>NC_053038.3:512716791-513034152 GCF_002575655.3 Aegilops tauschii subsp. strangulata | reverse complement strand
CTTTATGATTTGCATGTGATGTTTGTCATGTTTACATCTTATTTGCTTAGAACGACGGTAGCATAAATAAGATGACCCCTCACTAAAATTTCAAGAGACGTGTTCCCCCTAACTGTGCACCATTGCGAAGGTTCGTTGTTTCGAAGCACCACATGATGATCGGGTGTGATAGATTCTAACGTTCGAATACAACGGGTGTTGACGAGCCTAGCATGTACAGACATGGCCTCGGAACACATGAGAAACACTTAGGTTGACTTGACGAGCCTAGCATGTACAGACATGGCCTCGGAACACAAGAGATCAAAAGGTCGAACATGAGTCGTATAGTAGATGCGATCAACATGGAGATGTTCACCGATGATGACTGGTCCGTCTCACGTGATGATCGAACACGGCCTAGTTTGACTCGGATCATGTATCACTTAGATGACTAGAGGGATGTCTATCTGAGTGGGAGTTCATTAAATAATCAAATGAACTTAATTATCATGAACATAGTCAAAGGTCTTTGCAAATTATGTCATAGCTTACGCTTTAGTTCTACTGTTTAAGATATGTTCCTAGAGAAAATTTAGTTGAAAGTTGATAGTAGAAATTATGCGGACTGGGTCCGTGAACTGAGGATTGTCCTCATTGCTGCACAGAAGGCTTATGTCCTTAATGCACCGCTCGGTGTGCTGAACCTCAGCGTCGTCTGTAGATGTTGCGAAACATCTGACATACACGTTTTGATGACTACGTGATAGTTCAGTGCGTAATGCTAACGGTTTAGAATTGGCACCAAAGACGTTTTGAAACGTCGCAGAACATATGAGATGTTCCAAAGACTGAAATTGGGATTTCAGACTAGTGCCCACATCAAGAGGTATGAGACCTCTGACAAGTTTCTTAAGCCTGCAAACTAAGGGAGAAAAGCTCAATCGTTGAGCATGTGCTCAGATTGTCTGAGTACTACAATCACTTGAATCGAGTGGGAGTTAATCTTCCAGATGAGATAGTGATGGTTCTCCATAGCCACTGCCACCAAGCTATTAGAGCTTCGTGATGAACTATAACATATCAGGGATAGATATGATGATCCTTGAGCAAATCGCGATGTTTGACACCGCGAAAGTAGAAATCAAGAAGGAGCATCAATTGTTGATGGTTAGTAAAACCACTAGTTTCAAGAAGGGCAAGGGCAAAAAGGGATACTTCATGAAACGGCAAATCATTTGCTGCTCTAGTGAAGAATCCCAAGGTTGAACCCAAACCCGAGACTAAGTGCTTCTGTAATGAGGGGAACGGTCACTGAAGCGGAACTACCCTAGATACTTGGTAGATGAGAAGGCGGGCAAGGTCGACAGAAGTATATTGGATATACATTATATGAATGTGTACTTTACTAGTACTCCTAGCAGCACCGGAGTATTAGATACCGGTTCGGTTGCTAAGTGTTAGTAACTCGAAATAAAAGCTGCGGAATAAACGGAGACTAGCTAAAGGTGAGATGACGATATGTGTTGGAAGTGTTTCCAAGGTTGATGTGATCAAGCATCGCATGCTCCCTCTACCATCGAGATTGGTGTTAAACCTAAATAATTGTTATTTGGTGTTGAGCATAAACATGATTGGATTATGTTTATTGCAATACGGTTATTCATTTAAGGAGAATAATGGTTACTCTGTTTATTTGAATAATACCTTCAATGGTCTTGCACCTAAAATGAATCTCGATCGCAGTGATACACATGTTCGTGCCAAAAGATATTAAATAGTAATGATAGTACCACATACTTGTGGCACTGCCATTTGAGTCATATTGGTATAGAACGCATGAAGAAGCTCCATGTAGATGGATCTTTGGACTCACTCGTTTTTGAAAGGATTGAGACATGCGAACCATGTCTATTGGTATATATGCGTGAAGAAACTCCATGCAGATGGATCGTTTGGACTCACTTGATTTTGAATCACTGAGACATGCAAATCATACCACATGGGCAAGATGACTGAAAAGCCTCGTTTTCAGTAAGATGGAACAAGAGAGCAACTTGTTGGAAGTAATATTTGATGTGTGCAGTCCAATGAGTGCTGAGGCACGCAGTGGATATCGATATGTTCTTACTTCACAGATGATTTGAGTAGATGCTGAGAATATTTACTTGATGAAACACAAGCCTGAATTATTGAAAGGTTTAAGTAATTTCAGAGTGAAGTTGAAGATCGTCGTGACAAGAGGATAAAATGTCTATGATATGATCATAGAGACATCTGGGTCACGAGTTTGGCACACAATTAAGACACTGTGGAAAGTGTTTCACAATTAATACCGCCTGGAACACCACAATGTGATGGTGTGTCCGAACATCATAACTGCACCCTATTGGATATGGTGCATACCATGATGTCTCTTTACCACTATCGTTTATGGGTTAGGCATTAGAGACAACCGCATTCACTTTAAATAGGGCACCACGCAATTCCGTTGAGACGACGTTTAGAGAAACCTAAGTTGTCGTTTCTTAAAAGTTTGGGGTTGCGATGCTTATGTGAAAAAGTTTCAGGCTAATAAGCTCGAACCCAAAGCGGATAAATGCATCTTCATAGAATACCCAAAACAGTTGGGTATACCTCCTATTTCAGATCTGGAAGCAAAAGTAATTGCTTCTAGAAACGAGTCCTTTCTGGAGGAAAAGTTCTCTCGAAAGAATTGAGTGGGAGGATGGTGGAGACTTGATGAGGTTATTGAACCATAACTTCAACTAGTGTGTAGCAGGGCACAGGAAGTTGTTCCTGTGGCACCTACACCAATTGAAGTGGAAGCTTATGATAGTGATCATGAAACTTCGGATCAAGTCACTACCAAACCTCGTAGGACGACGAGGATGCGTACTACTTCAGAGTAGTATGTGATCCTGTCTTGGAAGTCATGTTGCTAGACAACAATGAACCTACGAGCTATGGAGAAGCGATGGTGGGCCTGGATTCCGACAAATGGCTCGAGGCCATGAAATCCGAGAGAGGATCCATGTATAAAAGCAAAGTATAGACTTTGGAAGAAATACTTGATAGTCGTAAGGCTATTGGGTGCAGATGGATTTTAAAAGGAAGACAGACAATGATGGTAAGTGTCACCATTAAGAAAGCTCGGCTTGTCGGTAAGATGTTTTCCGACAAGTTCAAGGAGTTGACTACGATGAGACTTTCTCACTCGTAGCGATGCTAAGAGTCTGTTGGAATTGTATTAGCACTTACTGCATTATTTATGAAATCTTGCAGATATGATGTCAAAACATTGTTTCCTCGACGATTTTCTTGAGGAAAGGTTGTATGTGATACAACCAGAAGGTTTTGTCAATCCTGAAAGATGCTAACAAGTATGCAAAGCTCCAGAGATCCTTCCATGGACTAGAGCAAGCATCTCGGAGTCAGAATATACGCTTTGATGGAGTGATCAAAGTTTTGGGTTTATACAAAGTTTGTTAGAAACTTGTATTTACAATAAAGTGAGTGGGAGCGCTACAACATTTCTGATAAGTATATGTGAATGACATATTGTTGATCCGAAATGATGTAAAATTTCGGGAAAGCATAAAGGGTTGTTTGAAAGGAGTTTTTCAAAGGAAGACCTGGATAAAGCTGCTTACATATTGGGCATCAAGATCTATAGAGATAGATCAAGACGCCTGATGATACTTTCAAAGAACGCACACCTTGACATGATTTTGAAAGAGTTCAAAATAGATCAGCAAAGAAGGAGTTCTTGGCTGTGTTACAAGGTGTGAGTATTGAGTAAGACTCAAGACCTGACCACGGCAGAAGAGAGAGAAAGGACGAATGTCGTCCCCTATGCTTTAGATGTAGGCTCTACAGTATGCTATGCTGTGTACCGCACATGAAGTGTGCCTTGCCATGAGTTGGTCAAGGGGTACAATAGTGATCCAGGAATGGATCACATGACAGTGGTCGAACTTATCCTTAGTATCTAGTGGACTAAGGAATTTTCTCGATTATGGAGGTGAAAAGGAGTTCGTCGTAAAGGGTTACGTCGATGCGAACTTTGACACTAATCCGGATGACTCTGAGTAGTAAACCGGATTCGTATGGTAGAGCAGTTATTTGAAATGGCTCCAAGTAGCGCGTGGTAGCATCCACAAGATGACATAGATATTCGTAAAGCACACACGGATCTGAAAGGTTCAGACCCGTTGACTAATAACCTCTCTCACAAACATAACATGATCAAACCAGAACTCATTGAGTGTTAATCACATAGTGATGTGAACTAGATTGTTGACTCTAGTAAACTCTTTGGATGTTGGTCACATGGTGATGTGACCTGTGAGTGTTAATCACATGGTGATGTGAACTAGATTATTGACTCTAGTGCAAGTGGGAGACTGTTGGAAATATGCCCTAGAGGCAATAATAAATTGGTTATTATTATATTTCCTTGTTCATGATAATCGTTTATTATCCATGCTAGAATTGTATTGATAGGAAACTCAGATACATGTGTGGATACATAGACAACACCATGTCCCTAGTAAGCCTCTAGTTGACTAGCTCATTGATCAATAGATGGTTACGGTTTCCTGACCATGGACATTGGATGTCGTTGATAACGGGATCACATCATTAGGAGAATGATGTGATGGACAAGACCCAACCCTAAGCCTAGCACAAGATCGTGTAGTTTGTTTGCTAAGAGCTTTTCTAATGCCAAGTATCATTTCCTTAGACCATGAGATTGCCCGGATACCGTAGGAATGCTTTGGGTGTACCAAACGTCACAACGTAACTGGGTGGCTATAAAGGTGCACTACAGGTATCTCCGAAAGTGTCTGTTGGGTTGGCACGAATCGAGACTGGGATTTGTCACTCCGTGTAAACGGAGAGGTATCTCTGGGCCCACTCGGTAGGACATCATCATAATGTGCACAATGTGACCAAGGAGTTGATCACGGGATGATGTGTTACGGAACAAGTAAAGAGACTTGCCGGTAACGAGATTGAACAAGGTATCGGGATACCGACGATCGAATCTCGGGCAAGTAACATACCGATAGACAAAGGGAATTGTATACGGGATTGATTGAATCCCCGACATCGCGGTTCATCCGATGAGATCATCGTGGAACATGTGGGAGCCAACATGGGTATCCAGATCCCGCTGTTGGTTATTGACCGGAGAACGTCTCGGTCATGTCTGCATGGTTCCCGAACCCGTAGGGTCTACACACTTAAGGTTCGATGACGCTAGGGTTATAGGGAATAGATATACGTGGTTACCGAATGTTGTTCGGAGTCCCTAATGAGATCCCGGACGTCACGAGGAGTTCCGGAATGGTCCGGAGGTAAAGATTTATATATGGGAAGTCCTGTTTTGGTCACCGGAAAAGTTTCGGGTGCTATCGGTAACGTACCGAGACCATCGGGAGGGTCCCGGGGGTCCACCAGGTGGGGCCACCGGCCCCAGAGAGCTGCGTGGGCCAAGTGTGGGAAGGGACCAGCCCCTAGGTGGGCTGGTGCGCCTCCCACAAGGGGCCCAGGGCGCAGGAAGGGGGGGAAGGGGGAAACCCTAGGCTCAGATGGGCCTAAGGCCCACCTAGTGGTGCGCCCCCCTCTCTCCCCCCTTGGCCGCCCCCCTAGATGGATCTAGGGCTGGCCGCACCCCTTGGGGGGGAAACCCTAGATGGGGGTGCAGCCCCTCCCCCTCCCCTATATATAGTGGGGGTTTTGGGGCTGCCATACACATGAGAACATCTCTCTCTTGGCGCAGCCCTACCCCTCTCCCTCCTCCTCTCCCGCGGTGCTTGGCGAAGCCCTGCAGGATTGCCACGCTCCTCCATCACCACCACGCCGTCGTGCTGCTGCTGGATGGAGTCTTCCCCAACCTCTCCCTCTCTCCTTGCTGGATCAAGGCGTGGGAGACGTCACCGGGTTGCACGTGTGTTGAACGCGGAGGTGCCGTGGTTCGGCGCTTAGATCGGAATCAACCGCGATCTGAATCGCTACGAGTACGACTCCTTCATCCGCGTTCTTGCAACGCTTCCGCATCGCGATCTACAATGGTATGTAGATGCACTCCCCTTCCCCTCGTTGCTAGATTACTCCATAGATTGATCTTGGTGATGCGTAGAAATTTTTTGAATTTCTGCTACGTTCCCCAACACTGCTATGTCCTTTCAAGTCCTGATTCACTAACTTTCTTATAAGATTCTTTATTTTATCCTATTAGATTCCAAATCTGACTTTGGGAAAATGCTTGAGGGAGTTTCCACTTCTCTTTTTTGTGTGCTTCTTGTTATAATTGTTGAATTGGTCATGTTGTGTGCTTACTATTGAAGCACCTATTAATTTTAAATCATCTGAAGAAGGAGACAATAGTGATGATAATCATATGAAATATTTCTTAAACCTGCATTTAGTTTTTCCTTCCTCTTTCACTAAAATGGGTATTAACATTTTCTTAAGAACAAAACTAGGGCAGTAGTGCACATTAAGATTTATTTATTTTTCTTTCATGTGAGAGACAGTGGCAGTACCTTGGCGATCAAACTACATTCTTTCCTATTAGAGAGATGTCCATACTCTCTAGCTGCTTAATGTTTTCTTTCTTGGCTGTAATTTATTTGGCATTTGAGGAGATGGCAAATAGGAGTTGGGACAAAAAATGTCATTATTTCCTCTCGTATGACTGGCCAATTTTGGGTGTTCATTTCATGCCCAAAGTCTTGCAAGTTGTACCCATGTTGAGATTTGCTTCTTATGTCTTTGTTTCATGTTTATTTCAGGTTTTGCTCTGTGGCCTCAATCAAGCGTATCCTTGATCATATATTTATTGAATAAATGTCTGCAGTCTGCACTCAGTTCTGTAACACAGAAGATTGTCCTGCTCCTCTTCATCTCCGGCCACTGGTCCACTGTTTCTCTGGTATACATGAGGTCTGCCCCTGGGTTTACCTTGGTCTTGCAGTTAGCAAATCTAAACTTTTTGGAATGTTCAAGCTCAGGGTTCTGTACTAAATAGTACAAGCTTGCTGCCTTTGTCGACTTTAATTACATTTAGTTAGTCTGTAATCCATCCATTTCTTTTGAGAGTTGAGACCAGGATGCACATGGCAAGTATGTCAACCATGATGTCAGAAGCCCCTTAATTGCCCCTTCCTTTTGGGTGTGAGCATGTTTGATTGCTAATAGCAATCTTTTTTAAAAGAAATGAAGAATATAAAAAATAACTTCCTTTTTTTTTAACATGGCTTGATTTTTAAAAAAATGTACATATTATGGTGAGATAGTCTCCTATGCCTACCAGGTCCAATATAAGATTTTTTTTTTCCGACTTAGAACCAAACACCCCAATTTAAAAGAAATATAGAAACGAACAATATTTGCAAGCTAGGTTATCTAGACTACGGTAGGATTTGTCGGGATAATTAGAGATGGTCATGGATAACTTGGTCAAACCAAATAGATAAAGAACACACCTGAATCCATGCTTGTGCTCTGTTTTGTATGTGTCATGTACGCGCATATCTGTTTTGTATGTCTCTTGTATGAGCAGAGTCTATGTGCATATGTTGTAAGCTGACGGTTTGTACCTAATATCTGTTTGCCTCTACTCCCGTGCACATATTTGGGCAATGCCGAATGTTCAAAACCTATACTTCGCATGTTTTCATATTGTTCTTTGTCTTCATATTACTTTGTTCCCCTTGTGGTTGTGCATCATGGTGACCTGTCCGTTTCTTCTTTGATAGCCTTTAATACTTCAATTAAGATATTAATACTTGCAGTTCATGAGTTCTACATTAATCGTCTGATGGATTGTAAATGAAAGAAACTATATGTGTGTTTTAATCTCTTTTCTCCCAATGGTTTTCCCATGAAACTGGAGGGCTTCATGAATGTTGTGGGCATGTTCTGCCAAAATATTTTCCATGTACATATTGAGTTCAGATTGTTGCTTTCGGTGACCTTTTATAGAAGGATCCCTTCATGTTTTTTCTTCATACTGTTGTTTTCTCCAAGATAATCGGTTTTCTACTTCTTGGGCCAGCATTACTCAACTTTTCTTGGAGCGACGAGGAACTTAAGCCATTCTTCACAAAGGAAACCCCGAAGACTCCGTAGCTAACATATTTGTTGGCATTGAATTTTGTCATTCTTGAAACTTTTTTAGGCTGCTACCCAATTGTCACTGGTCTTTTATGTATATATAAACACCTTGCTTTCAGTATTTTATACTTTGGCTGCCCCTTAATGCGGAACTCAGGCTTTGGTCTTTTTTATATAAATTACTTGCTGTAATACTTATTACGAACTGTCTTTTGACCTGCAGAATGTATTCCCTTCTATATAAATGATCTAATCCTTATCTATCAAACTGCACTGCTTTTGGTATATATTTAGTGTCTAACCTGTGCATCAACTATATCTTTCTTGCCTTGCTTTTGGTATATTTTTAGTGTGTACTGGAGTTTTAAATGCTGAACAACAGTGCTGAAACAGCCATCGGTAGTATCTGTGCTTCCGGTAGTACAGATACTTGACACAAGTGAATGGTATAAAAAGTTGTCTATACTTTATGCCCTTTTAAATACTGGCTAAAACTGAGTGGCTGGTAGTACAACTACTTATCAATTCTACAAAGCGGCAAAACAAGATGCCATGTGGCTTTTAAATAGATTAAATACTTTTACTTTGCTATGGGCATGAAATTAAGTTATTATGTAGGCTAACATGCTAAGCTTGTGCCACAATTGTAGTATAGCTGCACACATGCTTAACCACAAGCGTTGGACCCGGCAACGCGCGCCAAGGCGCGCTGCTGGCCTAGTGAATACTACCCACGCATGCCATGCCATTGCCTCCTATGTAGAGTAACCTGTAGTGCATGCATGTCATGTCCCTTTTCATCGCGATTGAGTGCGTCGGCATGCACGTATGGCCTCCGGAGTACCCACATCCATCAGTACTCTATCTTGTATGCTGAAATGATCGAGTCAAATTCAACAACACGTTTCACGTCGAATTGTATATGTGCGTGCATCACAATGATTATGGATTGAAAGATCCTGTTGGGCTACAATCCAAGCTGAAGGGGAAAAAGGTTTCGCACAGGTTGCTGTCTCTAGCTACTTGTATGAACGGGATCGACACGCTAATGTTTATCTGACAGCTTACTTTTTCTTTGTAAAAATATGACTGTTTCTGGCCAGTGTCTGTCCAAAAGATGGAGTAATAATAGGGATAAATCCGTGTTTATTTGGAGGGAGCCACATAAAACAATCTTTTTCACTACTGGACTACTTAGCTTGGAGTGGGTGAATTTTTAAATAAAATCGTGTTCAGCATGCCCTCTCCTTGTGGACATTTCTAACCCTGTGACCTATAAAATATATAAAATATTGAAAAGGCAAAAAATTTGACATCAAATTTTTAGACATGGCAAATCACACATTTTTCAAGGCAATTTATGTTGACGTGAGGATGACAAGTTTAGTTTGTGCTGACAAAAATATGAATTGAGATGGATTTGCCGTGCTCAGGAACTAAACTTGCCATGAAAAACTTTTGATTTGTCATGTCTAAAAATCTGATGTTCAATAGATATCCGGGTCTTAAAATATATACTACCAGTACTGGAGGAAAGCAAGATGTGGATACTCCTATCTCGCCGGACCACAAGCATGTTTGCAGTTGAACCATGAGCGTGCATGAGCCATTCTGGGAAGTAGATCATGACCATCAACATCACGCGAGTCTTGTCGCGCGGTGTTATTGAACAGCATACAACTTTGGAGCTAGGCATTGTTGGACTCGAGACAACATGCACTTCTTTCTTTGCCACAGCAAATTACCGGCATCCTCTATCTATATTGTGTGGGGCCTTGCTACCACTCGCGCATGCAAAAGCGCATGACACACTCATGCATGCATGTACATGCACGCCATTTCCTCCTATGTAAACGAACTGTAGTGCATCAATTCATGTTGCTTTTCACCACGAACCACGATTGAGTGCATCGGCATGTATGGCCTCCGGAGTGCCCACATCGATCAGTACTCTGTCATGTATGCTCAAATGGGTCAGATCCAACGACACGCTTCGCGCGGAATAGTTTGCACGCGTATCACGATTGTTTTTGGTTGAAAGATAATGGCATGCACGATCAATTTTGTTGGGCTACAAAGTCGAGGTCACACGGTGTACCAAAATGGAAATTTTTTTGTCACTCTAGATTTTATCATTTTTTCTTATGCTATTCTAGATTTTGACATTTCACTTTTACCACTCTTAGCTTTTAACAATTATTACAATTGCCATTCCTTGGCAAAAGCAAAATAAATTATTATTTTTGCCACACTTATCTTTTGACAATGTATCATAATTGTCACTATGAAAATTTTACTTTTGCCATGGAATGACAACTGTGATAATTGTCAAAAACTAAGCGTGACAAAAGTGAAATGTCAATATCTAGAATGGCATAAATAAAATTGGCAAAATGCAAAAACAACATTTTCCTTTCCAAACTAGGGGTAGTAGAACCCAAATTCACCCCGGCGCACACGATTGAAAGATCACGGCATGCACAATGCACCCGCCGGTGTAATTATTGGCAGGAGATTGAGCAAGTAGGCACGTTACGTGCATGATCGAACCTGGAGCCGCATGCTAGCTGCGTCCACTTCTCGTACGTGGTGGAGCCGTGCCATCGTTCGGGAGGGTCATCGCCTCAAATCGATGAGCACTATAGCTTAGCCACTTCCTAAAGCACGCCAACAGATAAGATCCTCGTGGACGTATAGGGTGTGTTTGGTTGCCCGCATCGAGCTCAACCAGACCCGCGCGGGAAGGGAGAGGCCTGTTTGGTTGCCTGATTTTTCTGTTGGGCCTGCATCGCACGCTCCTCAAAGCAGCCCAGAGCCTGGCTCGCTGGAAACCCTCGGATCGGCAGTTTCTCGCGAGCTAGGCTCAGTGCGGCGCGAGGTCACACGGACGGGAGCGAGGCGAGGGCGTGGGGGGATGGCGGGAGATGAAAATCTGGCGCGTCGTCCCGGCGCCAAATTAGCCTCACCCCCTTTCACTCGCTCACCCATAGCCACTGCCCCCCTTTCTTCCCTACTGCCTCACCACCGGCGGCGGCTGCGATTTCAGATCTGCGCTATAGGCGGCGGCGGAAGAGGCGGCGACGTTTGCGGCGGATCTGGTGCTGCCCTTGCTGTTGGCCACCGTCTGTGCCATGGCTCCCCCTACGCCGTCCTCGTCTCCGATGCCGGTAAGCAGCACCCCCTCCCCCCTTTGTTAGCTCAGTGGTTAGGCCGTTAAGCTAGGTGTAGGATCGATTTCCCACTGAACGAACCGTCGATGTCGACTAGGTTATGGACGCACGGATGAGGCTGATAATCCAGGCAGCAGCACTGATTAGTGTGATTCAGGCATGGGTCATGTTCATGCACCAGAGAGCTGTTCGTCGTGCTGGGAGACCTTTGCTCCGCTATGGTCCATTGTTTCCCCGGGAATAGGAGAGGATCCAAAATCTGAACTACATCTACAACTGCAATGACGTCGAGGCTCTGTGGATGCTTAGAATGAAAAGAGCACCATTTGCCAGGCTTGTCGAGACCTTCAGGAGCAGGGGGCTGTTACAAGATAGCATCAACACCAGTGTAGAAGAGCAAGTGGCGATGTTCCTCCATGTGGTTGGCCATAACCAGAGGTTCATGGTCATTCACAACACGTTCAGGAGGTCAATGGAGACCATCTCTAGGTACTTCAAGCAGGTGCTTTATGCTGTTGGGGAGCTTAGAGGAGAGATGATCAGGAGACCATCTGGCCAGACACCACCCAAGATTCGTGGAAGCCCAAGACGGTATCCATACTTCAAGGTGAGCATTGACAATATACACTTTTCATGGCTTGATATGCTTGTATTGTTCAAGTTGAGCACTAACACATGCTTGTGATGCCATTTTCAGGATTGCATTGGGGCAATAGATGGTACTCATGTTACTGCTAGAGTTCCTAGGTCACAGTCTGCAGCATACAGGGGGAGGAAGCACTACACAAGCCATAATGTGCTTGCTGCTATTGACTTTGATCTGAAGTTCACATATGTGCTGGCTGGCTGAGAGGGGTCAGCGCATGATGCTAACATTCTCACTGACAGCATGAGTCGACCTGATGGGATCAACATCCCGATGGCAAGTTCTACCTTGGAGATGCTGGCTATGCATGTCAGCCGGGTATTCTTCCACCCTTCAGGAAAACAAGGTACCATCTCAATGAGTTCTCTGGTAGGAACTATCCTAGGACTGCACAGGAGCTGTTTAATCTTAGACACTCCAGCCTTAGAGTAACTGTTGAGAGGGCATTTGGAGCTCTGAAGAATAGGTTTAAGATCCTGGATCAGAAGCCATTCTACCCATACCCCACTCAGGTTAAGCTAGTTCTTGCTTGTTGCATTCTGCATAACTGGATCCTCCAGTGGGGCTTTGATGAACACGTGCCTGAGGAGGAAGATGTTGAGCCTGGCGATGTTGTAAGCTCCGGCCATGGTGTGGAGGCATTTGACAATGACGCTTGGAAGAAAAAAAGGTTGGAGTGGGCATAGGCGATGTGGCTTAACAGAGGTCAGTGCAGGATTTGAAGAAGATGGAAGAAGAACAAGAAGCAGCAGCAGCAGTAGCAGAAGCAGAAGCAGAAGCAGAAGAAGAGGAGAGGAAGAGGAAGATCTGGTAGCACCGATGAACTATCCCCTATTTAGCCAGTGGCTCTTAATAATTTGAACTGTCATTTGATAGTAGTTAGGATGAACTGTCATTTGTTTAAGTAGATGGCGCTACATGTTCAGATTCTATGTGGTAAGCTCACCACTAGTTACAAGTGGTGACAACACCTTATGCAGGTTGCAACCAAACACCATGTTATATGTGCGCCTAATGCAATGCGGGCAACCAAACGCCGGGTCAAAAATGGTTGTCTCATGCAACTAGGGGCATGCAGGCAACCAAACTATGTGCATCTGGGGTTTTTTGGCCTGCATCCCCTCAAACCGGCTCAATAGAGCCAGGCTCGCCGGGCCAGGCTGAATCGACAATGTAACCAAACACGCCCATATTTGTGCGGTACATACATGTACTCCTCTCTCAGCTCTGGCCTCTGGGAGTAGGACGAGTGCTCGTGCATTTTCTCGCCCCATCGATCGCATTATATAGACGTGTAGTTGCGACTTGCGAGTTTGGGACCTCAGGCACTCAACAACACTGTTCATGAGAATTGTCTCTCTTAAAGCATCTACAACTGGACCCCTCAAACCCGTCATAAATGCCCGGGCAGGGTGCCCGGTCACTGCCCGGTCACGATTTTTTGACCCAGACGGGCCTCTCAAACGGTCCTTCAACGCACGGGCTGACCGCCATCCCCAATATCCAGTCCAAATATGGGGCGCCCGGGCGCACCCGGGCACGCCCTCCCCCCCCCCCCCCCCCCCCACGTCGGACTTGACAACCCGACCCCACTCCAAATTGCACCAAACCCTTCCTCCTCCTCCCGCCGTCCTTCAACCATTCCCGCGCCCGGACCCTCGCCGGCCTTCACCCTTGCTCCCAATCCTCACCTCCGGTCCCGATCCACCGTCGGAGATGTCGTCCAGCCCGAGCCACACCGCCGCGACGGAGACGCAGTCTGCCTCGTCCATGGGGAGGCGAGGTCGGCGACTTGCATTCCGCTCGGAGCAGGCGCCCAGCCAGTGATCCGAGGCCATCCATCACGCTCAGACATTGATTTCATTTTGCCATGTCCGGTTTGTTGAACTATGATTTGCTTTGCTTTGTTTCGAACTTATTTGGCATTCGGACAGCTTGTATGGTATGATCGACGTGCATTGTTTGCATGGATTTGAGAATCGGAATTTGTTGTATGTGGATGTGTGGCGCAACATTTGATGGGTGCCCGGTCAGTGCCCGCGGACGAGTCCGCGGACGTTTGAGAGGCCGGATTTGCCAAGTCCGGCTGTAGATGCTCTTAGAGCTCACGCATTGCGTAGAGACGGGATTCACTGGTTCTCTGCAGGCAGGCTGGGTGCAGATCGGGTGGTGGTGGTGGAGGCCACAGGCAGGGGCGGCTAGGGGTATTCTTGGGTCTTCATGTGAATACCCATGAATTTTACAAAACAATGTTGATTTTGGCAAACCAGTGATAATTTTCAAAAAACAACAATGATTTTTGCAAAATGAATACACATGAATATCCGGTTGCAAATTCCTGAAGCCGCCACCGGCCACAGGCCTCATCCGCAAGAGGTGCAATGTCGAGCAATATAGATGCTTTATGGCACGCACAGAGCCTTCGTGCCACTTTTCACCCCATCATATACATTTGTCATAATGTTTACCCCATTTAGTTCCTTCTGCCGAGACATATCCAGAAGTTTTTACAATATGTCACGACTATGAGGCCACTCTATGAGGCCACGAGAGGTGGCTTGAAGATGAACAGAGAATAGAAGAATGAATAGTGAGGTGACGACACAACTCACCATTAGCCATCATCGGATTAGCTGCTGTCCCGGGCGGTGTTGCGGTTTGGGAGGGCTGAGGGCATGGATGTGGATCGGGTTGGGCAGGTAAAAAAAGACACGCTTGGCCGTACACTTATGAGTTGGAAATGCTAGTAACCAGCCTTGTTGGCCTGACAAGTGAACCCAGCCGGTTGGGACAAACTGTTAAACTGGGTTAAACTTGACAAGACGTAACAACTTTAGGGTAGAACGTGGACGAAAAGTTTTAAATGGTGGTAAACACTATCACAAATGTACAAACAATTATATGTGATGTACAACTTGTAGATTTAGAATA
The DNA here is from genome assembly GCF_002575655.3 of Aegilops tauschii subsp. strangulata. Taxonomy (NCBI): domain Eukaryota; kingdom Viridiplantae; phylum Streptophyta; class Magnoliopsida; order Poales; family Poaceae; genus Aegilops; species Aegilops tauschii. The sequence continues at coordinate 513,019,299 of NC_053038.3, read as the reverse complement.
AAAAATTCTCAAATGAATGACAAGTTGCCAGATCGCAACTTGTGTTACTATTTATGCAGCCGGTAGTTTCAACCAAAACTAAATTACACGTGATGTATGCGCTACCAAAACAATAAGAAACACTCTAATATTTGTGTAATGCAGTGCAGCAGTTCCACATGGGTGGGATTTGGTCGTCGCGCATTTACTTTATTTAATATATCTACCTTTTCAAGTGAGATATTGCGTGTGCCTTTACATTGCATTTGTTGTTAGTTATAGGCCAGATCGACCACCTAGCTAGAGATAGCTATATATAGTATTTCTTTTTGAGGACAACATATCCTCCGTAGCCTTGTTCTTTTTAATTTCTTACTTAATCACGATTATGTGGTTATCGCACTACTAGTACTACATAAACCTACTACGAAGCTTTTCTATGATTCCAACTATGATGATACTTTTGTGGCATTTTTTATGGGTACTTTCGTGGCATTTTAACAAGGGTTCCACTGCTTGAGCTAGCATAGAAGCTTGCCATGTGGCCGTGCCATATGCATCATTTCTTCATTATTTATAATCATATGCATGTATAAATAAATGCAATAACGTGCACCAAGTATTTGTTTGACCAAATGGCCAAACAAAAGTTGGTGACGGCATCCCATGGTTCCCATGAGCCTATGACTTATTATTAGGAAACCAAGAGATTCGGAATGATAACATATTTATATAGTGCTTATCTCGTCACAGTTCAGTCAGGTTTCATCGATCTTGTCTAGTGACACAGTACACACTACAAAGAGACATCAATGGAAATAATAAATGCAAGAAGCTCTTTATTATCTTTAACAACAGCGTGGGATCATCATGTTTATTCGTGCAACACGTGGCATAAACCATCAACCACACAACAAATTTCTCTAACCACTTCTACTCAAAAAGGTCTTTAGACGAGCAATCCGTTATATGGTGTAAATCAACGTCGGAAGGCATTAAACCAAAAGTGAATCACCCATGAAAGCATGTACGCTTAGGTGCCATTCATTATCGGCTTCTTCATCTCCCACGTTGTCAGGTGGGATACCTTGATATCTTTTGGCTTCGGTGTGCTTCGTCGGCATCTTAGTGAAAATTGTATGATTCCACGACCAATACTAGTAGGGGATCGCCCCCTGCCCAAGCACGCCCAATGCTGATGGCTTCTCATCTTTTTAGACGGGTAGCTCATGGGGCTTTGGCAAACCTTTGAAGATAGTCAAGTTCGTGCAGGTATACAAATGTGGTGTCACGATTTCGATGTGGTTTCATTATCGTTACTAAGGCCGTGGTACCAGGTCATGTTGCACAGATTGTCACAACCGAGAATATGTCTCCAAGAAATATCTTTTTAATTCTTAGTAATAGGAGTTGCACTACAATTTCTCTGGTCTATAATCCAAAGCATTGTATCTGTAAAGTTTGCTAGGATTGAATACAATTACAAGTATTTCTTAAAAAACAAAGAAGGGAAGAGCATTTCTTAGGGGGGAAAAGCCAGCGCCGCGCGATCGAGATTTTTTTAACCATGCAACCTATCTAATTTATCCAATGATTTAATTTCGCATTCCATCCGATTGTAGGGCAAGCGGACTCATGTTCCATGATTACTACTCTATACCTAAGTCTTTTGAGAAACCGTCGAAGAAGATAAGAGTTGGCGATTCTGAAGTGAGGATTTCACGCCTCAAAGATGGAATCACTCAATGACAAGCCAATGTTGTTGGCACTAACTAAAAGTGAATTTTACGGTCCTTAGTCTAATCTGACGGTTGATCAATGGTGTAATTATTTAATTTACATCTCATAAGTCAAGCGTACTTTTAGGTTCTAGGGGTTCATTCAATCGACCGAGCTCAATTCATCCTGATTTCCCTCTCACTGTATAGTCGTGCCTTGCTACCTCTCAGCATTGCCCCACTCCTATCGGGTGGATCATGCACCGCGGAACTCCCTTGATGCGCACTTCTGCAACTTGCACCAAGGAACGGATCATGCATTGTGCCTGCTTTTGCCTCACAGTCGCCCTCCAAAAAAATGTTCATGAATTTATAAAATTTCATGTTTTCAAAAAATATGAATTTTCTTTAAATATCTTGAATTTAGAAAATCTTGGCAAATATTATAATTGATGAAAAAAAATTACCCGAATTTGAAAAGATGCTCATGTATTAAAAAAAGTTCTCAAAATTAAAATGTTCTGTAAAATTAAAATTGTTTGCATTTTTTTAAAATGTTCATGTTCCAAAAATTATTCTCAGTTTTTGAAAAATATATGTATAATTAGAAAATGTACAAAAAGAATAAGGAGGAAATGGACCCCCCCCCCCCCCCCCACACACACACACACACACACACACAATGAAAAACTGTTGAGCTGACCAACCAAATAAAAGCGCTATCATTTGAAACGGGTCGGATTCCTACCCGCGGCCCAAAAAGCGATACTAAAGAACATCGTTCGTCTGTGTCATGCTTAGACAGGGAGCTGCTATGTATCGCCTACTGCGGTCTGTTCCGAGATCAAAGGAGGTCTTGCCTCAAGGCGCCCTCCCCGTCCCTAGTATTGGGCCGATCCAAGTAGCTCCCTGAAGTTATTGTTCTTTTTTTCGTTTTGTTCACATTTTCGAAATGAATATTCTAAATATATTTATCCCAAAATCTTAGATTACTTAAGAAATTCAAAAACTACGAATTAGAAAAATGTGAATGCAGTGTAAAATATTAGTTAGGTTAGTTTTAAAAAAATGTTGATAGCATAAAAAATCATATCATTTTAAAAATGTTCGCTCATTTCAATAAAACGTTCGTGAAATTTAAAAAGTGATTGTACTAAAAATTTGAGTAATTCAAGAAAATGTTTTGTACATACAAAAAGTTGTACATTACATTTACAAAAATGCTCACCCATTTGAAAAAAATGTTTATGACATTTAAAAAATGTTGTATACAATATAAAAAAGAAATGTTCCCATTGTTTAATTTTTTTGAATTGTTGAAAAGCATGGTTGAACTTGTATTTGAAAAACAATTAACACAAATTCAAAGAAATATTCAAAAAACGTGTATGAAAAACGTTAATCATGTATAAAAAATTATAGATATACAAAAAACTTCCAGTGTGTTTGAAAAAAGTAGACATCAAAACATATATTTGGAAACAAATATTAATCATGCATTTAAAAAATTTAAGCATCTAGCAAAATATTGTTTCTGACGTGTATGAAAATTGTACAATGCATATGAAAAAAATGTAAATATGTGTTTAAAACAAAATAAATAAGAAATCAAAGAAAACAAAACAATCCCAAAGAAAAAAAGAAGAATTCTTTGGAAGCTAACTGATAAGAAAAAACACAGAGCAAATAAAAAGAGCAAAAGAGGCTACAGTACTATACAGTATTTTCCCTCATGCCGAGAGATGAGACCAAGTTACGTCTCAATAGATACGGGCGAGCAATAGTCCTGATGCTTAGACTGGGCTTTGCCTATATGGCTATATTGCATCGCACCATTGGCTGCATGTGTGTGCGATTGGTCGAGAAAATGCCGCAAAGAGAGGGGAAAATTTTGTGACAGCTAAATTGAACTAGTAGACGCTGCGCATGCTTCTAGTCTTAGTGGCTGTCCATTTTGCCACCGGCAACTCTCGAAAGTCCTCATCGATGTAAGTCGATCTTCTAACGGGTGATCCTCTCGATTCTTATGTCGCTCCGTTCCGTCTTTCTAGAGATTTCAACAAATGATTACATACGAAGCAAAATAAGTGAATCTACACTCTAAAATATGTCTAAATACATTCATATGGTGTAGTCCATTTAAAATGTCTAAAAAGACTTATATTTAGGAAAGGAGGGAGTAGAATGCATGCATGTTGATATGCTTTCATGCATGCGCCACCACTTGTGCAAAAGTGCATGTGACACACTCGCGCACGCATGCCATGCCTCCTATGTAAACTGCGGCGCATGAGTGTCATGTTGCTTTCCACCACGATCGAGTGCATCGGCATGTACGGCCACCGGAGTACCCACATCATCATCGGGTATATTGTTGTACAGTAAGTAGTCTATCTTGTATGCTCAAATGAGTCAAATCCAACGACACGTTTCGCGCCGAATCGTATGTGCGTGCATGTGCATCACAATCCATAATCATTTTTGATTGAAAGATCGCGGCCTGCACCATTGATTTTATTGGGCTACAAGGTCAATCCGACAGTTTCTGGTACAGGTTAGCTGTCTCTAGCTGCTAGTATGAGTGGGATCGACACGCTAATGTTTATCCGACAGTTTCTGGCCAGTGTCGGTCCAAAAGATCGAATAATCATAAGATAATTCAGTGTTTATTTGCAGGGAGCCACATAAAACAAAAACAAAAAATCGCTAAAGGGAATGCTAAGCTCGGAGTGGCTGAATTTTTAAATAAACTCGTGTTTCGCATGCCCCCGTCCGCGTGGACATTTCCCGTTCATACACTCCTATGAAGCAAGTCCAAATCTCTCGCTTGGCAGCACAGGACAGGTTAACATTAACCTGAAGTGGATAGAAAGTTACAATAATTTTGTAAGAACAACATTAATAAATTTTTAAATAAACTCGTGTTCTGCATGCCCTCGTACGCGGGGACATTTCCAGTTCATACACTCCGATGAAGCAAGCCCAAATCTCTCGCTTGGCAGCACAGGGCAGGTTAACATTAGCCTGAAGTGGACAGAAAGTAATGATAATCTTATAAGAACAACATTAATGAATTTTTAAATAAACTCGTGTTCCGCATGCCCTCGTCCGCATGGACATTTTCAGTTCATACACTCCGATGAAGCAAGTCCAAATCTCTCGCTTGGCAGCACAGGGCAGGTTAACATTAACCTGAAGTGGACAGAAAGTTACGATAATCTTATGAGAACAACATTAATAAATTTTTAACTAAACTCGTGTTCCACATGCCCTCGTTCGTGGGAACCACTAGTAGAAAAACGACTTTTAGTACCGGTTCGTAAGGACCTTTAGTACCGGTTGGAGCCACCAACCCGTACTAAAGGCTGCCACCTCTTGAGCCGGTACTAAAGGTTCGCCACGAACCGGTACTAATGAGCGCCGCCCGCCTGGCCGTTGGAACCGGCATTAATGGTCACATTAGTGCCAGTTCAATACCAAACCGGGACTAATGAGTTTCACATTAGACCCTTTTTCTACTAGTGAACATTTCCAGTTCATACACTCCGATGAAGCAAGTCCAAATCTCTCGCTTGGCAGCACAGGGCAGGTGAATATTAACCTGAAGTGGATAGAAAGTTACGATAATCTTGTGAGAACAACATTAATAACTTTTTAAATAAACTCGTGTTCCGCATGCCCTCGTCCGCGTGGTCATTCACAGTTCATACACTCCGATGAAGCAAGTACAAATCTCTCGCTTGGCAGCACAGGGCAGGTTAACATTAACCTGAAGTGGACAGAAAGTTACGATAATCTTGTGAGAACAACATTAATAAATTTTTAAATAAACTCGTGTTCCGCATGCCCTCGTTCGCGTGGACATTTCCAGTTCATACACTTCGATGAAGCAAGTCCAAATCTCTCGCTTGGCAGCACAGGGCAGGTTAACATTAACCTGAAGTGGACAGAAATTTACGATAATCTTGTGAGAACAACATTAATAAATTTTTAAATAAACTTGTGTTCCGCATGCCCTCGTCTGCGTGGACATTTTCAGTTCATACACTCCGATAAAGCAAGTCCAAATCTCTCGCTTGGCAGCACAGGGCAGGTTAACATTAACCTGAAGTGGACAGAAATTTACGATAATCTTGTGAGAACAACATTAATAAATTTTTAAATAAACTCGTGTTCCGCATGCCCTCGTCCGCATGGACATTTTCAGTTCATACACTCCGATGAAGCAAGTCCAAATCTCTCGCTTGGCAGCACAGGGCAGGTTAACATTAACCTGAAGTGGACAGAAAGTTACGATAATCTTATGAGAACAACATTAATAAATTTTTAACTAAACTCGTGTTCCACATGCCCTCGTTTGTGGGAACCACTAGTAGAAAAACGACTTTTAGTACCGGTTCGTAAGGACCTTTAGTACCGGTTCTGGAACCGGTACTAAAGAGTGGAGACTAAAGGTCCCCCCCTTTAGTCCCGGTTTAACACGAACCGGGACCAAAGGCCCACCACGTGGCATGAGGCGCGCCGTGGTCTGAGGGACCTTTAGTCCCGGTTGGTAAGGATTTTTATTTATTTTTATTTTTGAAATAAAGCAAAAACAGCCAGCCTACTGGGCCGACACGGCCTGCATACAACTAGAAACCCAATCTCCAGTTGGGCCAGGATGCAGGCCCGTACGACCCAGTAGGCCCCACAGGGCAGAAGACTTGAATAGGCCCACAAAGGCCTGCTTAGAGAGGAGCTCGACACGGTAGCCGCGGCGGGGCTTATAAACCGGTGCGAGCTCCTCTCAACTAGCGAGGTGGGACTAAACATTGTGCACTGCGGGTGGCAGCGCAACACCTTTAGGACCGGTTGGTGGCTCCAACCGGTACTAAAGACCCCCCCCTTTAGTACCGGTTGGAGCCACCAACCCGTACTAAAGGCTGCCACCTCTTGAGCCGGTACTAAAGGTTCGCCACGAACCGGTACTAATGAGCGCCGCCCGCCTGGCCGTTGGAACCGGCATTAATGGTCACATTAGTGCCGGTTCAATACCAAACCGGGACTAATGAGTTTCACATTAGACCCTTTTTCTACTAGTGAACATTTCCAGTTCATACACTCCGATGAAGCAAGTCCAAATCTCTCGCTTGGCAGCACAGGGCAGGTGAATATTAACCTGAAGTGGATAGAAAGTTACGATAATCTTGTGAGAACAACATTAATAACTTTTTAAATAAACTCGTGTTCCGCATGCCCTCGTCCGCGTGGACATTCACAGTTCATACACTCCGATGAAGCAAGTACAAATCTCTCGCTTGGCAGCACAGGGCAGGTTAACATTAACCTGAAGTGGACAGAAAGTTACGATAATCTTGTGAGAACAACATTAATAAATTTTTAAATAAACTCGTGTTCCGCATGCCCTCGTTCGCGTGGATATTTCCAGTTCATACACTTCGATGAAGCAAGTCCAAATCTCTCGCTTGGCAGCACAGGGCAGGTTAACATTAACCTGAAGTGGACAGAAATTTACGATAATCTTGTGAGAACAACATTAATAAATTTTTAAATAAACTTGTGTTCCGCATGCCCTCGTCTGCGTGGACATTTTCAGTTCATACACTCCGATAAAGCAAGTCCAAATCTCTCGCTTGGCAGCACAGGGCAGGTTAACATTAACCTGAAGTGGACAGAAATTTACGATAATCTTGTGAGAACAACATTAATAAATTTTTAAATAAACTCGTGTTCCGCATGCCCTCGTCCGCATGGACATTTTCAGTTCATACACTCCGATGAAGCAAGTCCAAATCTCTCGCTTGGCAGCACAGGGCAGGTTAACATTAACCTGAAGTGGACAGAAAGTTACGATAATCTTATGAGAACAACATTAATAAATTTTTAACTAAACTCGTGTTCCACATGCCCTCGTTTGTGGGAACCACTAGTAGAAAAACGACTTTTAGTACCGGTTCGTAAGGACCTTTAGTACCGGTTCTGGAACCGGTACTAAAGAGTGGAGACTAAAGGTCCCCCCCTTTAGTCCCGGTTTAACACGAACCGGGACCAAAGGCCCACCACGTGGCATGAGGCGCGCCGTGGTCTGAGGGACCTTTAGTCCCGGTTGGTAAGGATTTTTATTTATTTTTATTTTTGAAATAAAGCAAAAACAGCCAGCCTACTGGGCCGACACGGCCTGCATACAACTAGAAACCCAATCTCCAGTTGGGCCAGGATGCAGGCCCGTACGACCCAGTAGGCCCCACAGGGCAGAAGACTTGAATAGGCCCACAAAGGCCTGCTTAGAGAGGAGCTCGACACGGTAGCCGCGGCGGGGCTTATAAACCGGTGCGAGCTCCTCTCAACTAGCGAGGTGGGACTAAACATTGTGCACTGCGGGTGGCAGCGCAACACCTTTAGGACCGGTTGGTGGCTCCAACCGGTACTAAAGACCCCCCCCCCCTTTAGTACCGGTTGGAGCCACCAACCCGTACTAAAGGCTGCCACCTCTTGAGCCGGTACTAAAGGTTCGCCACGAACCGGTACTAATGAGCGCCGCCCGCCTGGCCGTTGGAACCGGCATTAATGGTCACATTAGTGCCGGTTCAATACCAAACCGGGACTAATGAGTTTCACATTAGACCCTTTTTCTACTAGTGAACATTTCCAGTTCATACACTCCGATGAAGCAAGTCCAAATCTCTCGCTTGGCAGCACAGGGCAGGTGAATATTAACCTGAAGTGGATAGAAAGTTACGATAATCTTGTGAGAACAACATTAATAACTTTTTAAATAAACTCGTGTTCCGCATGCCCTCGTCCGCGTGGTCATTCACAGTTCATACACTCCGATGAAGCAAGTACAAATCTCTCGCTTGGCAGCACAGGGCAGGTTAACATTAACCTGAAGTGGACAGAAAGTTACGATAATCTTGTGAGAACAACATTAATAAATTTTTAAGTAAACTCGTGTTCCGCATGCCCTCGTTCGCGTGGACATTTCCAGTTCATACACTTCGATGAAGCAAGTCCAAATCTCTCGCTTGGCAGCACAGGGCAGGTTAACATTAACCTGAAGTGGACAGAAATTTACGATAATCTTGTGAGAACAACATTAATAAATTTTTAAATAAACTTGTGTTCCGCATGCCCTCGTCTGCGTGGACATTTTCAGTTCATACACTCCGATGAAGCAAGTCCAAATCTCTCGCTTGGCAGCACAGGGCAGGTTAACATTAACCTGAAGTGGACAGAAATTTACGATAATCTTGTGAGAACAACATTAATAAATTTTTAAATAAACTCGTGTTCCGCATGCCCTCGTCCGCATGGACATTTTCAGTTCATACACTCCGATGAAGCAAGTCCAAATCTCTCGCTTGGCAGCACAGGGCAGGTTAACATTAGCCTGAAGTGGACAGAAAGTTATGATAATCTTATGAGAACAACATTAATGAAATATGAAAATGCCCATTATATACATGGTATTATCCGAAATGGATGGCCAGATTTCATTACAGATGCATGCAATCGTCATTTACAACATTTTGATTGCCTACAGTGCATCCTATCCTCTTCTTCTTCTACACCGCCAGCTGCCTCAACCACTTCCTTGTCCTCATCAGTTAAATAGCCAGCCGCAGCCACATGTGAATACGTTTTTTCATCATTAATGAGTAACTCTTCCCTAGTCTGATCGTTAATGATATGAACCGACATAAACACAGTCCTCATCGACATGTGTTTACCAAACATCAACAACAAACAATCCTCATCGGCTAAATTAATAAATTTCTCCAGTTTGCTGTCATGGTACCTCAGCACGTAATGCTGGTTGGGCTGACCGGTATACTTCTCAAATTGCTTAACTAGATCCCCCCGAGTCACTATGGTAGCGTCTATAGGCAATTCATAGTGAAGTCACCACTAATTATCAAGCTAACATCGAATCTTCAACAACATCATTAAGCTGCTCGGAGGTACTAACCTACGTGAAGTAGCAGAGTGTGACCACAGTATTTGAATCGCAAAAAGGGAATCGCCAAACAAGTAAGTTGATTTCTTACCTCGATGGGAGAAACAACACTTTCACCAGGCTCCTGAAGCCGATGTCCATTACCGTCCATGTGTGGATGACTGCTATGGTAGCAATGAGGCAGCGATGGCAGTAGAGTAGTGGGAGGACATGACTGGAAGTGGCAAGAAGAAAGGGGCTCTACCTGCCAAAATTTAGGGAAGTGCCACTATCGAGTGCTGCGTGTGGGCCCATGACGAATGAAGTCTCGCATCATAGTGGCCAAATGGAAATTATGGCCCGAACGACAGTCGAACACATCGGCCAGAACGGTCAGAGTCTTCTCGTCAATATTGATGGGCTCATATCAGAGTGGCAAAGTAGAAATTATGCCTCAATGATGGGCACCACATTGGTTGAAAGAGTGAACCAAGTCTCCTGCTTGCCGCGGTTGACTTGGAGAAGCGGTGTGTCCCTGATATAAGGAAATGACGAAAGTTGACGGCGAACTAACGAGAACTGGCGAAGTCGGCGCGGAGTGGCACAGACCTAGTTTCTTCGCAAGCATTAATGACACAGGTCGAAATAGTCAAGTTTGAATGCAGGATTCCAATATGCAACTTCAATAGTGGCACGGATCGACTTTTTCAATTTTGCTAACATAAGTATGTGTGTCAATAATGTCATCCTTGCTAAATGTAATTAGACTCCGCGCATGCCCATGGGATGCATTTGGTTGCCTGCACGAGGGCCAACTAGGCCCATGCGGCACATGAATCATGCGTTTGGATGCCTGGCCAGTACTAGAATCTTGGCCCCGATGTTTAAACCACCCCTTAGCCAGCCCTCTAGGAATGCTCGATTCGACCGTTTCTAGCGAGCCAGACACGAGCAATGAAAAAGGTGAATCTCATGATGCAACATGGTGCATGCATGGTACCTGATGTAGGTGGGGGTTGCACTTGGTGTGCTCTTTTATCTGTCTTAATCCCGCCCACTTATTAGTCCCTTCTAATCTAAACAACGGTGCTTCGATTCGAGATAAGATCTACACGAAAAAATGCACATTAATATTGTGATTACATTCATACGATTGGTACACTAGTTTTGTTGACTGTAAATGTTCAATTTTGTGTTCATATTTGGAGATATTTTGGATGATTTTTTTCTAATTTATCGCAGAAGGTCGACTGTTCCTTTGACCAGTAACTTCATCTCGCTATTTCACACATCTTTCATGTTGTACATTTTTTGTTTCGACAGTCGTAGACGAGTAAATCTACATCTCCATAGTAGATTGTACAACTGCATATGTGTGGTCTGTTTTTTAAGGATAATAAAATGTGTGGTCTGTTTTGCTAACACTCCTTAATCTTTTTCACCCGCTTCCTTCTAATCTACACAAGGGTGCTTCGATTCAAGATAAGTTGTACACGAAAAAGATGCACATCGACTTGTGGTTTCAGTCGGGCGATTGGTTCATAGTTTCGTTGACTGTAAATGTTGAACTTCGTGGTCTTGTTTGAAGCTATTTGGGAAACAAAATTGTCAAACTAGCCGCACACGGTCAACCTTTTGAAATTCCTTTGACCGGTAGCTTTTGTTTCACATGACTTCTTTGTTGTACGTTTTTTGTTTTGAATGTCATAGACGAGTAGATCTGCATCTCCCTAGTAGACTGTATAAATGCATATGCGTGGTCTGTTTTATGTTGAATATATGAGCAAATTACTACGAGATAACCTGATCGCCCATCTCCCATACAGGATCATGAGAGGCGGGGTTCCAGAGGCCTGCTGTCCCTTCTCGCGGTGCACGCCGGAAGAAGAGATGAAGAAGACTTGCATGACGGCACAATGTTCTGGAATGGTATTAGCTTTGTCCTCAGCTACGCTCATTCTAGAAACCCGACCCGACCCGACGCGGAGGGGCGCCTCATGACGAGGCGTGGCCTGCCGAGGCGAGCGAGGAGGAGGAGCACGCGTGTAGGTCTCCTCTTCTCATGCTCATACAAGTGCTAGAAGAGCTCACCTTATAATATGGTGCAACTCCCACCCAACTAGCAAGGGACTAAACATTAGTCCCACTCACACCATGCATGAATGGACCATGAGAATTTCGTATTTTAGTTGGGCTTTGGGCCAAAATCCCACTAGCAAACTCCAACATTTTATTCACACTCCTTAATCTCCTTCATGTAGTCCCTTCTAATCTATAAAAAGGTACTCCGAAATAATTTGTATACGAAAAAGATGCACATCGACATTTTGGTTTCAATCAGGAGATCAATTCGGAGTTTCATTGACTGTAAACGTTCAACTTTGTGTTCATGTTTGGAGCTATTTTGGATGAATTTTGTCAAACTCATAGCACACAGTCGACCATTTGAAATTTCTTTAACCAGTAGCTTCATCTTGCTGTTTCACATGACTTTCGTGTTGTGCGATTTTTTGTTTCAACGATTGTAGATGAGTATATGTGTATCTCCCTATTGTACTGTACTAAGGTGTTCATGTGATGGTTTAGACAATGTTTGACAAATCCAGCACACACGCTCGACCGTTTGAAATTTTCTTTAACCACTAACTTCATCTCTTGTTCCACAGAACTTTCGTGTTCTAAGTTTTTCATTTCGACTCGCGTAGACGAATAGAGCTATACCTATCAACTCTAATATAACTCCATGTGTCATGTATAGTTTTTAACTCTTAATTGGATTCAGTGTATGCAACCAAACGCCGCATAGTGCATCAACCCAGCCCAACACAACCGCCACCAAAAGCCAGGGGAAAATTTGCTTCCCTAATACAGCCAGCCAATATGCAGCTTGGCAAACTATGTGCAAAACATGTTTTTTTTGCTCTGTATTTGTTCAAGCAGGCCAACTCAATCACATACGTAAATACCCAAAAATGATGAAACCTACCAAACTCATCCTTAGTGGCTGTCCATTTTGCTGCCGGCGAAGTACTCTTCAAAGTCTTGCTCGGTGGAAAGCCGGTGATCTTGTCGATTCTTGTATGGTGGAATGCATGTTGACACGCTTTCATGCACGCGCCTAGTCCATTGCAGCTTGTGCCACCACTTGTGCAAAAGTGCATGACACTCACACACATGCATATGCACGCATGCCATTGCCTCCTGTGCAATCTGTAGTGCCTGCAAGTCATGTCCCTTTTCACCACGATTGAGTGCATCACCGTGTATGGCCTCTGAAGTACCCAGATCAGTACTCTATCTACTGTCTTGTATGCTCAAAGTTGTCAAATCCAACGACACGTTTCGCTGGAATCATTTTTGCGAGCATCGCAATCGTTCTGGATTGAAAGATCACGGCCTGCAACGATCGATTTTGTTAGGCTACAAGCCCACTAGTCAAGCCGAAACGTATCCAGGAAAAACAAGCTTCTGCCACTGGTTGGCCGTCCGTGCTGCTTGTATGCATTGGATCGGCACGCTAGTGGTTGTTTAAAATTTTCTGGCAAATGAATGTCGGCTCAAGAGGTTGAGCAATCGTATGGTTATAGTACATCGGTCCATCATCCTTTTCGACATAGGTATAGTGTCGGTTTATAAGACTTTATTGTTACCGAATTTTGATGTTTGGCTGTGTACACCTAGTTATGCAGAGGCTGGATGATACTCTTAGTGTTGTGTATATGCTTGATGCTACATTTTAAGTTAATAAAAAGACCATTTATTAAAAATAATACTCCCTCCATCCAACAACGTAAGACGTTTTTTTGACACTACACTAGGGTCAAAAAAACGTCGTACATTATGAGACGAAGAGAGTAGTTTTTTTATTTATACCACAAAATCCATGGAAGGAATAAAATACTACCCGTAGGGCCAACCAATATCTGGATATCTCGCTGGACCACATGCATGTTTGCATGATCAGATATCACGTGCGCGCTGATTTTATTTATTTGTTATTTATTACTCATTGATCAGCATGCAAGTTGCCAACTTGGAGCTAGGCATTGTCCGACTTGAGATAACATTTGGCGGACATGAAGCCAGCACAAGATGATGCATCCGCTGGCCGCTGGTACAATTATTGGTACGTTTACATGCATGATCAAATCTGGAGCTGCGTCCACTCACCGTACGTAGTGGAGCCATCGATCGCATTCTAGCTGCATATAGGTAGTTGCCAGTTTGGGATCTCACGCACTCAACAGCCAGCACTGTTCGTGACAGCCGGCCGTCTCATTTCGAGCAGACGCATTACCTAGAGACGGGCTAGCTTCACCGGTTCTCTAGAGGATGGGTGCGGGGTGGCGGTGGAATCCAGCCATCCAGGGTGACGGGGAACAATGTACGTGCGCAATGTGCACGTGGGCAATTTTCAAAAGATTTAGATCAACTGCCAGAAAGGAAGGGAAAAAAAATTCTAAACTCACTCACGAAAGGTGCAATGACGAGTAGGAAGATGCTCTTGTCTCAATAGCCATGTTCATGGCGCGACTGGTTACCGAGCCTTCGTGACAATGTTTACCCAAATTGATTTCTTCTGCCAAGATTTATCCACACGTTTTTACAATGTGTCGCGACTGTATCATCAAGCCAGACACACTATGTGAACAAACATAAAAAAGAACGAGTAGTGAGGTGATGACACGGCTCACCATTAGCGATCATTGGATTCTTGTCGCAAAAAAGAAAGAAAAGAAAAACAATCATCGGATTCGCCGCCGGGGCGGGGTTGCGGGTTAGACGGGCATGGATGTGGAGTTGGAATACTGGTCACCAGCCATGTCGGCATGACAAGTGTATCAGCCGGTCAGAATTGCGACAAATTGTTAAGGTGCGGCTAGGTCTCAGTCGACTGGGACTTTGCCAAATTCAACTGACATAACATGTAAGGAAGAAAAAGAAAATTTTACACAGTTTCTCTCTGTAAGATCCCGCGAATATTGCATCGACTGAGACTTGATTAAGTCTAAGTCGACTGAGATTTAGCAATCTGAGTTGTTAAATTGGGTTAAACTTGACAAGATGTAACAACTTCTAGATAAAATGGGTTAACACTATCAAATATATAAATATCGGGTAAAAAGTGAAATTATCCATTCAATAATTTGACTATGTTGCTCATGTTTTGACCTAAAGTTGCACATATGTTCCATCTCTAAATTTGTACATGACAATGCTATTTTTGTCGCAACTTGTCTTACTATTTGTTGCAACCTGTAATTTCAACTAGTATTAAATTACACGTGATGTATGCGCTACCAAAACAATAAATAAATAAATAAACATAGTGTTGTGCAGTGCAGTGCAGTTTGTTGTGGGTGCAATTCGGCCGTCGCACATTTATTTTATTTTATATATGCACCTTTTTGGATGAGATATTGTATGTGCCTTTACATTAGATTTGTTGTTAGTCATAGGCCTGATCCATCACCTGGAGATCATAAGCTTTACATGTAGTACTTCTTTTCAGGACAACATAAGCTTTTCGTAGTGATACGTGCACCGTCCTCCGTACCCTTGTGCTTTTTTCTTTTCGAACTTAATCACGATCATGTGGTTATCCCACTACCAGTACTGCGTAAACCTACCACTAACCTTTTTCAAGATTCCAACTGATTATACTTTTTTGGCATGTTAGTAACGGTTAATCTGAACCGCTTATTTGCAAAAAGAATAATCTGCACCACTGGTTGAGCTAGCATAGAAGCTTGCCGTGCATCCATGCCCTGTGCATTATTTTTTCACTATTTATTATACGTATATACATGTACTTGAAAAAAGCAAAAAACGTGCACCATGTTTCTGTTTGACCAAATGGCCAAAAGAAGGCTGGTGACTTATACAAGGAAACTAGTGCTTCTGACTTCACCGAGGAAAGAGATTGTAAATAATAGTACTAGTGCTTATCTCGTCACAGTTGAGTCAGGTTAGCATCATCGATCTCATCCGTTGACACAGTACAAAGAGACATCAGTGGAAAGAAGAAATTCATTAAGGTCTTTATTGTCTTTAATAACAGCGTGGGATCATCATGTTTATTCGTACAACACGTGACAGAAACTATCAATTGTACAACAAATTTCTCTAACCACTTCTACTCAAAGAGGTCTTCATTAAGACGAGCAATCAGTTGCGTGGTGTGCATCGATGTCGAATGGCATTCAACAAAAACTTAAACTCATGAGAAAACATATACGGTATATACTACTTAGGCACCATTCATCATTGGTTTTTTCATCTCCCACGCCGTTAGTTTGGACACCTTGATATCGGTCACCCCGTTGTTGAACACATAAAGGTGTGCATCTTTCCCGATCGCCATGGATGGGTACACTCTCGATAGGATGCAGGTCTTCCCTCCGGCGCCGAAGCTCTCAACCACCGATCGGTCGATCTAAAAACAAAAATTAATGTTGGTCGACGCAATTCAAATACTCCTTTGAAAGAAAATACACTAGACAAAATGATGTTACAAATGAACTTGCACGTACCAAGCTTCTCAGAGAGATCTTCCCGGACGAAATGTCGGTGTCGACAAACCCGGCAAAAGTCGGCTTGTATAGACCCGGGGTGAGAGATGACCTGTCGGCACAAAAGAAAAAGAAAAAAGGAAATGGTCAGGTGAGTTAAAATGTACTGGCAATACTCCTTCCCATTTACACTTGAAATCTATGGACAGATTCTCTTTAGAAGTTGACGGGAGGTGAAAGAGAGAGAGAGATGTGGTGAAATCATACTTGGTGGGGTCACTGCACATGAGGACGAGAGGCTTGCCATGCCCATCCTTGAAGACTCTGAAGAACACGGCGGTCTTCTCGGCCAGGTTGTCAGAGGCCAGGACCCAGAGGCCGAAGGGCCCCACCCCGCCCTTGACGTCGGCGTTCTTCATCCCGCAGAGCTTCTGCGCGTCGTTGGCGTAGGCCGGATCGAACGGCTCCGCCTTGTCCAGGCTCGACACCTCGAAGCTCACCTCCACGTCAGACTGTCAAAATCAAGTCGATCGATTAGTATTAGCCAGGGAAGAAGCTTGTTTGGAAATGAAACGAGGAGTGCACGAGCTGACGAATCTGGACCAACAACATGCATCCACGGCATTGACGGATTGATGGACGATTTGTTGCGTGATGTACTAGTAGTCGTAGGTGACAAATGACCATTCAAATCGTGAGGTTGAGGATGATGCAGATGTGTGAATGTAAACTGTAAGAGGGAGCTTGAAAACGAGAGTTGCAAGCAAGATCTAGCGGAACACGGGCGTGGACCTGTGACTTTGGAGTCCATGCTGACGCTGACAAGGACAAGCCGGAATTGGGCACGCAAGAAGGATCGTGGCCCGTCAGACATGGATGGACCAGAAGCTACCTAGAGAGCGACACTGACTGCACTCGGATTTAGCAGTAAGTACATGGTGGTGGTACTGACCTGGTAGGACTGCAGGCCAGTGACCTCAAAGTGCTGGCCGGGCTTGACGACCTTGTCGCCCACGCTGACAGCCTTGCCCCTCAGCTGATCCAGCTCCTCCACGGGCCACTGCAGCAGCTGCTTGCCGCTGGGGTCCAGCCATATCTTCCTCGGGATCGCCTGCACATGCAGCACAACCAATCAGTTCATCATATATACTCTTCTGTATGCATGATGAACCGAGCAGAGGGTAGATGCTGGGGAGCACGTAGTAAGGACGTACGTGGATGCCGGCCCATCCCTTGGCGTTGTCGTGCGCGACGCTGTCGGACTCGTTGGCCCAGCCCAGCAGCACGCGGCGGTTCTTGGCCGGGTCGTAGAAGGTCTTGGACGCGTAGAAGTTGCCGTAGTCGTACTGGAGCCGCTGGTAGACGTCGCCGGTGGGGTTGTCGGGCACGTACCGCTCCGTGCGGTTGTTGTAGGTGCCCACGGTGTAGTAGTCGTAGCGGGTGAGGTCGAGGCTGTTCTTGAGCACGTACTTGTAGCGCGGGCCGAACTCGGAGGTGTCGAGGCCGTCCGTCTTCCCGGGCTCGCGCACGGGGAAGAAGTCGGGGCACTCCCACATGCCGGTGAGGGCCGAGTGGAGCGGGTGCTTGGCGCGGACCCAGTGCTTGAAGTCCCTGCTCCGGTACAGGATGGCCATGCCGCGGAGCGTGCCGGGCTTGAGCCCGCCCACGAGCATGCGCCAGAGGCCATCGCCGGCGTGCCAGGCGGTGGTCGGGTCGCGGAACTGCGTGGCGTTGATGCCGGCATCGGGGACGGCGATGGGATTGTAGCCGGGCTTGACCCACTCGCGGAGCAGCGGGTCGGAGGGGTCCTTGGGGAAGGCGATGTTCTGGATCTGGTAGTTGGTGCCCGGGCGGTCGATGCCGGTGTAGAGCATCGCCACCGTGCCGTTGGGCAGGATCGTCGCCGAGCCGGACCAGACGCCGTACTGGTCGGTCGGAATGCTGGGCTTGATGGCGGGGTCGAGGGCCATCCAGTTGATGAGGTCGCGCGACACCGAGTGCGCCCAGATGATGTTGCCCCACACCGCGCCCTTGGGATTGTACTGGTAGAACAGGTGGTACCATCCCTTGTAGTAGAGCGGACCTGTTCCAAAACCAAGCCTCAAACATGTCAGCTAGCTGCTAGCACAAGTTGCATCTTGTCTCGAGTGGCCATCCTATCCTATACACTGCGGCATGCATGTGCATTTTGAACAGTACTAAATCTTCTTTTCATTATATATTTTCTTCTACAAAACTTAAATTACTTTATTATCGAAAAACAAAACTTAAATTTGGTCTTTGATTCTCTGATAATCTAACAAAAGTGCTGCGCACATGCACAAACTGTTCAAGATCTGGTTGGGTAACAGTAGAAGACAGAGACAAGTAGAGGAATTGGGTCGCAGAAGCCGTACCATTCGGATCTGGAGTCGATGAGTTTTGCCGTCCCAGCAATCGCAATCAGACACCCAAAGAGACAAGCAAAAAACCAAGTTAATTAGAACCAAGCATCACAATTAGAGGACACATAAAACAACTATTAAGGTATATATTAGTAGATAAATACAGATCAGATGTAATATTATATCTTGAACAACGATTCGTGGCATGGTGAGCTGGAGGACTCCATCGTCGTCGGCTACTGCGAAAACTTTGAACCTCCAGCTCGACTTTTCTCAAGGAACTGGAAGAAGAAAACAGCTGCAGGACTCCCTAACTAACACGGCGAGAGAGAAAGAAAGCCATCAATTTTGACGCGCCCTCGCCGTCCGGGCTGCAATCTTTTTGCTGGTCAAACTAACACTTGGCTACAAACTAACCACAAACTACACAACTACTCTAGTTTATACTAGTATGTATTATCTTTCTTGAATTCTCAGACCTATCTGTTGTCTGTGATGTTGTATCCGCCCCCATGACGAACAGAACACACGTCTAAACTCAGCATCGGCATTACGGATGGACATATCTCTCTGTCTACGGCCTGACATGTTCTGGCTACATATACATGTGTGTATTTGAGAACGAGAGCCATATCTACTTTGAGGACAGAGCGGAGCATAAACAGGCCGGAGAAGATTCAGACAAGTCCGGCAAGAGCAGTGGGTATCTTACCGTTGATCCAGTTCATGGGGGGTTGGAAGTGGTAGCCCGTCCGGAGCAGGGGGCTAAGAATGGAGGCCGGCACGGACGGCGTCGCCGCCTCGGCCTCAAGGCTCCGTCGGACGTCATGGGACGCGCCGGCGAGCTGCAGGAGGAGCAGCAGCGCCAATGGCGCAACCACCCATTTGGGAGCCCCCATTGCTTGCTTGCAGTTAAGAGGGAGGGGGGAGACAGGGATGGATGGATGGATGGCGAGAAGACCAATGGGGCAGTTTATATAATACTCGGGTTAGCGCGTATGACCAATCGGATGAATTTTCTATATGCCGCATGTGATTGGCGGACGCTGCTTAGAATTTTGCAACCGATCAATCGGCAGCTTCGTTTTCAAATACTGTATGAGAAAAAGTGGCACCACTCCATCCGGTCAAGGGTCAAGTTTACAAGGCATAGTTTGGTTGCTACTCTATGTTGAACATTTTTAACTTTGATCGAGTTTATCGATATCGACTGTACCAAATAGTATCACTAGTTTGTCATAAAAGTTTATTTCATATTGTACTTATTTATTTGAAGTTTTTCTCGGTAAAGCTGTGTTTTATTCCCTTCCGAAGTTTTCGTGAGTATACAAAACTTGACTGCACCCCCCGCAAAAGAAAGAAAAAAAAAGGAGAACAAAAACTTGACTGTCGATGAAAACAACTGACATGTTAGCAATACTCTGTCGGAAAAGCCAGAAATTGGACACTGCACACGCATTGTTTTCTTCATTCATGCAGCTAAGTTATTTCGACATTGCACCAACATGTCTTGCAACTAGTCGAAAAGCCAGAACATTCAACTTGGTCATTAGGCGCCATGCCCTGTGGTGTCATTGTCATGTCAGCACGGAGAAATATCCAAGAGGATGAAGGGGGGGAATTCTACCACAAGGCCAAGAGAAAAGTCTCTGACTCGTAGAGTCGTAGTAGATAGTTTCGGTCCTTATTAACTGTGGAAAAATGCAGTAATGCTCAGGGGAATCCTTACAAGATTTCATCTGAACAAGCTCAGGAGAAGAAACAAAAACGTGTAAATCAATCCAACCAAGCGTACGTTCAGACCTCGTTTGGCCGGTCAAATTAAATCCAAGCACTTGATGATTTCGTTGACACTTACTTACTGGACAGTGGAGGGAAAAGTGGCAAGAAAAAATTAGGTGAAAATTAAAACGGATTTGTACGGCCGCTAATATAATCTGCCGGCCCGTTGGTCGTAATGAGGCCACGTTTTGCACCACACGCGCACGTTCGAGAAAGTAGGTGCTGTAGTGCGTACTATGAAACCCACGAATGGGCTTCCAGTCCTTCTGGACGATGACTGACTGGCTCCTAATTAAGGAGCTGTTCCGTGAAATGTCAGGATATGTGAAGCACCTCTTTCCCTACCCCGTTCGGTTTGGAGGGAGAGAAAACTACAGCACTCATTGAAGGCACAGGATTGCTGTGGTAAAACCAAGGAGTGAAAATTGAAGGATAGAAACAAAAGGATGGTGTTCGAAGCAAAGGGGGAGAGAACCATAGGAAGCTGATGCTTGGGCTGATTAAAAAAAAATAGAACAAATGTGTTTTGTCGTACATGCCACATGTAAAGAAACATTGTTTATTAACCGAGCTCTCTCTTGCCTCGAGCCTACGCGAGAAAAAATGAGATTGAGGCAGATGTTTCTTTTCCTCTGGAATCGTGAGTATAGGCCCACCTTTTCTTAGAAGTACTGTTCACATTTCCTGTGTTCCGAACGCATCGACGGAGAGAAAAACTACAGGAATTTGATTCCTTTGCTTTTTCCTGTAAACCCAACGGAGGCTTCACTGCTGCTCCACCAGCTCCGGGAGGGGAGAGACTCCGAACAGCCCTAAGAATATGTAAACATCTCTCAAACGCCCGGACGGCTTGCCCGGTCATGTTTTGGGCGCCTCAAACGTCCCTCATACGCCCGGCTTGTCCAGCGCCCGTCATATCCAGCCCAAATATGGAGTGGATATGGGGGCACCCGGCATGCCCGCCACGTCGGCCCGGCCCACCCCGACTCCACTTCGTCCCCACAAATATCCCAATCCAAAAACCCTAACTCACTCTCACTCTCGATCCGTCTCTTCTTCTTCCTCCAATTTCTCCGATTCAATCCACTCCGACCACTCTGACGACTCTGGTGACTGCTGCGAGCATGTCGAGCGCCGGCAGTCGCTCCTCCTCCGACTCCGACGATGACCTAGCCCTCTGCATTGCCCTCGAGAGGTCCAAGGTGGACACAGGTGGCAGTTCCGGATCGGTCTCACCTCTCCCCCGCCGTAGCTGCGAGTATGCCGGCGCTGGCTCCTCTCGGCCCGCGCAGGCTGCGCAGTCCGCACCTCACCCACGCCATCCCCTGGCCCCGCCGCTTGCTGCTCCCCCACGCGAGCAGCGGTGGGTGCTTGTGCCCGCCCCACCGGCCCGGACACGCACGCTGGAGTCAGAGGCGCGCGCCGCCGGCTGCGAGAGGCAGCGTGCAAGGGAGAGGGATGCGGCGGAGAGCTTTGTCCGCCGCTGCCGCGGGTTACCCGCGGAGCCCGACCAAGACGAGCGGCTCCTCGCGTGGGTCTACCGCTAGTCGCTTACAACGGCGGAGACAGACGCTCGGCGGCTCCGCCGGAAGAATGCGAAGGCTCTCTGGCTACCTATCGAGCAGCCCGAACGCGAGGCCAGGGAGAAGGTGACGGAGGCGGCTCGGCTGGTGAAGCTCAAACGCCAGCAGGACCGGGTCTTCCGGCGCCTCAAGGGCTTCATCATCACCTCCTCCGACGACGATGACAGTGACGGCTCCTCGTCCGACGACTCGGACGATCCTCCACCAGCCGCCGATGGCTACAGCTGCGCCGGCGACCAGAAGGGGAAGGGGTCGGCCCGGAAGCGGCAAGGATCCGCTTTTCTTCAATTTAATTTCAAGTTTTAGATGTAGTTTTAAGTTGTTCATCGCTTATCTGAACTCTGGTGGTCGTTTGAACATCCGATCGTCCGTGAAAGTATTATGCTTGCCTGTGTCTGTTTGCTGATCTACGTAGTTTGATCGACGTTGCACGGTTTAGTATGGATATAGGGGATCGGATATGAAATACATGGATGAGGACGAGGCTATTTGAGAAGTGCCTGATCACTGCCCCGTCTGAGGGGTCATATTTGTCCTCTACAGTTGTAGATGCTCTAAACAACCGGCTTGATCTTCCTGTAAAAAAAGTAATTGGTTTGATTAAAAAAAATTAAGTAGCCGACCTGATTTTAAATGGATAGGGCTGTTGTCTATGGTTGCAACCGGCGGAGGAGTACTGTACTACGCCCCGCAAAAAAATGTACTGTCCTCCCAAAAAGGGTTCCCCCTGCTTTGTATTACAAAGCAACCAACCGAACCATACAGGGATAGGTGCTGGGGCGGAAGCAGCACAGTCACGCCCAAAAGAAACGACAGAGAAAGAGCAAGAGAAACAAATGCCGACAACGGCAGATCAACAAAAACGAAGAAGCCTCGCGATCGCTGCGCCCACCGGGATCTTCCATTAGGCTCCAAGACTCCGAAGCGCCGGCACCTATCAAAACCTCCAAGAAGGATCGCGACGATGACGGCGCTGCTGCAAGGGTTTCCCCCGGTATTTGACGAGGTGAGAGAAAGGGTTGCCCCCGATGCCCTCCCGGAAGGTCAGGTGCACTCACAGGCGCCACCGCGCCGGTGTCGGCCATGCCGACAGGGGTTTCCCCCGATCCCAACCCGCACCTCGGGCGCTCCGGAGCCTGCCACCAAACCAACCACCACCCAGCGCCAACGCAGTCTTGAGGCCCCCACGCCATCTCACCACGGCACCGCGAAGTGAGGACAGCACGGCAAAGAATCGGTGCCGGGACAAGGGCAACATCATCGTCGGCACACGGGAGGGCCCCAACTCCACCGTCAGCGACGGTAGCCGTCCGGACGCAATAGCAGGAGCACACCAAGACCGTGGGCCGAAAAGCCCGGCCGAGCCCTCCTAGGCCCATAAAGCTCCTGCCTTCGCGCTGCTTCCGGCACGCTATCGGCGCCGCTACCCCACATCCGAGCCGCACATCCTCCTCACCACGCCGCAGACAACGAGGCCACGCCGGGGCCCCGGCCCGCTAGGACCCAGATGGGGCTTGCCGGGCCCAGATCTGGGCCGGGGGCGCGACGCCAGCCACCCTGCTCCACCACGCTGCCCCGCCGCCAAGGAGCGGCGCCGACACCACGCCTGCAGGGCCGCCAAACCGCAGCCAAACCGGGCTGCACCGCCGCCACCTCCCTGCCCCGAGAAGGGAGCACGCGCGCGCGGGGACTAGAAGGCCCGCCGCCGCCGGCACCACCCGGGCCAGCGCCGGGGGCGTCCGCCTTCAGGGGCGGGGGAGACGGGGGAGGAGGGATCCCGCAGGAGAGGAGCTTGAGCTCCGCCTCGGCCACCTCCCGGGGAGGAGGCGCGAGGGCGGATCTGGATGGGGGAAGGAGGGTGGCAGAAGGGGACGGAGTTGGGAGGCTAGGCCGGCGGTCGCCGGCGGTGGGAGGGGAGGAGGGGGAACCCTAGTCGCGGGAGGGGAGTCCTAGATTTTAATCGTTGGTTGGTTTCAAATGTACTGTCCTGCAAACTGCAGTTCATCGGAGCCGTATATGCGAAGCGATAGTCAAGGTCAATGGTGTGGGTTGAGAATAAACGGCTACTATTAGGCTGCATCATCTCAATTAAGCCAACTACTCCCTCCGTCCCATAATATATAGTGCCAAAAAATGCCTGACATTAGAGTATCTACAACCGGACCCCTCAAATCCGTCTCAAATGCTCGGGCAGGCCGTCCGTTCATTGACCGGTCACGAAATTTCGACCCAACCTAGCCTCTCAAATCGCCCTCGAACGCCCGGGCTAACCGGCACCCCCCTCATATCCAGCCCAAATATGAGGCGGATATGGGGAGCCCGTGCGTGCCCGGGCATGCCCGCTACATCTGTCTGGCGGCGTGGCCCCACATGGACTCGCCGGGAAACCCGACGGTTCGACGGGTGCCTCGACCGTCGCTGCGGTGTGAATGCCGCGTGGAGCCGCTCCGGCTCCCCGCCCGAGGCCGTAGCCGACTATTTTAAACCGGCCGGTGCCCCCCAGCAATAGCACATCCGCCTCTTCCCTCCCTCCACGGCCACTCGAGCCCGTTAGCCATGCCCCCACGCCGCCACTACTACACGATCCAGCACCGTCTCTTCCTCCTTGAGCAGGTCCGGATCCGTAGGGAAGCGGGGCTACCTCTGGAACCGGAGAAGGATTTCGGGGAGGAGGAGGTGCCGGCGGAGGAGGAAGTGGAGGAGGAGCAGGAGCCGACGGAGGAGGCACCGCCGTTGGATGTGGGGGAGGAGGAGGCGCCGCCGTTGGTTGTGGGGGAGGAGGAGGCGCCGGCGATGGAGAAGGACGTGGAGATGTGGCCGGAGCAGCACGCCATCCTGAACTCCATCCGCTCGGAGTCGACTGCGGAGGCCAGGCGTCACCGTCGGCAACAGATGGAGGTGGCGCAGGTGGCCCAGGCTCCGGTGCAGGTGGCAGTCGGTGTCAAAACCGGCGGATCTCGAGTAGGGGGTCCCGAACTGTGCGTCTAAGGTCGATGGTAACAGGAGACAGGGGACACGATGTTTACCCAGGTTCGGGCCCTCTCTATGGAGGTAATACCCTACTTCTTGCTTGATTGATCTTGATGAATATGAGTATTACAAGAGTTGATCTACCACGAGATCGTAATGGCTAAACCCTAAAAGTCTAGCATGTATGACTATGATGAATATCTCGCCTCCAGACTAAGTCCTCCGGTTTATATAGACACCGGGAGGATCTAGGGTTACACAAGGTCGGTTGCAAAGAAAGGAATCCACATGTTTGATCGCCAAGCTTGCCTTCCTCGCCAAGGAGAGTCCCATCCGGACACGGGTGCAGTCTTCGGTCTTCGTCTCTTCACTGCCCATCAGTCCGGCCCACGGCTAACAGGCCGGATGCCCGAGGACCCCTTAGTCCAGGACTCCCTCAGTAGCCCCTGAACCTGGCTTCAATGACAAGGTATCCGGCGCGTAGATCTGTCTTCGGCATTGAAAGGCGGGTTCCTTCTTCCGAACTCCAAGATAGTCTTCGGACGTATTGAACATGTCCGGACCTGTAACATAAGCTTTGTATACTTCCACGGAGGAGACAATAATTTATAAGCCCAACCTACCAACAACTATTCATAGCATGACGCCACGTCACCGTCGGGATATTATTTTAAACCCGTCGTTAGCCTGCAGCCCCGGGTTTCGAGGTGTGGCTTTATTGGCATGTCTTATCCAAGCCGAGATCGTGTCCCACTTATTAAGGGATTCTTATCAACACGGACGTGGGTAACCCAACCGTCTCTGGGGTACGACTCCTTGGAAACAGGCAAGTTTTAAGGCCCAGGAGTAGGCGTTTAGATACTCACGGCCTTTATAAAGGGGTACACGCCCGCCTTTCTCTCTTCCACGTTTGCTTCTTCCTCAACCCTTGCTATCTCGAGTTCTAAAACCCAAGTTTCGACCACCACAAGCCTTAGTCATGTCCGGATCCAGCCTTCCCGGTCGGTGGGTGTTTTCTTCTGTTACAGAAGAGGATATTGCGAAGCTTAGGGCGGCGAGATATCTGACCGTAGAAATCCTCCATCGGCTCCCTGCCGAAGGGCAGGTTATCCCTACCCCTAGATCTGGCGAGAGGGTCGTGTTCATCTCCCACTTCCTCCGAGGGTTAGGCTTTGCCCTTAATCCCTTTGTTCGAGGGCTCATGTTCTACTACGGGCTGGATTTTCACGATCTGGCCCCAAACTCTGTTCTTCTTATCTCGGCGTTTATCGTCACGTGCGAGGCCTTCCTCCGGATCCCTCCACACTTCGGCTTGTGGCTCAAGACCTTCAGTGTGAAGCCGCAGATGATAGAGGGGAAGCAAGCAGAGTGTGGTGGCGCCTCCGTGAGCAAGCTTAATAGCGCTCCTTGGCTAAAAGGATCCTTCACCGAGTCCTCTGACTTATGGCAACGGGAGTGGTTCTATATCACCGAGCCCCGTGGCTCCAAGTGGGCGGCTGAGGGAGTCCAGGACTAAGGGGTCCTCGGGCGTCTGACCTATTATCCATGGGCCGGACTGATGGGCTGCGAAGACATGAAGGCCGAAGACTGTACCCGTGTCCGGATTGGACTCTACTTGGCGTGGAAGGCAAGCTTGGTGACCGATTATGAAGATTCCTTCTTATGTAACCGACTCTATGTAAACCCTAGATTCCCCCGGTGTCTATATAAACCGGAGGGGTTAGTCCGGAAAGGATACATACACATTACCATAGTCATATAGGCTAGACTGTAGGGTTTAGCCATTACGATCTCGTGGTAGATCAACTCTTGTAATACTCATATTCATCAAGATCAATCAAGCAGGAAGTAGGGTATTACCTCCATAGAGAGGGCCCGAACCTGGGTAAACATCGTGTCCCCTGTCTCCTGTTACCATCGATCCTAGACGCACAGTTCGAGACCCCCTACCCGAGATCCGCCGGTTTTGACACCGACATTGGTGCCTTCATTGAGAGTTCCACTGTGCCGTCGACAAAAGGTTCGATGGCCCCTTCAATCGTCGATAATGGCGCTGTCCAAGGAGGAACCTTCCTCCCCGGACAGATTTTCATGTTCGGCGGCTTTGTACTGCGGGCCAACTCGCTTGGCCATCTGGAGCGGGTCGATAGCTACGCCCCTGGCCATCAGGTCAGATTTGGAAGCCTGAACTACGTCGCAGATATCCGTGGAGACTTAATCTTCAAGGGATTCGCGACCGCGGCGATCGCTCCCCCTCGCTTCGATGAACATGACTTAAATCTGTCATTGGATCACATCCAGGAGATGGTTCCTGTTGCTGCAACGGCCTTAGAACCAAAGCAGATCGTGCCATCCAAAGCCATAGAGTCCGCGGCATTGGATCCGCACACAGACTCAACACCCTGCAATATTTTCTTCAACGGAACTTCGGACTCGTCTCCGGCTATAAGATCCGGACCGTGTACGCCTGCGGACACCAAGCTAGATCTGTTATCGGTCTGCGAATTCAGCGCCGCAGACGTTTTCCAGCACTCACCTTTGGGCGATGTGCTGAACTCTTTAAGGAATTTGTCCTTGGAGAAGGACTCGCAGCCAAACTATGTTCGATTCGAGTTAGATGCTAATGATGGGGAATTTTGCTTCCCACCCGCCACCCACTTCATAGCTACCGTCGAGGACCTAACCGACGAGCTCGATTATGGCTCCGAAGACATCGACGGTATGGACGATGATGTCGACAAGGAGCAGGGCCAAGACCCGCCATTCATCGAACGTTGGACGGCCACCTCTTCGTACGACGTGTACATGGTTGATACACCTAAAGGATCTGGCGACGACAAAGAAGAGCCAGATGCGAATAAACCCTCCGAGACACAATCCAAGCGCCGGCGCCCTAAATGCCGCTCTAATCCTCATCGCTCAAAAGATGGCAACACTGGCATCGGAGAAAACAGTACTCCGGGCGATGCCGAAAACAATGAAGACCCTGTTGGAGCCGCATCCGAACAGGAGGAGCGAGACAAAGGGCAAGTTAACCCTGATAAACAGGCCACGCCCAATGACCCAGATGATGATAGTTATCGTCCACCCTCCGAGGATGATGAGAACCTTGGCAATGAGGACTTCATCGTGCCTGAGGCACCCCTCGAGCAGGAGCGCTTTAAGCGCCAGCTCATAGCTACTGCAAGAAGCCTAAAGAAAAAGTAGCAGCAGCTCCAAGCATATCAAGACATACTCATCGATAGATAGACCGATGTCCTGGCAGCCGACGAATACGGCCTCAAGTGCCCAGCCAAGAGTTACCCAAAACGCAGACTGCTACCTCAGTTCGATGAGGAGGCACCAGATCCCATACCTCCCTCGCGCAATGCGGACCGACCACCACGTGGTCGGGATAGTGCGGCAGACCGACCACCCCGCGGTCGGGATAAAACGGCAACTCAGGCCGAACAACAGCCCGCCCCACCGCCTCACAAACACAGGGACAGACCAGCTCGGGACCATACATACGACCTTCGGCAGGAATTGGACAGTAGAGCAGGACACACCAGATCAATATACGGATCGTGAGGACGCTTCCCTACTCGGGATGACAGCTACCTATTCGGACGTGACAAACTCAATCACACCCGGGCCGATAACCATAGACGGACTTCATCGGAGGTGCGCCGTGACGCGGCCCGCTATAGAGGCGCCGCACACCCTCTCTGCTTCACAGACGAGGTGCTGGATCACGAATTCCCCGAGGGGTTCAAACCTGCCAATATTGAATCATACGACGGAACAACCGATCCCGCAGTGTGGATCAAAGATTTTATTCTCCACATCCACATGGCCCGAGGAGATGACCTCCACGCTATCAAATACCTCCCGTTAAAGCTCAAAGGACCAGCTCGACACTGGCTAAATAGTCTGCCTGAGAACTCCATGGGCAGCTGGGAGAACT
Source organism: Aegilops tauschii subsp. strangulata (assembly GCF_002575655.3). Classification (NCBI taxonomy): domain Eukaryota; kingdom Viridiplantae; phylum Streptophyta; class Magnoliopsida; order Poales; family Poaceae; genus Aegilops; species Aegilops tauschii. The sequence goes on along the minus strand of NC_053038.3, from coordinate 512,990,489 downwards.
TGGAAGAAGCCTTCCTCGACAACTTCCATGGTACATATGTCCTGCCACCCGATGCCGATGACTTAAGCCATATAGTTCAACAATCTGGAGAATCAGCCAGAAAATTCTGGACTAGGTTCCTAACCAAAAAGAACCAGATCGTTGACTGTCCAGATGCTGAAGCCCTAGCGGCCTTTAAACACAGCATCCATAACGAATGGCTAGCACGCCACCTCGACCAAGAAAAGCCGAGGTCCATGGCAGCCCTCACGGCAGTTATGACCCACTTTTGCGCGGGAGAGGATAGTTGGCTGGCTCGCAGTACAAACACAGCCAGCGAAGCAGGCCCCTCCGAGGCCAGAAATAGCATCGGCAAGCTCCGGCGCAACAGACACAAACGCCGAAGTAATGGCGATAACACCGTGCTTGTTGGAAATATGCCCTAGAGGCAATAATAAATTGGTTATTATTATATTTCCTTGTTCATGATAATCGTTTAGCATCCATGCTAGAATTGTATTGATAGGAAACTCAGATACATGTGTGGATACATAGACAACACCATGTCCCTAGTAAGCCTCTAGTTGACTAGCTCGTTGATCAATAGATGGTTACGGTTTCCTGACCATGGACATTGGATGTCGTTGATAACGGGATCACATCATTAGGAGAATGATGTGATGGACAAGACCCAATCCTAAGCCTAGCACAAGATCGTGTAGTTCGTTTGCTAAGAGCTTTTCTAATGTCAAGTATCATTTCCTTAGACCATGAGATTGTGCAACTCCCGGATACCGTAGGAATGCTTTGGGTGTACCAAAAGTCACAACGTAACTGGGTGGCTATAAAGGTGCACTACAGGTATCTCCGAAAGTGTCTGTTGGGTTGGCACGAATCGAGACTGGGATTTGTCACTCCATGTAAACGGAGAGGTATCTCTGGGCCCACTCGGTAGGACATCATCATAATGTGCACAATGTGACCAAGGATTTGATCACGGGATGATGTGTTGCGGAACGAGTAAAGAGACTTGCCGGTAACGAGATTGAACAAGGTATCGGGATACCGACGATCGAATCTCGGGCAAGTAACATACCGATTGACAAAGGGAATTATATACGGGATTGATTGAATCCCCGACATCGTGGTTCATCCGATGAGATCATCATGGAACATATGGGAGCCAACATGGGTATCCAGATCCCGCTGTTGGTTATTGGCCGGAGATCGTCTCGGTCATGTCTGCATGGTTCCCGAACCCGTAGGGTCTACACACTTAAGGTTCGATGACGCTAGGGTTATAGGGAATAGATATACGTGGTTAACGAATGTTGTTCGGAGTCCCAGATGAGATCCCGGACGTCACAAGGAGTTCCAGAATGGTCCGGAGGTAAAGATTTATATATGGGAAGTCCTGTTTTGGTCACCGGAAAAGTTTCGGGTGCTATCGGTAACGTACCGGGACCATCGGGAGGGTCCCGGGGGTCCACCAGGTGGGGCCACCGGCCCCAGAGGGCTGTGTGGGCCAAGTGTGGGAAGGGACCAGCCCCTAGGTGGGCTGGTGCGCCCCCCCACCAAGGCCCAAGGCACAAGGGAGAGTGGGAGGGGGCAAATCCTAGGTCCAGATGGGCCTTAAGGCCCACCCTAGGTGCGCCCCCCTGTCCTTTCCCCTTGGCCGCACCCTAGATGGGTTTTGGGGGCTGCCGCCACCCCTGGGGAGGGAACCCTAGATGGGGGCGCAGCCCCTCCCTTTCCCCTATATATACTTGAGGTTTTGGGCTGCCAGAGACATGAGACTTCCTCTCTCTTGGCGCAGCCCTACCCCTCTCCCTCCTCCTCCTCTCCCGCGGTGCTTGGCGAAGCCCTGCAGGATTGCCACACTCCTCCATCACCACCATGCCGTTGTGCTGCTGCTGGACGGAGTCTTCCCCAACCTCTCCCTCTCTCCTTGCTGGATCAAGGTGTGGGAGACGTCACCGGGCTGCACGTGTGTTGAACACGGAGGCGCCGTGGTTCGGCGCTTAGATCGGAATCAACCGCGATCTGAATCGCTACGAGTACGACTCCTTCATCCGCGTTCTTGCAACGCTTCCGCATCGCGATCTACAATGGTATGTAGATGCACTCCCCTTCCCCTCGTTGCTAGATTACTCCATAGATTGATCTTGGTGATGCGTAGAAAATTTTGAATTTCTGCTACGTTCCCCAACAGTGGCATCATGAGCTAGGTCTATGCGTAGTTTCTATGCACGAGTAGAACACAAAGTAGTTGTGGGCGTCGATGTTGTCAATTTACTTGTCGTTACTAGTCTTATCTTGATTCGGCGGCATCGTGGGATGAAGCGGCCCGGACCGACCTTACACGTACTCTTACGTGAGACAGGTTCCACCGACTGACATGCACTAGTTGCATAAGGTGGCTAGCGGGTGTCTGTCTCTCCCACTTTAGTCGGATCGGATTCGATGAAAAGGGTCCTTATGAAGGGTAAATAGAAATTGGCATATCACGTTGTGGCTTTTGCGTAGGTAAGAAACGTTCTTGCTAGAATCCCATAGCAGCCATGTAAAACATGCAACAACAATTAGAGGACGTCTAACTTGTTTTTGCAGGGTATGCTATGTGATGTGATATGGCCAAAAGGATGTGATGAATGATATATGTGATGTATGAGATTGATGATGTTCTTGTAATAGGAATCACGACTTGCATGTCGATGAGTATGGCAACCGGCAGGAGCCATAGGAGTTGTCTTAATTTATTGTATGACCTGCGTGTCAATGAAAATGCCATGTAATTACTTTACTTTATTGCTAAACGTTAGCCATAGTAGTAGAAGTAATAGTTGGCGAGACAACTTCATGAAGACACGATGATGGAGATCATGATGATGGAGATCATGGTGTCATGCCGGTGACGAAGGTGATCATGCCGCGCCTCGAAGATGGAGATCTAAGGCGCAAGATGATATTGGCCATATCACGTCACTTTATGATTTGCATGTGATGTTTGTCATGTTTACATCTTATTTGCTTAGAACGACGGTAGCATAAATAAGATGATCCCTCACTAAAATTTCAAGAGACTTGTTCCCCCTAACTGTGCACCGTTGCGAAGGTTCGTTGTTTCGAAGCACCACGTGATGATCGGGTGTGATAGATTCTAACGTTCGAATACAACGGGTGTTGACGAGCCTAGCATGTACAGACATGGCCTCGGAACACATGCGAAACACTTAGGTTGACTTGACGAGCCTAGCATGTACAGACATGGCCTCGGAACACAAGAGACCGAAAGGTCGAACATGAGTCGTATAGTAGATACGATCAACATGGAGATGTTCACCGATGATGACTAGTCCGTCTCACGTGATGATCGGACACGGCCTAGTTTGACTTGGATCATGTATCACTTAGATGACTAGAGGGATGTCTATCTGAGTGGGAGTTCATTAATTAATCAGATGAACTTAATTATCATGAACATAGTCAAAAGGTCTTTGCAAATTATGTCATAGCTTGCGCTTTAGTTCTACTGTTTAAGATATGTTCCTAGAGAAAATTTAGTTGAAAGTTAATAGTAGCAATTATGCGGACTGGGTCCGTAAACTGAGGATTGTCCTCATTGCTGCACAGAAGGCTTATGTCCTTAATGCACCGCTCGGTGTGCTGAACCTCAACGTCGTCTGTAGATGTTGCGAAACATCTGACATACACGTTTTGATGACTACGTGATAGTTCAGTGCGTAATGCTAACGGTTTAGAATTGTGGCACCAAAGACATTTTTGAAACGTCGCAGAACATATGAGATGTTCCGAAAACTGAAATTGGGATTTCAGACTAGTGCCCACGTCAAGAGGTATGAGACCTCTGACAAGTTTCTTAAGCCTGCAGACTAAGGGAGAAAATCTTAATCGTTGAGCATGTGCTCAGATTGTCTGAGTGCCACAATCGCTTGAACCGAGTGGGAGTTAATCTTCCAGATGAGATAGTGATGGTTCTCCATAGTCACTGCCACCAAGCTATTAGAGCTTCGTGATGAACTATAACATATCAAGGATAGATGATGATCCTTGAGCAACTCGCGATGTTTGACACCGCGAAAGTAGAAATCAAGAAGGAGCATCAATTGTTGATGGTTAGTAAAACCACTAGTTTCTAGAAGGGCAAGGGCAAAAGGGATACTTCATGAAACAGCAAATCATTTGCTGCTCTAGTGAAGAATCCCAAGATTGAACCCAAACCCGAGACTAAGTGCTTCTGTAATGAGGGGAATGGTCACTGAAGCAGTACTACCCTAGATACTTGGTAGATGAGAAGGCAGGCAAGGTCGACAGAAGTATATTGGATATACGTTATATGAATGTGTACTTTACTAGTACTCCTAGCAACACAAGGGTATTAGATACCGGTTCGGTTGCTAAGTGTTAGTAACACGAAATAAAAGCTGCGGAATAAATGGAGACTAGCTAAAGGTGAGATGACGATGTGTGTTGAAAGTGTTTCCAAGGTTGATGTGATCAAGCATCGCATGCTCCCTCTACCATCGAGATTTGGTGTTTGCGTTGAGCATGATTGGATTATGTTTATCGCAATACGGTTATTCATTTAAGGAGAATAATGGTTACTCTGTTTATTTGAATAATACCTTCAATGGTCTTGCACCTAAAATGAATCTCGATCGCAGTGGTACACATGTTCGTGCCAAAAGATATAAAATGGTAATGATAGTACCACATACTTGTGGCACTGCCATTTGAGTCATATTGGTATAGAACGCATGAAGAAGCTCCATGTAGATGGATCTTTGGACTCACTCGTTTTTGAAAAGATTGAGACATGCGAACCATGTCTATTGGTATATATGCATGAAGAAACTCCATGCAGATGGATCGTTTGGACTCACTTGATTTTGAATCACTTGAGACGTGCAAATCATACCACATGGGCAAGATGACTGAAAGGCCTCGTTTTCAGTAAGATGGAACAAGAGAGCAACTTGTTGGAAGTAATACATTTGATGTGTGCAGTCCAATGAGTGCTGAGGCACGCCGTGGATATCGAAATGTTCTTACTTCACAGATGATTTGAGTAGATGCTGAGAATATTTACTTGATGAAACACAAGTCTGAATTATTGAAAGGTTCAAGTAATTTCAGAGTGAAGTTGAAGATCGTCGTGACAAGAGGATAAAATTTCTATGATATGATCATAGAGATATCTGAGTTACGAGTTTGGCACACAATTAAGACATTTTGGAAAGTGTTTCACAATTAATACCGCCTGGAACACCACAGTGTGATGGTGTGTCCGAACATCATAACTGCACCCTATTGGATATGGTGCATACCATGATGTCTCTTATCGAATTACCACTATCGTTTATGGGTTAGGCATTAGAGATAACCGCATTCACTTTAAAAGTGGCACCACGCAATTCTGTTGAGACGACACCGTTTAGAGAAACCTAAGTTGTCGTTTCTTAAAAGTTTGGGGCTGCGATGCTTATGTGAAAAAGTTTCAGGCTGATAAGCTCGAACCCAAAGCGGATAAATGCATCTTCATAGAATACCCAAAACAGTTGGGTATACCTCCTATTTCAGACCTGGAAGCAAAAGTAATTGCTTCTAGAAACGAGTCCTTTCTCGAGGAAAAGTTTCTCTCGAAAGAATTGAGTGGGAGGATGGTGGAGACTTGATAAGGTTATTGAACCGTCACTTCAACTAGTGTGTAGCAGGGCACAGGAAGTTATTCCTGTGGCACCTACACCAATTGAAGTGGAAGCTTATGATAGTGATCATGAAACTTCGGATCAAGTCACTACCAAACCTCGTAGGACAACGAGGATGCGTGCTACTTCAGAGTGGTACGTAATCCTGTCTTAGATATCATGTTGTTAGACAATACTGAACCTACGAGCTATGAAGAAGCGATGGTGGGCCCATATTCCGACAAATGGTTAGAAGCCATGAAATCCGAGATAGGATCCATGTATCAGAACAAAGCATGGACTTTGGTGAACTTGCCCGATGATCGGCAAGCCATTGAGATAAATGGATCTTTAAGAAGAAGACGGACGTGGACGGTAATGTTACCGTCTATGAAGCTCGACTTGTGGCAAAGAGTATTTTCACAAGTTCAAGGAGTTGACTACGATGAGATTTTCTCATCCGTAGCGATGCTTAAGTCCGTCGGAATCATGTTAGCATTAGCTGCATTTATGAAATCTGGCAGATGGATGTCAAAACCAGTTTCCTTACCAGTTTTCGTAAGGAAAGGTTGTATGTGATACAATCAGAAAGGTTTTGTCAATCCTAAGGATGCTAAAAGGTATGCTAGCTCCAGCGATCCTTCCATGGACTAGAGCAAGCATCTCGGAGTCAGAATATACGCTTTGATGGAGTGATCAAAGTTTTTGAGTTTATACAAAGTTTGTTAGAAACTTGTATTTACAATAAAGTGAGTGGGGGCGCTACAACATTTCTGATAAGTATATGTGAATGACATATTGTTGATCCGAAATGATGTAAAATTTCTGGAAAGCATAAAGGGTTGTTTGAAAGGAGTTTTTCAAAGGAAGACCTGGATAAAGCTGCTTACATATTGGGCATCAAGATCTATAGAGATAGATCAAGACGCCCGATGATACTTTCAAAGAACGCACACCTTGACATGATTTTGAAAGAGTTCAAAATAGACCAGCAAAGAAGGAGCTCTTGGCTGTGTTACAATGTGTGAGTATTGAGTAAGTCTCAAGACCTGACCACAGCAGAAAAGAGAGAAAGGACGAAGGTCGTCCCCTATGCTTTAGACGCAGGCTCTACAGTATGCTATGCTGTGTACCGCACATGAAGTGTGCCTTGCCATGAGTCGGTCAAGGGGTACAACAGTGATCCGGGAATGGATCACGTGACAGCGGTTGAACTTATCCTTAGTATCTAGTGGACTAAGGAATTTTCTCGATTATGGAGGTGAAAAGGAGTTCGTCGTAAAGGGTTACGTCGATGCGAACTTTGACACTAATCCGGATGACTCTGAGTAGTAAACCGGATTCGTATAGTAGAGCAGTTATTTGAAATGGCTCCAAGTAGCGCGTGGTAGCATCCACAAGATGACATAGATATTCGTAAAGCACACACGGATCTGAAAGGTTCAGACCCGTTGACTAATAACCTCTCTCACAAGCATAACATGATCAAACCGAAACTCATTGAGTGTTAATCACATAGTGATGTGAACTAGATTGTTGACTCTAGTAAACTCTTTGGATGTTGGTCACATGGTGATGTGACCTGTGAGTGTTAATCACATGGTGATGTGAACTAGATTATTGACTCTAGTGCAAGTGGGAGACTGTTGGAAATATGCCCTAGAGGCAATAATAAATTGGTTATTATTATATTTCCTTGTTCATGATAATCGTTTATCATCCATGCTAGAATTGTATTGATAGGAAACTGAGATACATGTGTGGATACATAGACAACACCATGTCCCTAGTAAGCCTCTAGTTGACTAGCTCGTTGATCAATAGATGGTTACGGTTTCCTGACCATGGACATTGGATGTCGTTGATAATGGGATCACATCATTAGGAGAATGATGTGATGGACAAGACCCAATCCTAAGCCTAGCACAAGATCGTGTAGTTCGTTTGCTAAGAGCTTTTCTAATGTCAAGTATCATTTCCTTAGACCATGAGATTGTGCAACTCCCGGATACCGTAGGAATGCTTTGGGTGTACCAAACGTCACAACGTAACTGGGTGGCTATAAAGGTGCACTACAGGTATCTCCGAAAGTGTCTGTTGGGTTGGCACGAATCGAGACTGGGATTTGTCACTCCGTGTAAACGGAGAGGTATCTCTGGGCCCACTCGGTAGGACATCATCATAATGTGCACAATGTGACCAAGGAGTTGATCACGGGATGATGTGTTACGGAACGAATAAAGAGACTTGTCGGTAACGAGATTGAACAAGGTATCGGGATACCGACGATCGAATCTCGGGCAAGTAACATACCGATTGACAAAGGGAATTGTATACGGGATTGATTGAATCCCCGACATCGTGGTTCATCCGATGAGATCATCGTGGAACATGTGGGAGCCAACATGGGTATCCAGATCCCGCTGTTGGTTATTGACCGGAGAACATCTCGGTCATGTCTGCATGGTTCCCGAACCCGTAGGGTCTACACACTTAAGGTTCGATGACGCTAGGGTTATAGGGAATAGATATACGTGGTTACCAAATGTTGTTCGGAGTCCCGGATGAGATCCCAGACGTCACGAGGAGTTCCGGAATGGTCCGGAGGTAAAGATTTATATATGGGAAGTCCTGTTTTGGTCACCGGAAAAGTTTCGGGTGCTATCGGTAATGTACCGGGACCACCGGGAGGGTCCCGGGGGTCCACCAGGTGGGGCCACCAGCCCCAGAAGGCTGCATGGGCCAAGTGTGGGAGGGGACCAGCTCCAGGTGGGCTGGTGCGCCCCCCCACCAAGGCCCAAGGCACAAGGGAGAGTGGGAGGGGGCAAACCCTAGGTCCAGATGGGCCTTAAGGCCCACCCTAGGTGCGCCCCCCTCTCCTTTCCCCTTGGCCGCACCCTAGATGGGTTTTGGGGGCTGCCGCCACCCCTGGGGAGGGAACCCTAGATGGGGGCGCAGCCCCTCCCCTTCCCCTATATATACTTGAGGTTTTGGGCTGCGAGAGACATGAGACTTCCTCTCTCTTGGCGCAGCCCTACCCCTCTCCCTCCTCCTCCTCTCCCGCGGTGCTTGGCGAAGCCCTGCAGGATTGCCACGCTCCTCCATCACCACCATGCCATTGTGCTTCTGCTGGACGGAGTCTTCCCCAACCTCTCCCTCTCTCCTTGCTGGATCAAGGCGTGGGAGACGTCACCGGGCTACACGTGTGTTGAACGCGGAGGCGCCGTGGTTCGGCGCTTAGATCGGAATCAACCACGATCTGAATCGCTATGAGTACGACTCCTTCATCCGCGTTCTTGCAATTCTTCCGCATCGCGATCTACAATGGTATGTAGATGCACTCCCCTTCCCCTCGTTGCTAGATTACTCCATAGATTGATCTTGGTGATGCGTAGAAAATTTTGAATTTCTACTACGTTCCCCAATAGTGCTAACAAGGATGCATGCTGGCACCGGCACCATACCAGGCGCCAGTGGAGGAAGGCAAGGTGGAGAGCGGGAAGACCAGGGATGGCCTTTGTTCTGGAGGTAAATTAGACATCGGGTCCGGAGAAATCGACATTTCTTCGCCCGAAGACAAAGGCGAAGGAGAAGCAAGCATCCCTTCTCCATATAGGAAGAAAAGGGCCGCCTCCGAAGGCTGGGAGGAACCGACTCCCAAGTGAGGCAAAATGCCATCGTCGGGCGGCTCAGGATTGGGAGGCGATGCCGTTGCACAGCTCCGCCATGAGGACAGGACTTCGACCAAATCGTAAGTGAATCCGGGGTGCTTTAATCACATCCCGTTCCTTTCCTGTTACCGAAGCGACATGTAACGTACATGTGTATCTTTACGGTTCGGCGCAGAGTTTTCCTGAGCAATCCTCTTCTTCGGGAGATCTTCTCCCAGAGATGATGGAAAGCGAGACACCTCCCCCGGCTTCCTCGCCCAATAAGGCGGACGAATCCGAAGTGTCGTCTCGGAGGGTTTTTCTTGATCAACAAGCGGTGCGAGGGATGAAGCAGGCATTACCCAGAGGTGAACCCCCGATCGTCCGGGATTCGGGGGCCAACAATGAAGGCCCCGGACTATCCGGTTTTCAACCAGCGATTATTCTGGAGACGAGTGAACATGTTCCTTCAAAGGATGGTCATGCTCCTACAACGGCTTCCGGAGATCCGGCGGCGCCGGATATGTTGAGGGATATGCTGCAAAAAGCATTTGTCACGGAGGAATAGTGTACCTTGATGGGTACGGTGGTTGAGAGGATTCTGTCCGCGAAGACTGGATTAAATGAAGCCTTCATGAGCCTGCTAAGAGGCTTCGAGGTTTTTGATCTAATACTTTCAACTGTATTTTATTTGCAAAATGCACCTGTGTATAGGTAGTAGCCCCTGAGACTCGGGTTGGCTTCCAATGGGAGGCGATCCGAGGATCAAGAGGAGATGCTTAGGGAATAATCTGGTTAATTGGAACACAGGTTGTTTCTCCCCAGACGACTGCCCGGACTATGGATATTGCCGAGTTGCAGCGGAGGCTTGATGTGGCAGGGGACGACGTTGCGTTAATCAATAGACGTCTTGATGAGTCGCATGGTATGTACTCGGAGCAGTCGCTACACATACGTGTTTGTAATATAAGCGTGATGCTGAGAATTGTATACTGGGATATACATGGCTGCAGATGGTGCCGCCACCATTGAGATTCTTCGAGCGGAGCTAGCCCGGGCCAAGGAGCAGGCCCGGTTTAGTGATGCAGCCGTCGAAATGGCATCGGCCGACTTGAAGGCCGAACAGGCTGCTCGGCGCCAAGACGAGGAGAAAATATCCACGATGGCGCTCGAACTAAAAAATGCTGCTAGCCGCTGTGAATTCCTTGAGAAGGAGAATAAAGCCAAAACGGTTGATCTTGACAAGGCCTTGCAAGAGGCGAGAGAAGCACGGTCCGAATCTAGAGCGGCCCGTGAGGAGATCCGGCAAGCTGGGGAGATTGCGGCCGGTAAGCCCTTTTTACTACAGACTAAGTTCGGCAATCCGAACTATGCTCAGCTTAACCAAGTGTGGAGTTCTCCAGATGTGTTTTTGAACTTGCCGAAGAGTTCTTCCAATGCCGCGCAATTTTACCAAGCGCAAGAGGGATATGCAACGGAGAAGCTTTTCTGGTCACAGTTTGGCGCATTCAAGCGCCCTCTGCTGCTGAATGAACAGATGTCCCAATGGGCCGAGCTTCACAGGGTATCCGGCGCTGCCATGAAGAACGTCATAATCCGGCTGTGGCCGACTGAGCCTATTCCGAATAGCTACTTCGGCTTGGTGCAGCGGCTTGTTGATGCGGCGCCACAGATCGACGCCGTTAAGCGGTCGGTGTGCATTGAAGGTGCACGGATGGCCTTTGCCCGTGTCAAGACACACTTGGGAAAGATGAAGGCCATTGATGTTGCGGCGAAGAGTCCGCCCCAGGGCAAGGACCGTCACGCACCAGAGCATTATTTTGAAGACGTCTTAGAGGCTGCCCGCTTGATAGAGGGTCAATGTTCGAAAGGCATAATATTCGAGTGAAGTGTATGCGAATTGTAAAAGACGATCTTTATAATCAGACTATGTTTTAGTTTTGCCTAAAGGCTTTTGTTCCTCCTGTGCGGCCGTTTGTGTATGTTCTGAAAGTTTTCCAGTCGTCGGCTTCAGCCCCCTCGTAGGAAATACGGGGGTGTTCGGCAAGGCATCTGATCACGCTTGACCCAACGTCTTGGTCCGTGAAGGAGGTATCAATGCGGCGAACCAGGCAACTGGACTATAGGGCGTTAACACTTTCACTTAGCCATAGGAGTTTTATGGTGGGTCTACGATATAGCCCCTGGTATGTACGCGGCTTATTCTAATACAATGTGTTTACATATTTGACCGGAAAGAGGTCCTTCGTGTGACACGGAGGGAATCGCGAAAGATTCCAATAAGTCATCGAGTGGTTGACCAGCTCTCGCCACATCATGACAGTCAGTTTTCGGCTTTCTCTACTGAGGTGCTTAACCAGGTTAACCGGAAGCACAATCGCAGTAGTTCTCCCTTTACTACCCTAGCCGATAGAGCGGAACGTAAGGTAGCAAACACAGGAGCCGGGCAACCCAACTTTTGACCCAAGACATGATTCGGAGCTGATGCATATAAGGCCAAAACTCGCGACGCCGAAGTACGCTATAGAGCTGTTCGGACTTTGTCGGCAACTCGTTTGTTCCCATACCAAGCCCCTGGCAAGTTATGCCGAGGTGTGAGTTTAAACCTACCGTAAGGGCAAAACTCGGTTCTGTAGAGAAGAACAGATTATTTTTACTGGGATCTGAGTGATATGCCAATTGTTTATATAGGTAATAAGGCCACACCCTGGCTATTTTACATGCCAAGGGTCGAATGCTGAGGATAAAGGCACTTTACAGGCTCGAAACACTGAGTGCGGTCTACAAAAAGTTACTTTGGACCTCCTGTCGCACGTCTGCGTCGCCTGTCCTCGGTTTGGGTATTCCTTGACGGGAATGATTTTTGGATGAGTGTATGAACCTGAACTCCGATAGGGTCCGTGGGTGACCCGCCTTTGAGCCATCTGTAGAGATGATAGTAAAAAAAAGAAGATGGTTAGAAGAACAAGGAAGTATGTGAGAGTACTTGTAGGGCCATCCTTATTTTGCTTCCGCCGATGCCCAGGGTATTTTAAGTGCATAATTATGTATGCGCGGTATCGACTTCGCAGGCATATTAGGCGAGCGGCGGAAGCCGGATTGCTAGTCCAGTATGGACATCGACCGGTCATGTTGAACGGAGATCGGCGTCGCAATGGCCGATGAGGTATGCGGTGAGGTGAGGCCGCTTTGTAGTTCGGCTGAGGTATCCGTAGTATGATCTTCTCTACGGGGGGAGTTTTCCGTGCATTCACCTTTAGGGGTGGAAGCGACATATATCATGTTTACTGTTTTTACTTCGGGAGGAAACTGCTTCTGTCCCTCGGTGTTCGGTTGGTGAGTCTCTTCGCCGTCACTATCGCCAGGTGGCACCTTCCCCTTGTGTTCGGCATTTAACTTGCCAGCCTGTTTGAAAACCCAACAACTTCTATTGGTGTGATTAGCTGGTTTATTGGGGTGACCATGAATCTGGCAGGGCTTATCCAATATCCTGTCTAGATTGGATGGTCCGTCCCTATTTGCCGTGAATGGCTTTTTTCGTTGGCCGGGTCTGGGGCCGCTGATTCCAGCGTTGACCGCTGTATCGCGTGTTCCCTCATTGCTATTGAGGCGCCTGCTTTTACTGCGTCATGGCTTCCCATTTCCGTCCCGGACTTCGGAAGTGCCCGGGTCACTGGCGCTATTGCTTCTACGAGCGAGCCAGCTGTCTTCTCCTGCACAAAAGCGGGTCATCAGAGCCGTAAGGGCTGGCATTGATTTTGGTTTTTCCTGACCGAGGCAGCGGGCAAGCCACTCATCCCGGACGCTGTGCTTGAAGGCCGCTAGGGCTTCTACGTCTGGACAGTCTACAATTTGGTTCTTTTTAAGTAAGAACCTAGTCCAGAGCTTCCTCGCAGACTCCCTGGGCTGCTGGACAATGTGACTTAAATCATCGGCGTCCAGTGGCCGGACATATGTACCCTGGAAGTTGTCGCGGAAGGCGTCTTCCAGATCTTCCCAGCTGCCGATCGAGTTTTCAGGCAGGCTGTTTAACCAGTGCCGAGTTGGTCCTTTGAGTTTTAACGAGAGTTATTTGATGGCGTGAAGATCGTCTCCGCGGGCCATATGGATGTGGAGAAGGAAATCTTCGATCCACACTATGGGATCTGTTGTTCCATCATATGATTTGATATTTACGGGTTTAACCCCTTCCGGCAATTCGTGATCCATTACTTCGTCAGTGAAGCAAAGGGGTGTGCGGCACCTCTATATCGGGCCACAACGCGACGTCTCTCTGATGAGGTTCGTCTGCGATTTTCGGCCCGGGCGTGACTAGGTTTGGCGCGTCCGGATAGATAGCCATCGTCTCGTGTTGAGGTGCGTCCTCGCGATCTGTGGATCGATCTGGTATGACCTGCTTTTTTGTGTAGGTCCTGCTGAATGCCGTGTTTATAATCCCGAGTTGTTTTATATTTGTTTTCTCCCGACCACGTGGTGGTTTGTTAGCCGTATTGCGCAAGGGAGGTACGGACTTTGGTGCATCCTCATCAGACCGAGGCAGCAGTTTGCGCTTCGAGTAACTCTTGGCTGGGCGTTTGAGGCTGTATTCTTCGGCTGCTAGGACATCGGTCCATCTGTCGTTGAGCAGATCTTGGTCAGCTTGAAGCTGTTGCCGTTTCTTTTATAGGCTTCTTGCTGTGGCAATGAGCCGGCGCTTAAAGCGCTCCTGCTCGGAAGGTTCCTCTGGCACGACGAATTCTTCGCCGCCGAGGCTTGCCTCATCTTCGAAGAGCGGGAGATAATTGTCATCCTCCGAATTGTCATGTGTGGCCTGTTCATCAGGGCTAACTTGCATGTTTCCTGGTTCCCCCTGCTCGGAAGTTTCCTCAACAGGGTCTTCATCGTTTTCGGCATCTTCCGGAGTATTATTTCCTCCGGTGCCCGCATTGCTGTCTTTTGAACTACATGACTTAGAGCGGCGCTGAGGACGCCAACGTTTGTGCTGTGTCTCAGGAGTTTCATTCTCAACTGGGTCTTCTTTGCCATCGTCGTTGGTTTCTTTAGGTGAATCCACCGTGTACACGTTGTGCGAAGAAGTGGTCGTCCGTCTTCCCGTGAATGGCGGGTTTTGGCCCTGCTCCACGTCGGCATCGTTGTCCATACCGTTGATGTCTTCGAAGCTGTAATCAAGCATGTCGGTTAAATCCTCGACCGTGGCTATGAAGTGGGTGGCGGGTGGGGAGCGAAATTCTCTATTGTCAGCCCCTAGTTCGAACCGGACATAGTTCGGCTGTGAGTCCCCCGCCAAGGACAGGTTTTAATGAGTTTAGCACATCGCCCTAGGGCGAGTGATGGAGGACGTCTGCGGTGCTGAATTCGAAGATCGATAAGCGATCAAGTTCAGCGTCCGCGGACTCACGTGATTCGGAACTTATAACCAGAGACGAGTCCGGAGTTTCGGCGATACAGATATCATGTGAGGTTAAGTCTATGTGCGGCTCCAACGCCGGGGAATATGTGGCCTCCGTGGTGGGGTTGAGCCTCCCGTCCTTGGATGGCGCAATATGCTCCGGATCTAAGGCCGGAGCGGTTACAGGGGCTATCTCCTGGATGCGGTCCGATGCCAGATTTAGGTCATGTTCATCGAGGTGACCAGGAGCGGTCGCCGTGGTCTCGAATCCGGCGAAGATCAAATCTCCACAGATGTCCGCGACGTAGTTCAAGCTCCCAAATCTGACCTGATGGCCAGGGGCGTAGCTATCGATCTGCTCCAGATGGCCAAACGAGTTGGCCCGCAGTGCGAAGCCGCCGAACACGAAGATCTGTCCAGGGAGGAAAGTTTCTCCTTGGACAGTGTAATTGTTGACAATTGAAGGGCCATCAAACCTTTCGGGGACGGCACAGCGGAACTCTCAATGAAAGCACCAATATCGGTGTCAAAACTGGCGGATCTCGGGTAGGGGGTCCCGAACTGTGCGTCTAAGGTCGATGGTAATAGAAGACAGGGGACACGATGTTTACCCAGGTTCGGGCCCTCTCTATGGAGGTAATACCCTACTTCCTGCTTGATTGATCTTGATGAATATAAGTATTACAAGAGTTGATCTACCACGAGATCGTAATGGCTAAACCCTAAAAGTCTAGCCTGTATGACTATGATGAATATCTCGCCTCCGGACTAAGTCCTCCGGTTTATATAGACCGGGAGGATCTAGGGTTACACAAGGTCGGTTGCAAAGAAAGGAATCCCCATGTTTGATCGCCAAGCTTGCCTTCCACGTCAAGGAGAGTCCCATCCGGACACGGGTGCAGTCTTCGGTCTTCGTATCTTCACTGCCCATCAGTTCAGCCCACGGCTAACAGGCCGGACGCCCGAGGACCCCTTAGTCCAGGACTTCCTCAGTGGCTCCGGCTCTGGCGACTCAGGCCATCTCCGATAACGATGAAATTTGAGTAGTATAGAATACGTAGCTATATATTCTGCATGATTTTGTATGAATTTAGGGGATAAATATGAGAGAGCTGTATGTGGAGAAAGAAATATGAGGCGTGCCCAGTCAGTGCCCGCGGACGCGCCCGGGCGCGTCCGCGGACGTTTGAGGGGCCGGATTTGCCAAGTCCGGTTGTAGATGCTCTTAAGGGACGGATGGAGTAGGTATCAAGAAATCTTATATGATGAGGGGCTTACACGTGCGCGAATCTTGAAGCAGTTCAAAACTTCTTTTTTGAACATCAGTACAGACGCAAGCGCTCATACATACGCGCATACACTCACCCCTATAAACGCACACACGCACACCCTACCCCTATGAGCACCTTCGAGAGACTAAGTCGGCATGTCATCTTGAAATTTACGAAGTCACCGTAGCCGCCTCGTCGTCGACGGGAACGTCTCCTCCCACTAAAAGCGCATCGCCGGAAATCCTGAAATAAATACAGGAATAATGCGAGCACCAGGATTTGAACCCTAATGGGCTGGGGATACCATTGTCCCTCTAACCATCCAACCACAGGTTGGTTCGCAAGCAGTTTAAAGCTTGACTCGCTCGGAATCGCTGTTTACCCATTGCTCAGCTGTACTACTACGTTTTACTAGAAGAACGCCCGTGCATTGCAACGGGGCCACATTAATTTTAAGAGTTCAATATTAATATTATCATACATATCAAGTGACATTGGCGACCTTTTTTACCATCAAATCCTCACACACACACTCTCCCTTCCTCTTCCTCACTCTCTCTCCCCCTCTCCCTCTCTCTCTCTCTAACACACACACACACATCCATCTTATTTGGTACGGGACCATAATCCATCTATTTCACACACACACTGTCGTGGATTTGTCACGGCAGATGTCCTAGTGTGAGGACTTAGTCGTGAGGCCAACGCATCTATGTGGTAGCTTGAGAGGGGTTGATTGGGATGAGAGACGCGAGGCGGATCAACACACAAGACAAGGGTTTAGACAGCTTCGGGCCCCGGGAAACATCATCCGGTAATAAACCTACATGCTGTTTGTGGCTAGGTCTCATTATCATCACCAGGGAGTAACCGGCTCTTTGTGTCTAGCCCTAGAGATTGTTTCTTCTTGCCTCTCCCTCTTTGGGGAGCCCTGCCCCTCCTTATATAAGTTGAAGGGGCGGGTTACATGTGGAGTCCTATTAGGATTAGGACTAGCTACCTTCTAATACAAACCGGATACAAGTCCTGGTCTTAACTCCTTATAAGGTAAATATTCCTCATGCCTTTCCTCTTAAACCGGCCCACCATTACCATAAACCGGCCTTCTAGGCCTTGGGCCTTGTCATCCGTCTGACCCGCCCGCCGGGTCACCAGTGAATCATAATGACCAGGCGGGTTGCTTGTAAACCGCCAGGTCAGGGCGGGTCGCTGGTGAATCGCCAAGTATCAGCCGGGTCTCAAGTAAACCGCCAAGTCCGGCCGGGTTATACTTCCGGCCGGTTTACGCCGCGGGGTATATCCCCGACACACACGCTAGTGCATAATAATATGGATTACGTGTATTATATTTGCCACCACAACTGAGGGAATTAATTTCATGTAAATCGGCCAGCCACAGCTCCAAGAATACGCGGAGGTGGTGGCCCGGGTCGGCGTTGGCGCCGTCCGGCGCGGGCCACGGGCCCGCTTCCAAGTGCGTCTGCACGCCGGCCACCCACGCGGGGTTCTTCAAGTGCCGCTTCCACCGCACCAACTCCCAGGGCCACGGCCACGGCCAGGGCCAGGGAAGCCGCCCTTCTTCGCCCCCTTCACCGGCCGCGGCACCCGGCCTCACCGTCCTCGTCCTCCGGCACCGTCGCGATCCAGTGACGCAGCCCAAGCATCGGCCTCGAGAATCAAGAAAGGGAGTTTATTTACTGCTCCCTCGATGTATTGTTTCCTTTGTTTGGAGATTGATTACCATCCATGAGTTAAGGTAAGGTTAATGTGATTGAGCGATTTTTCTGAAAATCAAATATTTGTTTTCTAATTAATGTGATTAAGTGATTTAAGGTAAGATTAATTAATTTAGATTTGATATTTAGAGATTGTTCGTGATTGATTCCACATTCCTAAATAACTTGCACCAGTATGGAAAGTTCTGGTATGTTCAGATTTCTTTCGTTGTGTGAGAGGATGACGCGAAAATAAACCGATGAAGTGGAGGGGGGGGCGAAAAAACCAACGAAGGTGGGAGGAGGTACAAAAAAAACCATGAAAGATGGGACGAAAAAAACCTGAAAGCGAGACTACCCACTGCTCCATTAGAAATAGAGATGCTACTCTACTAACATGGTAGTAGTATCGTAGGTCATGGATGCATACTTTTCCGCTGCAATTCGTACTTCGATTAATGCGATTGGCTGGTGCTGCGCGTGCGTGCTACTGCCCGTCCGGTGAGACGTCCCTGGTCGCGATCGACTTGCTCTAGCCTGTTGCCGCGGAAATCCCGATTATATTGTACGTACGTGCTCTGGATTACACTAATAATCTCCGTTTGATGCTACCAGCATAGTTTCACTATTATCCGCTCCGGATTTGCAGCTGAAGGCAGCACCGCGGCAGCGTGTCTGTGCCTTCCTCCATGCATGCATGTTGATCCGGCGGCCAAGATGGACCACGAGATCCAGACGCCGCGAGCGACAACGTGCGCTTATTTATTGGAGTACCCTTGAGCTGGCCGTTGACCCGGCAGCTAAGATCGACTCACTTGTGCTTGGACGTCCCTCGTCGCTATAGTCCGATGCATCTCTGCCGCACAAAACCCGTTATTGTATAGAAGCATGATCTCTGCTTTGTACTGTTATCCAATCCGTATCTCCAGCTCAAGGCAGTAGCGTGCTGGGCATCTTGTTGCTCGGCCTCCAGCGGCCGGCCGGCCGTTGACCGGGCGGCTAAGATCGCCTACGAGATCCAGATGCCGCGAGCGACAACTTGCGTTAACAACTCTATTGTGACACGTACCTTAGTAGTCAAGGGACGGTGTACTGTCCATGTCGGCACCGAAAACCCGGGAAAAATGACGTTGTCCACGGCTCCACGCACTGTTTTCTTCACGGGAAACACTTAGACTCAACCGACTGATAACACGCGCGGCATCACCCGCCTCGAGCTCGTGACGCGTGTCCATAGGCCCACGGGCGCGTCACCACCTCTCTATACCGGGGACATGTCGCCGGCAATCGATCATCGCACGTCCACCAAATGCAAGCTTTGTTGCGGCAAACCGGTCCGTGTGCTCCACCGTGCTCACATACATGCCACCCGGGCTGCTTCCCACGCCTACCACGCCCACGCACGATGCTCCTGCATTCACCCCGTAGGCTCTCCATGGCTCATCAATTTCGATCGTGTCGCAAATGGCTGTACAGCATTGATCATGTTGCAAACAGCTCTGCAATGCCGGTGATGCCAACGGGAGACACGATGATGGCAGAAACAACTGCGTGGCATGTTGCTTGGCGCCAGTGCTTGCTTCTGCAACATCCATTTGCAGCATAGGCGATGTTGCGTAGCATTGATTTGCAACACATGCGCTGTGGAAGCGGATGCTGCTGCGTTGACTTTGCTCCAAACCCTATTGCAACACGGTGTTGTTGTGATGGTTGGACGATCGCATGATGGCCATCATACACATCAGGACTCAGTGACCTGATTGATTTTTGGCAAAGAGCAGCCGGTTGACACGTATTATGAGACGGAGGGTAGTGTTAAAAACGCTCTTATATTATGAGACGGAGGGAGTAAGAGATAAAACACCACGGGAAACTAAAGAACAAACCCTGTCAGCAGATCTAGCAACTTATCTAAAAGCCTTTTTGCGAAATGATAATAATAATAATATAAAAGCCAGAAAATTCCACTTGGTTAGACGCCAAGCCCTGACTGTCATATCAGCAGGGAGAAGAAATATCCAGTAGGATGAAGAGAAAATTCTTCTACAAGACCAAGTGAAAAGTCTCCGGATACATGATTTCAGTCTTAATTAACCGAGAAAATGTAAATGCTCAGGAGGAGAATCTCCCGTTCATTCGAGACAAGCTGAGGAGAAGAAACAAAAACGTGTAAATCCAAACGTTCAGATCGCCTTTGGCCCCTTTAGCCAGTCAAATTAAATACAAGCACTCGATTTTGTTGACTTGCTCAATGGACAGTGGAGGGGAAAAGTGGCGAGAGGATAATATTTAGGTGCACCACTCCCATGCAGCTGCAGGTGAAAATTAAAACGGATTTGTAGGGTCACGTACTGGTCTGCCCGACCCGTTGCTCGCAATAAGGCCACGTTGTGCACGATGGAGTGGACTCCATTGATTGCCACGATCGAGCTTTCCAGGCACAGTGCGTACCATGAAGCCGACGAATCGACCTCAAGCCTTTCTTGGACTACGACGGGCGGAGCAGGTTGAATTTTCTCGCTGTTACGGCCGGCGCCGTACGTGCCAAGCACCGGTCAAAGTCGATGGGTGTGGGTTGAGAATAAACGGCAAACCGTGGAAAACACGGCAGCTGCGGCTGTGCTTTCAGAAGTGAAATTTTCGTTCTGGATAAGTCGATTCTGGATGAAGGGAGCAGCACAACTCTGTGCTCGAGCCGGAGAGCCTGCCGCGGCGGCGCCGGCGAGGGATCGCCGGGACCTCGCTGGAGGCGGGGACGTAGGGGGATCACGCGGCGTCGAAGAGCCTTGATAGGAGGCTTTGGATTTCGATTCGTACGGCTCAATCAAAAAAGTGGGCTGAAACCCGTGATCCATTTTGGTCGGCGCTGCGCGTGCGTGCGTGCGTGCGTGGTGTGTGTCCGGTGGGACGTCGCTCGCTCGTCGCGGAAATCGTCGGTCAACTTGCTCTGGCATTGCTGGACCCATCCGTGCTTATAATTAATCTGTACGAGTAATTGTGCATTATCCGTTCCGGCCATCCATCTCCTCCTATTGCTGGATCTGTTTCCAGGCGTTGACCCGGCGGCTAATACAGAGATCCGGATGCCGCGGGCGACAACTCGCGTCATTTATTATTATTACATCAACTTTACTGTGACACGTACTTAGAAGTAGTTGGAGCTCGTTTTCAAACGGAAGAGAATCGATGGAGGGCGTGGTGTCCTGTCGATGTCGGCGCCGACGAAATTTCATGCAAGTGTATCCTACGAGCAGTGCAAGGAGCCCGTGCGTGCTGTGCTGGCCTCGCCCGGCCGCGACGTAATCATCCTTACTAGTACATGTTTACCACTTTGTTCCATAAATATTGCTTTCACGAGTCAGAACGGTAACGATAAGTCAGCAGGGATGGAAGCACGCGTACGTCCGTGCTTCAGCTGAGACGTCCCACATCACCACGATTTGCTGCATCCTTCCTTGTCCGACTACTTGCCCTTCATATCTGATATACTACAATATACTTGTATATATTTTGCAGTATCCTCTCTCATTTCACTACTTCAGCAAGGGCAAGCCTTGGCAGCTGAGCGACATATTTATATTGTATGAATATTTTCGTGACCGTTGACTGGCGGCTAAGCTGGCGCGGTATGGGCGAAATTATATTGTATTCCCATACGCTAAAATTTGTCTACGTGATTTATACTAGCAAACATGCCCGTACGTTGTAGCGGGAGAAAAAACGACAACGTACAACCCTAATCTAATAAGTAAGAATCCCCCCTCCCTCCCCCTCACACACACAGGTCCACGTGCTCTGTTTCTCGTATCCTCCTTCTCGTGCTTCCTCTCTCTCTCCCTCTGCGTGTGTTATGTAATTATAATGAATGATAACAAGTTAAAAGCTAAAGTGATAATTAAAAATCTATTAGTCACAACATGTATGTGCCTGCATTTTGGTGTATTTCAAGTTTAAACAACAGGTGCCATGAGGTAGGCTAGAAAGTTCCGGATCGTTGCCTTGCAATAGATGCTATCCACTGCATGTCTTTCTTCCCAAGTGTCAACCTTGTACTCGTTCTGACCGCATCAAGATTCTTGCCCCGCTAGTTTCTTCCGAGAACTACCCTTTTTCCTTTGCTCCTTCCTTAGGCTCGATTCTGGGCAAGAGACGCACATAATTCCCTCATTAGGCACGATTCCATGGCCACATGTATCCCACGAGCAAGCTCATAATCTCTTCATTTATTCCAATCTGGACTTTTAATCCTTTGTTCCTGTAGGTTATACAGGACCCACAGCTCACCCTCCTTAGTTGATTCTTTAGGCTGCACATCAATTGTACATTTCATAAACGTATATAAACCGATTGAACTGGATGCAAAGAAGCGATGCGGGACAAATAAGCTGGCAAACCAGATTTTAGCACACAACCAGACATGCCACGGTTGGCTCTAGGCTCTGGGACTCAAAAGTGAGGTTATGAGTTTGAGCCCGCCATGAGCAATTATTTTTTGCTGCTTGCCCAATCCGCCATGAAAAAAATTGCATACCTGGGCTAGCTCGGCCCAGCAGGGGATATAAAGCAGCTCGGCCCAGCAGGGGGATATAACGCAGCGAAAAAAATATGTGCGTATATGGGCTAGCTCGGCCCAGCAAAGGACAAAACTCAGCGACGCACGAGAAAAAACCTCGGGTAGCGACGTAACGTACGAAGGGACACGACGGACGAAAACGGACCAAAATTAGGGAGGAAGAAGCGTTAATCCTATTATTAGTAGGTATAGATATAGATTACTATGTAGTGTACTCCCTCCGATTCATAATAAAAGTCGCTGTTTTGAACTAAGGTTAAATCCAAGGAAGTATCACACATAGTTTCAGTTCAAAAATGTTGAGAGTTTTTTTTTTAAGAAAAGGCTTGACGCCCGACTTTATAAATAAAGCCAATCACCACCGGTACCATAAATAGCAAAGGTTTGCGAAGAGAGAACAAAGCAAAGACAACCAAGTAGTGTTGCAAAGTACGGTACAGCCACTAGGGATAATGGCATGCAGGCCAGAGGACGCACAAGAAAGAAAACCACTACGGCACTGGAGTAGCTTGGGGAGGCACGACATGATGACCAAGGTTGATGGCAGTCGCACGGATCTTGGAGATAAGAGAGTTGAAGGCGACCATGTCGCATGCATTAAACAGAGGCACCCACAGCTGTAAGAAGGCAACCATTTTAAACAGGCAATCAGAAGGTTTGTTAGGAAAAGAATGATCCATAGTGAATTTATTCCTAGTCGTCCAGAGGCTCCAGCATAAAGCCGCAAAGAAAACCCAAAAGATCCTGCGTGCTTGCCCTGACAAGTTGCGCGTGAGTTCGAACGGGTCATTGAAACCCTGGGGATTCCAAGTGCAAATAAGCCAGGAGCGGACGCAGCTCCACCCAAACTGGGCCAGGGAGCATTTGAAAAGAATGTGTTCCGTGTTTTCCACCACTCCACAAAGGGTGCAAGTTGGATTTGCGTTACCATGTCGTTTAACAATCTGGTCGCTAGCAGGGAGTTTGCGTCTAATAGCCTGCCAAAGGAAAATCCTAATCTTAAGGGGGATACGGGCCTGCCACAGCCCTTTAAAGCGATCATCATGCCTACGAGGGATAAGTTTCTCGTATAGAGATTTGACCGAGAATCGGCCAAAAGCGTATGGGGCTAGACCAACACATCGGGGGACTCCGAGAGCGGAGGTAACAGGGCAATAAGGTCTTGCCATGATGCCAACTCTTCGGGAGTCAGAGTCCGGCGGAAGGCAAAGTCCCAATCCGCAGCTGCCAACGAAGCCACCAAAGCGTTCGGATCCGAGACGTAAGCAAATAGCGAGGGAAAAGAATCTGCAAGGGGGCCATTACCGGTCCACCAATCAAGCCAGAAGCGGGTAGAGGCCCCATCCCCTACCTTGAAACGAACCAGGTTCCTGAAGACATCTCAGAGTTTGATCAGAGACATCCAAAATTGCGAGCCCGACTTGACAGGCGACATCAGAGCGGGAAAGTTAGGGAAATATTTGGCTTTCAAGATCTTGATCCAAACAGAATTGGGGGAGTCAGAGTAGAGACGCCACCACCACTTCATCAAGAGGCATTGGTTCATAACAGAGGTGTTGATAATACCAAGCCCGCCAAGCTGTTTGGGTCAGCACATCAGTTTCCATTTGACCACTCTGTATTTCTTCTTGTTTTCAGTAGTGTTCCAGAAGAAGGCACTATAATCTTTATCAAAGGAGGCATGGTTTCTAGCAATGAGGTGGTAAAACCCCATAATGAAGGTCGGTAGGGAGGAGAGACTTGAGTTTGTAAGCACCACTTTCCCAGCAGATGATTGATAGCGGCTCCTCCAGGGCGCTACCCGTCCACCAACTTTCTTTTCTAAAGGCTGAAAGGCTTCAGCCTTGAGCCGTCGCGGAGAAATTGGGACGCCCAGGTAGGTGGTCGGAAAGGTGCCCAAAGAGCAATTAAGAAGGTTGGCAACTCGTTGTTGCTCATGGGTATGGCAACCAAGGATGAATGATGTCGGTGTCAAAATCGGCGGATCTCGGGTAGGGGGTCCCGAACTATGCGTCTAGGATCAATGGTAACTGGAGACGGGGGACACGATGTTTACCCAGGTTCGGGCCCTCTCTATGGAGGTAATACCCTACTTCTTGCTTGATTGATCTTGATGAATATGAGTGTTACAAGAGTTGATCTACCACGAGATCGTAATGGCTAAACCCTAGAAGTCTAGCCTATGTGAATATGGTAATGAATATATCCTTTCCGGACTAACCCCTCCAGTTTATATAGACACCGGGGGGATCTAGGGTTTACATGGAGTCAGTTACATAAGAAGGAATCTTCATAGTTGGTTGCCAAGCTTGCCCTCCACGCCAAGTAGAGTCCAATACGAACACGGTGCGGTCTTCGGCCTTCATGTCTTCACAGCCCATCAGTCCGGCCCATGGATAACAGGCCGGATGCCCGAGGACCCCTTAGTCCAGGACTCCCTCAAATTCCTCGCTTTTGCTAAGATTGATCTTGAGCCCAGACAAGGATTCGAAGCACAGGAGGATGAACTTAAGGTTTGCCAGTTAAAGATCGTCTTTCTCGATCAAGATTATCATGTCGTCCGCGTACTGAAGGTGAGAGATGCCATTTGGATAGAGATTGGTGGCCACGCTCTTAATGTGGCCACTGGCCACCGCAGAATCCATCATTTTGGCTAGAGCGTCAGCGACAAAGTTGAACAGGAGAGGGGAACTAGGGTCACCTTGCCTGAGGCCCCGACCATTTTTGAAGAACGGGCCAACCACCCCGTTGATCGTGATGGACGTGTGGCCGCTAGAGACTAGCTGCATGTCCCGCATGACGAAGGAGCTCTCAAAACCCCTGTCAAGAAGGACCTCTTGGAGGAACGACCAACGAACACAATCGTAGGCCTTCTCGAAGTCGGGCTTAAGAACCACGACTTGTTTACCCGACCTATAGATGTCATGAAGGAGCTCATGAAGGACCATAATCCCATCAAGAATAAAATGGTCCTTGATAAAAGCAGTTTGGGTTGGACTAATAATCTTGTGAGCAATCGGGGATAATCTAGAGGCATAAGCCTTAGAGGGTAACTTCGTGATATTATTGATAAGAGCTATGGGCCGGAGAAGCTTGATGTTGTCAGCCCCTTTGACCTTGGGAAGAAGGGTGAGAGAGGCATAATTCAGCCACGAGAAGTCAACCGTGACGAGGGAAAAACCCTAGAAGATGTGGTACAAGTGAGTTTTAATGAATGGCCAGAATGCTTTGAAAAAGGGAATCGAGAACCCATCCGGGCCAAGGGTAGAGGAAGACTTCGATGAAGCCACCGCAGCGTCTATCTCCTCACACAACAAGGGAGACATGAGAAAGAAGTTGTCAGCCTCAGAGACGCACTGGTCGCCTGACAAAGCACTTGAGGCAAAGCAAATACCAGGGTTCGGGCGACCACTAAGTGGAGTAGAAGTCATAGATGTGGCTGGAGATGGTCTGAATATCCGAGCATGGTATGCCATTAATAATCAGGGTAGAGATGTTGGCACGACGGCGCCGACCATTGGCAATGGCCTGAAAATACGTAGTATTCACATCCCCTTTTAAGATCCGCGAGATGTTACATCACCGTTTCTAGTACACCTCCTCCACACGGTGGAGATTAACTAATTGGGACTCAAGGGCGTAGCGGCTCTCCCATCCGGCAGAATCCAGGCCCGTGGAATCAGCTAAGGAGTCGAGAAGCTTGATCTGGGAAGATAGAGAAGCTTTAGAACGGAGGGCCTCCGCACGGAGGTTACCGCTCCAACCACAAAGGAATTGGCACAACCTTTGAGATCAGTACCTCCAGTCGTCGAGAGGGCCAAAGGACCTAACACAATTACGTTCAAGCGCAGCCCATTTATTAGCTAAAATGGGTTTGAAATCCTCATTAAGAAGCCAGCTAGTTTCAAAGCGAAACTGGGAAGGAGGTTGTCTGGCCCTGACACCTCCGTCCACCACTAGAGGTGTGTGATCCGATCCAATGCTAGGACGCGTGGAGAGGGAGACTAAGGGGAAGTGGTCCTCCCAACCTATCGACATAAAGACTCTATCGAGAACACAACACACTTGGTTACGTTGTATATTAGACCAGGTAAATCAAACCCCAACTCTAGGGATCTCCCGAAGAGCGGCATTGCTGATGTAATCATTGAAATGGTGGGCGAGATGCCAATTGAAATGATAATTGTTCTTGTCCGCCAGGTCACGAAGCATGTTAAAATCACCACCAACCAGCATTGGCGAACTAGAGCTCGCAATCTTGGAGGACAACTCGTCAAGGAACACTAAGGATAAAGAGTGATCAGCGGGGCCGTAAACATTCACCAATTCCCAAGAGAAGTTATCGAGCTTGTTATGAATCGTCGCACTAATAAAGATCCGATCAAGGGAGGAAGAGAGGAGTTCGCACGTTTCATTGCACGTCCCAAGCAACAGGCCCCCAGATAGCCCAAGAGCAGGGGACCAGACCCAAGAGAAGAGGTCAGAGAAGAGCAAATGTAGTTCCTGGGGTCGAAAGTTAGTTTTAATAGTCTCTTGTAGACAGATAATATCAGGTTTAGCGGCACAAATAAGGTCTCTAAGCTGATCGCGATGCCCCCGAGCACCGAAACCGCGAATGTTCCAGAACAGAACTCTCATCTGCAAGATAGGTTTTTGATGCACAGACTGGATCTGCAAGGTAAAAGTCCAGATGCCAACAGGCGATTCTTGCGACGAACGGTGGCCGGACGGCCACAACCGTCCGACACCAGATCAGTGGGTGCCACCACAACTTGATCAGTGCCAGGAGTCACCAGGGGGGCGGCGCTGACGGCAGCCCTGGCTGCTGCCAACGACGCCTGCCCAACTCATTGGCTCGAATAACAGACAAGAATTCAGAGGGGGAGATCGGGGCAGTATTAACTGGGTTAAAACGAATACACGAGTCCTGGGCTACGCGCAACAAATGATCATCAGGGAGTTTATCAAGAACCGTAAAGGCGGGGGGATGGAAGTACCCGGAGGATCGAGGTTTTTGGCGGCGGCCACCCGCTCCGCTCGCTGCATTGCCGTCTCACCCGAGCGCTGGATGAGAGAGCTCTTGCGGGCGGTGGAGGTGGGGGTCGTGATCTTCTGGCTGGGCGAAGTAGAGACAGGACCATCATCAGCATCTTCAATGGACTCGTCCAGCTGATCAAGTTTCTCTGTGAGTTTGTCCGCCGAGAACTCCTAGTGAGGGGGGCTTACCCAGCCCACCTCCACCCTGGAGCGAGGGGACAAGTTCTGGTCCTTGAGAGGTCGGCAGCCGCCCGAACAGGGAAGCCCTCAAGCTCTCGTTCCCGCAAGTCAACAATGCCGGATAGGGAAGGGAAGGACAGCCGAGCCGGCATATGGAGCACACTAAGACGTACCCGTCAATAGAGGCACCCATTTGTTCCTTGTCGCACTCCATGGCGTCATTGCGTTCACCCCCCTTGGGGTGGTTTACGGTTGGGGTAAAGCCCTCTGGCAAGCGAGCCCATGTTGTTCCACGTAGATTCCAAGAAGGGGGAGGCGCTGGAGTTGCCAACATTATTTTTGGACTGGTCACCTTTCGGATCATCGTTGTTCTTGTCATCAGGTTTGAAGGAAGCAGCAGTTTTGGGAGTGGAGGGAGTGGGTGCCTTTTCCAGGCGCATATTGATGCGGAAGCCTTGGGTGTGAGGGTAGATCTCCAGAAAACCCCGGATCCGATCCGGGAAGCGACACCAAACCTTCACGCGAACAGGACCAGGGCGGCCAAGGGAGTCCGCGTCCACCTCAATGGGTTTTCCAATGAGCTCAGCAAAGGCCATCATAGAGGGAGCATTACGGAGCAAGGGAGGCATGTCGTCCAGGAGCATCCAGGGATCAAAGAGGTTATTGAAGCCTTTGGGCTCAGAAGAGGCGGCCATAACTTTGATAGAGATGTTGTTGTTGGCCAAGGTAAAATTGGCCCCACAGGAACACCAGGTTAGGCTTTTGGCCGAAGGGCGGGTGGTCATCGGAGCCAGGACCTGACGGGGCCGCGCCAGATCCACCCGCACCAGCAGACGGGCCAGGCGCCATGGGACCCCAGCCGACGCTGGCTTGCGGGGACGGAACGACCATGGCGGCCTTGCGGCACTCCACTTCGAGGAACCACGGCGGCGGCGTCCCCACCGCTCCCGCTCCCGCGCCTCCAAGTCGCGCTGCAGCTTGGCACAGAGCTCCGCCTCATACCGCAGCTCCGCCTCCGCAGCCAACCACTGCTCAAGAGGCTGCTTGCCATTGGCATTGCGGTCAACCAATGGCTCGCGGGACATGATGATAACCCACAAGTATAGGGGATCGCAACAGTTTTCGAGGGTAGAGTATTCAACCCAAATTTATTGATTCGACACAAGGGGAGCCAAAGAATATTCTTGATTATTAGCAGCCGAGTTGTCAATTCAACCACACCTGAAAGACTTAATATCTGCAGCAAAGTAGTATGGAAGTAACGGTAACGGTGGAAAAAGTAACAGTAGCAGTTCTGTAGCAATCGTAACAGTGGCAACGGAAAAGTAACTTAGCAAAGATCAATATGTGAAAATCTCGTAGGCAATGGATCAGTGATGGATAATTATATCGGATGGCATTCATCACGCGACGGTTATAACCTAGGGTGACACAGAACTAGCTCTAGTTCGTCAATATAATGTAGGCATGTATTCCGAATATAGTCATACGTGCTTATGGAAAAAAACTTGCATGAAAAGAACTTGCAATATCGGATCAAGAACACAAATATATTCATGAAAACATAAAGGGTTCAGATCTGAACTCATGGCACTCGAGCCCTAGTGACAAGCATTAAGCATAGCAAAGTCATAGCAACATCAATCTTAGAACATAGTGGATACTAGGGATCAAACCCTAACAACACTAACTCGATTACATGGTAAATCTCATCCAACCTATCACGGTCCAGCAAGCCTACAATGGAATTACTCACGAACGGCGGTGAGCATCATGAAATTGGTGATGGAGGATGGTTGATGATGACGATGGCGACGGATTCCCCTCTCCGGAGCCCCAAACGGACTCCAGATCTGCCCTCCCGAGGAAGAATAGGGCTTGGCGGCGGCCCCGTATCGTAAAATGTGATGAATCCTTCTGTCTGATTTTTTTCTCCCCGAAAGTAAATATATGGAGTTGGAGTTGAGGTCGGTGGAGGTCCAGGGGGCCCACAAGGTCGGAGGGCGCGCCCCCACCCTTGTGGCTAGGGTGTGGGCCCCCTGCTGCTGATTTTTTCGCCAATATTTTTTATTAATTCCAAAAGTTATCTCCGTTGATTTTCAGGTCATTCTGAAAACTTTTTATTCTGCACAAAAATAACGCGATGGTAATTCTGCTGAAAACGCCGTCAGTCCGGGTTAGTTCCATTCAAATCATGCAAGTTAGAGTCCAAAACAAGGGCAAAAGAGTTTGGAAAAGTAGATATGTTGGAGACGAATCAACTCCCCGAAGCTTAAACCTTTGATTTGTCCTCAAGTAATTCGATAAACTGCAAGTGATAAAGAAAAACTTTTACAAACTCTGTTTGATCTTGTTGTTGCAAATATGTAAAGCCAACATTCGGGTTTTCAGCAAAGATTATGAACTAACCATATTCACAATAACATTTAGGTCTCACATTTACTCATATCAATGACATAATCAACTAGCGAGCAATAATAATAAATCTCGGAAGACAACACTTCTTCAAAACAATCATGATATGATATAACAAGATGGTATCTCGCTAGCCCTTTCTGAGACCGCAAAACATAAATGCAGAGCACCCCTGAAGATCAAGGACTAACTAGACATTGTAATTCATGGTAAAAGAGATCCTGTCACAGTCATACTCAATATAAATTAATAACAATGCATACAAATGACAGTGGTGCTCGCTAACTAGTACTTTTTATAAGAGGATGATGACTCAGTAATAAAAGTAAATAGATAGGCCCTTCGCAAAGGGAAGCAGGGATTTGCAGAGGTGCTAGAGCTCGAGTTTTGAAATAGAGATTGAATAATATTTTGAGCAGTATGCTTTCATTGTCAACATAACAACTAAGAGATCTCGGTATCTTCCATGCTACATGCATTATAGGCGGTTCCAAACAGAATGGTAAAATTTATACTCCCCCACCACCAACAAGCACACTCCACGGCTGGTCTGAAACAACGGGTACCGTCCAACTAACAACAGTCCTGGGGGAGTTTTGTTTGCAATTATTTTGATTTGATTTGCTTTGAGCATGGGATTGGGCATCCCGGTTACCAGCCATTTTCTTGTGAATGATGAGTGGAGTCCACTCATCGTGAGAATAACCCACCTAGTATGGAAGATATTGACAGCCCTGGTCGGTACATGAGCTATTCGAGCATACAAAACAGATTATCATTTGAAGGTTTATAGGTTGGCACTTGCAAATTTACTTGGAACGGTAGGTAAATACCGCATATAGGAAGGTATGATGGACTCATATGGAACAACTTTGGGGTTTATGGAAGTGGATGCACAAGCAGTATTCCTGCTTAGTACAAGTGAAGGCTAGAAAGAGACTAGGAAGCGACCAACTAGAGAGCGACAACAGTCATAAACATGCATTGAGATTAACCAACATTGAATGCAAGCATGAGTAGGATATAAATCACCATGAACATAAATATCGTAGAGGCTATGTTGATTTTATTTCAACTACATGTGTGAACATGTGCCAAGTCAAGCCACTCCAATCATTCAAAGGAGGATACCATCCTATCATACTATATCACAACCATTTTAATTTCCATGTTGGCACGCAAAGTAAACATTATAAACTCCTAACTAATTAAGCATGGCATGAGTAACTATAATCTCTAATTGTCATTGCAAACATGTTTCATTCATAATAGGCTGAATCAAGAACGATGAACTAATCAGATTTACAAAAACAAGATAGGTCGAGTTCATACCAGCTTTACCTCATCTCAATCATTTCATCATATATCGTCATTATTGCCTTTAACTCGCACGACCGAACGGTGTGGATAATAATAATAGTGCATGTGCATTGGACTAAGCTGGAATCTGCGAACATTTATTCAAAGGGGAAGACAAGGTAATATGGGCTCTTTGTTAGATCAACAATAATGCATATGAGAGCCACTCAACATTTTCATCGTGGTCTTCTCCTCTCGACCCCCAAAGAAAAGAAAAGAATTTCAAAGAAGCACACTGAAATATTTGGAGTTTTTGTTTTTCTGAAGGAAGAAGAACAAGAACGAGAAAAACTATTTACACGGGAAAGCTCCCAACAAGCAAAGGAAGAACGAGAAATCTTTTTGGGTTTTCTACTAATTTTACTACTACTAAGCATGCATAGAAAGTAAACTAGCTACAACTTTTTTTTTGATTTTTCTTAAGGTTTATCAAACACACAAGAAGAAAGTAGGAAAAGAAATAAACTTGGCATGGATAATACAATGAAAAAGTATGAGCACCGACAACTGAAATGAGTGTGTGAACATGAATGTAATGTCGGTGAGAAATACGTACTCCCCCAAGCTTAGACTTTTGGCCTAAGTTGGTCTATGCGCACAGATCAAAGTAGTTCTCTCCGATGTACTGAGGAGGATTCTGGGGGTTCCACTGGTTAGCGAGCTCCTGTGGATCCCACTGATAAATAGACTCCTGGTATGGATCAGGTGATGGCTCTGGCTCGGGAGGTGGGGATCGTGTCCCCTCCTAGTACGCATGAATGTCCGCGGGCAAAACAATGTACCTTCCTGAATGCATATCGAACAAAACAGGTGCAGGCAAGGTAATAATCTGAAAAGTATTCTCGCTAAAGGTTATAAATAATTCTCTTTTCCTCATCATGTTGAATAAACTTATGTGCTACCATGCTGTCATAATCTAAATATATAGTGGGTAGCAGTTTCTCCTCTTTTTCATAGTGCCTAATGGGTATCTCAGTGTTTATCAAGGCAGGAGGTGAAGATGCCTCCGAAAATAGGACCCGTTGTACGGTTCATACTCAACCGTCTAGCACCCATAGCGCCCAAACTGTAAGTTCTATCTCTATGTAAAGCGTGGCATAAAATGGCAAGGTCAGGGGCACTAAGGCCTCCACTCTCTCCACGACCAATTAAACATCTAACAGCAAATAATGAGTAATAGCGTAAAGCAGGAACGTATACTAGACACTCTCGCTCCTGACACCCCTCTACCTTCCCCTACGGTGATTTCATGAATAAGGCCTTCCACATCGCTAGGACGTGGTTCCTCGACGCTACCTTCATAAGGTAATTTAAAAACCACATAAAAGTCATAAAGCGTCATTTCTTTGTACTCATCATATAAGTGAAAGTCTACCATGGGTGGTGATTTCCTAGCATGAAAGTGAAAATTATGCACGAAAGTATTAGTGAGTAAGAGATACTGATTACACCGGTCAAGGTGGAAGTCGGCGATGCCTGCATTCCCAGTCAAATAATAGAAATCATCATAAATCCCGGTTGCTTGTAAGAATGCATCACATGGCCATTCGCACGGCCAAATTTCCGCGGCGCGAGGAAGATTATACTTAGGATTTTCCTTCTCCTCATTTTCCTTGTCCTTCGAACCCCGGCTCGAGGAGCCTCTCAACAATCTCCTCAACATTTTCTTCCTCTGAAAATTTCTGAAATTTTTAGTGACTCAAAATAAAAGTGAACCCAAACTCAAAACAATTGATATCAACTACTCCTACAAGTGCCTAGAGGCTATATCATGCATCAAAACTACTTTGGACCATATAAATTTGACATGCAAGCTCAAGAACATGGTCACCACAGCAGCAAAAATTCGCAATGAATAAAGCACTAGAAGAAAAACTATTTGGACCATTGGAGGAGTCACATACCGAAGAACAATCCCCCAAAGCAGTTTTGTGAATGGAGATTTGAGCAAGGAGATCGAAAATGGCAGCAAGATGAGCAAGAACACGAGTTTGAGCAATGGAGTGGTTTTTTCTGGAGGAAGAAGGAGTGGATGGGTGCTGGAATAAGTGGAGGGGGGCCACGTGGGACCCACAAGGTCAGGGGGCACGCCCAAGGGGGTGTGTGCGCCCTCCACCCTTGTGGCCAGCTGGTGAGGCCCCCTGGTGTGTTCTTTGCACCAGAAATTCTAAAATATTATATAAAAAATCATATCCAATTTCCAGGGCATTTGGAGAACTTTTATTTTTGGGACTTTTTTTATTGCATGGATAATTCAGAAATCTGACAGAAAATACTATTTTTTCTTTATTTAATCTAAATAACAGAAAGTAAAAGATGGGTATAGAGAGTTTTGCTTTCTAAATTCATCCATCTCATGCTCATCAAAAGGAATCCATTAACAAGGTTGATCAAGTCTTATTAACAAACTTCTTCCGAATGACATGAAACCGGAGAATTTTCGAATAACACTAGGTTACCTCAACGGGGATATGCACGTCCCCAACAATAAGAATATCATATTTCTTTTTGACATTAGGAAGAGGGAATTCAAAACCTCCAATAGTAATAGTTGTAATTTTTCCAATAGAATTGATACTATGAACTTGAGGTTGTTTCTTAGGAAAGTGTACCGTATGCTCATTACCATTAACCTGAAAAGTGACATTGCCTTTGTTGCAATCAATAACAGCCCCTGCAGTATTCAAAAAGGGTCTACCAAGGATAATCGACATACTATCGTCCTCGGGAATATCAAGAATAACAAAGTCCGTTAAGATAGCAGTTGATTTATCAGCCATTTGCAAGGAAATTTCAGTATATGTCAACTTATTTAATTCAAGTCTACGGTACAAAGAGAAAGGCATAACACTAACACCGGCTTCAAGATCACATAAAGCAGTTTTAACATAGTTTCTTTTAATGGAGCATGGTATAGTTGGTATTCCTGGATCTCCAAGTTTCTTTGGTATTCCACCCTTAAAATAATGATTAGCAAGCATGGTGGAAATTTCAGCTTCCGGTATCTTTCTTTTATTAGTAACAATATCTTTCATGTATTTAGCATAAGGAGGCATTTTAAGCATATCAGTCAAACGCATACGCAAAAAGATAGGTCTAATCATTTCAGCAAAGCGCTCAAAATCCTCATCATCCTTTTTCTTGGATGGTTTAGGAGGAAAGGGCATGGGTTTTTGAACCCATGGTTCTCTTTCTTTACCATCTTTCCTAGCAACAAAGTCTCTCTTATCAGAACGTTGATTCTTTGATTGTGGGTTATCAAGATCAACAATAGGTTCAATCTCTACATCATTATCATTACTAGGTTGAGCATCGACATGAACATCATTATTAACATTATCACTAGGTTCATGTTCATCTCCAGATTGTCTCTCAGCATTGGAAATAGAAATATCATTGGGATTCTCAGGTGTGTCTATAGTAGGTTCACTAGCATGCAAAGTCCTATCAGTTTTCGTTTTCTTTTTAGTATGAGGACTAGGTGCATCAGTATTAGTTCTCTGAGAATCTTGCTCAACTCTCTTAGGATGGCCCTCAGGATACAAAGGTTCCTGGGTCATTTTACCACCTCGAGTCATAACCCTAACAGCATTATCATTATTTTTACTATTCAACTCATTAAGCAAATCATCTTGAGCCGTAAGTACTTGTTCTACTTGAGTTGTAACCATGGAAGCATGTTTACTAATAAGCTTAAGATCATTAATAGTACTATTCATATAATTACTCAGGTGATCAAGCATGTAAGCATTACGTTTCAATTGTCTACTAACATAAGCATTGAAATTTTCTTGTTTAATAATAAAATTATCAAACTCATCAAAGCATTGACTAGCAGACTTATTATGAGGAATATTACCTTCATCAAATCTACGGAGAGAGTTTACCTCTACTACCTGTGTTCGGGTTATCAAGACCATGTATTTCTTCAATAGGTGGTAGGTTCTTAACATCTTCAGCTTTAATACCTTTTTCTTTCATAGATTTCTTTGCCTCTTGCATATCTTCAGGACTGAGAAATAGAATACCCATTTTCTTTGGAGTTGGCTTCGGAGTTGGTTCATGAAGTGTCCAATCATTTTCATTACTCAATATATTATTCAATAGCAATTCAGCTTGCTCAACAGTTCTTTCCCTGAAAACACAACCAGCACAACTATCCAGGTGGTCTCTGGAAGCATCGGTTAGTCCATTATAAAAGATATCAAGTATTTCATTTTTCTTGAGAGGATGATCAGGCAAAGCATTAAGTAATTGGAGAAGCCTCCCCAAGCTTGTGGAAGACTCTCTTCTTCAATTTGCACAACGTTATACATTTCCCTTAAAGCAGCTTGTTTCTTATGAGCGGGGAAATATTTTGCAGAGAAGTAATATATCATATCCTGGGGACTACGCACACAACCAGGAGCAAGAGAATTAAACCATATCTTAGCATCACCCTTTAGTGAGAAAGGAAATAATTTAAGGATATAGTAATAGCAAAAATTTTCCTCATGAGAAATAGGGTGGCTATATCATTTAATTTAGTAAGATGTGCCACAACAGTTTCAGATTCATAACCATGAAAAGGATCAGATTCAACCAAAGTAATTAACTCCGGGTCGACAGAGAATTCATAATCCTTATCAGCAATACAGATAGGTGAAGTAGCAAACTTAGGATCACATTTCATTCTAGCATTCAGAGATTTTTCTTTATACTTGCATAGTAATTTCTCTAGGTCATCTCTATCCTTACAAGCAAGAATATCTCTAGTTGCTTCTTCACTCATAACATAACCTTCCGGTACCTTAGGCAATTCATATCTAGGAAGGCTAGTTCTAGCAAGTGTTTCAGGAGTTTCAGTTTCAAGCTCATCATCAGATTCAACAACATCATGTTGTATTACTCTAGCAATTTGTTCATCAAGAAAATCACCAAGTGGCGCATCATCATTATCAAGCAAGGTACTAGCATCATCATAAGCATCATTCATAGTAGAAGTAGCATCATCAATAACTTGTGACATATTAGAATTGATAGCATGTGGTGGTGTTGCAAGTTTACTCATAATAGAAGGTGAATCTAAAGCAGAACCGGATGGCAGTTTCTTACCTCCCCTCGTGCTTGAGGGAAATATCTTCGGTTTAGGATCCTTCAGATTCTTCATAGTGATAATATGATAATAATCCCAAGTGACTCAACAAATATAGCTATGCTCCCCGGCAACGGCGCCAGAAAAAGGTCTTGATAACCCACAAGTATAGGGGATCGCAACAGTTTTCGAGGGTAGAGTATTCAACCCAAATTTATAGATTCGACACAAGGGGAGCCAAAGAATATTTGAAGGTATTAGCAGCTGAGTTGTTAATTCAACCACACCTGGAGATTAATTATCTGCAGCAAAGTGATCAGTAGCAAAGAAGTTTAATAGTTTTGATAGTAGTGAGAGCAGTAACGGTAACAGTAACAGTGATAGCAGTAATTTTGTAGCAAGTGTAAGAGTGATAGCAGTAATTTTGTAGAAACAATATAAGATAAATTTGTAGGCATTGGATCGGTGACTTGTTGGATGATATTCATCATGTGACAGTTATAACCTAGGGCGATACGGCACTAGCTCCAGCTCATCGATATAATGTAGGCATGTATTCCGTAAAAGATAGGTGAAGTAGCAAAAGCAGGATCATATTTCGTTCTAGCATTCAAGGATTTTTCTTCCAGCTTAACTAACAATTTCTTAAGATCCTCTCTATCATTACAAGCAAAGAAGTCTCTAGCAGTTTGTTCATCCATAACATAGCCCTCAGGCACAACAGGCAATTCATATCTAGGGGGAGAATCATAATCTTCAATAATATCATCAGTTTTAGTAATTTCATTCTCTCTAACCCTAGCAAGTTGTTCATTAAGAAATTCACCTAGTGGCACAGTATTATTAAGCACAGAAGTAGTATCATCATAAGCATCATTCATAGTAGAAGTGGCATCATCAATAACATGCGACATATCAGAATCAATAGCAGGTGTAGGTGACGCAAGTCTACTCAAAACAGAAGGAGAATCAAGTGCAGAGCTAGATGCCAGTTCCTTACCTCCCCTCGTAGTTGAGGGAAAAGTCTTAGTTCTTTGATCTTTCAAATTCCTCATAGTGATCAACATATATAAATCCCAAGTGACTCAGAGAATAGATCTATGCTCCCCGGCAACGGCGCCAGAAAAAGGTCTTGATAACCCACAAGTATAGGGGATCGCAACAGTTTTCGAGGGTAGAGTATTCAACCCAAATTTATTGATTCGACGCAAGGGGAGCCAAGAATATTCTTGAGTATTAGCAGCTGAGTTGTCAATTCAACCTCACCTGAAAGACTTAATATCTGTAGCAAAGTATTTAGTAGCAAAGTAGTATGGAAGTAAAGGTAACGGTGGCAAAAGTAACAGTAGCAGTTTTGTAGCAATGGTAACAGTGGCAACGAAAAAAGTAACTTAGCAAAGATCAATATGTGAAAAGCTCATAGGCAATGGATCAATGATGGATAATTATGTCGGATGGCATTCATCATGCAACGGTTATAACCTAGGGTGACACAGAACTAGCTCTAGTTCGTCAATATAATGTAGGCATGTATTCCGAATATAGTCATACGTGCTTATGGAAAAGAACTTGCATGACATCTTTTGTCCTACCCTCCTGTGGCAGCGGGGTCCTATTGGAAACTAAGGGATATTAAGGCCTCCTTTTAATAGAGAACCGGACCAAAGCATTAGCACTTAGTGAATACATGAACTCCTCAAACTACGGTCATCACCGGGAGTGGTCCCAACTATTGTCACTCCGGGGTTGCCGGATCATAACACGTAGTAGGTGACTATAACTTGCAATATCGGATCAAGAACACAAATATATTCATGAAAACATTAAGGGTTCAGATCTGAACTCATGGCACTCGAGCCCTAGTGACAACCATTAAGCATAGCAAAGTCATAGCAACATCAATCTTAGAACATAGTGGATACTAGGGATCAAACCCTAACAAAACTAACTCGATTACATGGTAAAACTCATCCAACCCATCATGGTCCAGCAATCCTATGATGGAATTACTCATGAACGGCGGTGAGCATCATGAAATTGGTGATGGAGGATGGTTGATGATGACGATGGCGACGGGTTCCCCTCTCTGGAGCCCCGAACGGACTCTAGATCTGCCCTCCCGAGGAAGAACAGGGCTTGGCGGCGGCTCCGTATCGTAAAACGCGATGAATCCTTCTCTCTGAATTTTTTCTCCCCGAAAGTGAATATACGGAGTTGGATTTGAGGTCGGTGGAGGTCCATGGGGCCCACAAGGTCGGAGGGCGCGCCCCCACCCTTGTGGCTAGGGTGTGGGCCCCTTGCTGCTAATTCTTTCGCCAATATTTTTTATTAATTCCAAAAGTTATCTCCATTGATTTTCAGGTCATTCTGAGAACCTTTTATTCTACGCAAAAATAACACCATGATAATTCTGCTGAAAACAGCGTCAGTCCAGGTTAGTTCCATTCAAATCATGCAAGTTAGAGTCCAAAACAAGGGCAAAAGAGTTTGGAAAAGTAGATACGCTGGAGACGTATCACATGACAACTGCATCGAAGGAGATGGAGAGCGGGGGAGGAGGGAGGGGGAGGAAGACGGATCTGGCGAGGTGGGAGAAGCGGCGGATATGGGAACGAGAGGCAGGAAAACCTAGGGTTAGGTCACGGGCGCCGCGCGGGATCCATATATATCCACGGGGGGTCGGTCATGGCCCAGACCGAGGCGGAGTGGGGGGCTGACTGGGCCAGGCCCAGGGGGAGGGGGTAGAGGTGGAAAGGCCTCACGCAGGGGGGCCAAGGGCGCAGGGGCCAACGACTGGGCCAAGTGGGCCTTGCGCGGCCCAGCGAGCGCAGGCGGCCCGCAAGCCAGCCCAGCCCCCCCGCGCAACCGCAGCCACCCACACAGCTAGGGTTCCATCCACCCTAGGAGGTCCCGCCGCCGGCGACCTAGCCGCCACAGGAGAGGAGAGGGACGGCGAGCTGGGCGAGCAGGCAGCGCCAGCGGGAGGACATGGAGGCCACCGGCCCGGAGATCCGCAGCAGGGGGACAGGGCCTTGCGGCGGCGCCGCCGCCCCACCTGCACCCAAGGACGGCCACCCGAGATCTGCGGCGCAGGGAGATCGACGTCCACACGGGATGCATCAGAGCGCGACGAGAGAGAGGAACTAGCTGGACGCAGCTCAGCAGCCCATCCAACATATCCCCCAAGATCCGGAGGGGGCGGAGGCTCGTCGTTGTCAAACGACTCCTCGTCCGATGAGAGCGTCAGGGACCAGAAGCGGTTAGGGGTCACTGGGCTAGGAGGACGGCAGGGGGGAGACGCCGACGAGGCGGGCCACAGCGGCCCGGCGGAGGCGACCAGGGAAGGGAGGCACACAGGCGGTGGCAGCACGGGAAGGCGGGGAGAAGGTGAGTCCACCTCAGATCTAGCGGCCCCTTCCGCCTGGCAAGACGCGGATGGGGAAGGGAGAAACCAGCGCCAGGGGGGAAGGCCACGGCCCAAGGGGAGAGGCCGGCACCATCGGGCGGGGCAGGGGAGGAGGAGAGGAGGGAATGAGGGAGGATGGGGGCGCGGCCACCACGGCGTCGGCACAGTCACCCCCGAGGGGAGTGGGGAAGGGGAGGGGAAGGGAGGGGAGAGCGAATCCATCCTCACAACTTCTACACGTTCTCACTTCCCACCAGCACTTGGACTATTGCCTGCATCCAAAATGTTGAGAGTTCTATTCAGTGTACATGTACTGTGTACATGAAGCAAAGGGATGTACGTGGGGTTGAATAGTTGTGGGCTCCAACTTTCAAAAACCAGAAAATGGTCCATCTTTTCACGGAGATTACTTTCCGGAGCTCTGATGGAAAGAATAAGAGCTAGGTGAGGCTATGTGCCACACGCTGTGGTGCCTACGAACGGCTAGCTGTAGGAGCTGAAACTGGGCCGACCCAGTGTCCAGCTGCCTTGCTGTGCTGATGTCATAGTGACATTATGCATGTTAAAAAATAATAAGATTACATTTTTATTTATATATCGTAATATTTAAATATATACAATACAAAGAGCACTTCATAAAGTTTTTATCAAAATGTTAATCATGCATTAAAAAATTAAACTCATAAGGAAAAATGTTAATCATGTGCACGAGAAATGTTTGTTATATTAAAAAAATTCACGTGTTTAAAACACTGTTTGTGACATTTGAAAAATGTTCATACAATATATAAAAAATGTGTCATACAATCAAAAAAAATGTACATGCCATTTAAAAAATGTTTGATGAGTTTCCAAAATGTTTATCTGACATTGTATTAAAAAGGTACACAATGCAAAAATATGTTCATACAATATACAAATTGTTCCGCACCACTAAAAAACGCATGTGACATTATAAAGAAAAAATCCAATGCTTCAAACAAATGTTCGTAACTTTTAATAAATGTATATACAATGTAAAAAAAAGTGTTCACGTTGATTACTTTTTATTTCCATTAATTTTTTTACAACTTGTATTTGAAAAATGGTACCACTTATTCAGAAAAGCGTTTTAAACATGTATTTTAAAAATTGTACATCAAGCATTGGAAAAATATCCAAAGTGTATCATAAAAATGTTTCATGTGTGCTCTAAAAATGTATATTAGGTACTGAAAAAGACATGCGTGAAAAACAACAAAAACTGACAAAGAAACAAAAAGGAAAAGAAAAAAGACCAAAGAAAAGGAAGAAAGACAAGAAAGAAACATGCAAAAGCCAAGCATAATAAAGAAAGAGAAACCGAAATAACCAATGAGAAAAGAAAGAAAACCAAAGTAAAATAACAACAAAAAGGAAAACCAAAGAAAAGTGGTGAAAAAATAAATCAAACCAAAGAAAAAACAAAATAAAACGAAAAAGAAAACCATAGAAACCCAGACCTACAGCAAAGAAAACCAAAAAAGCAATGAGAAAACAAAAAAATGGAGCAAGGTGAAGAAATAAAGGAAAACACGAAAAATGGTGGAAAAACAAATATAAACCAAAGAAAAAGGAAAAAAGGAAACAGGAACCTACAGCGCCTAGCGAAGGAACCTTGCTACTCGGCCAAGACGTTGCCCATAGACGATTCCTATTAGGTATCGGTACGGGCGACATATACCCTGGCGATAAGAGCTCCCCTAAAAAAACTCAATATCGAACTCTTATTGCATCAGATTGTCGGTGTATTGCAAAGCCTCGATCACGTAGGTTGCCCATGTATCCTCAACCGATCGCTTCAAGTCCTGTTAAAATATTCTCAAAAAATCTCTCTGATGTATTCAAGTCCTGTTCTTTTATTGGTATTTTCAATTTCAGATCATTTTGAATTCTTTTTAAAATTAAATAATATTCATGTAACTATAAAATGCATACAATATTGAATTTTTAATTTAGAAAATATGTGCTCTTTTATGAAAAGTTATTAACTTTTTAAAACATTCTTACAAACTTGGGAAATGTTCATACAATAAAAATATTTAATAATGTATATAATTTTAATTACAACATAATAAGGTCATAAATGTTTAAGGCTTTGCTCATTTTACAAATGTTCAAAAAACTTCAAAACATTTTTAGGTTTTTTTGAATGGCCCCGTTTAGATAGTATTACTATTATTTTATTGAAAAATAAGTAAACAATACTATAAAAATCCTTGATAAAAAATGCACTAGTTTTGATAAATCTTGATGCTTGAAAGGAGTGTTGATTTTTTTTAAAAAAACTCCTCATGAATTTGTGAATGGTTATGAATTTAATGGGTGTGAAATTTAGAAACAATGTTTTTGAATTGAAAAAAAATTCATGGCTTTTAAATGTTGGATTTTTGTAAAAAGACCGTGAATTTTAGAAACGTCTTGAATTCCAAAATATTTGTGAAACTAAAAATGACAGTTAATTTTGAAAAGCATAAGGAAAAAGAAACTCGTACAGGAAACATGACTTGTCGTGGATATATTGACTTTCCCCGAAAAATAAGGAAAAAGAAACTCGTACAGGAAACATGACTTGTCGTGGATATATTGACTTTCCCCGAAAAATGAGGAAAAAGAAACTCGTACAGGAAACATGACTTGTCGTGGATATAATCCTGACAGTACTACGAGTGTAGAAATGTGGAGGCAATCGTATTTACCGAGCGGTAGAGGTGGGAGCATGCGCGAGGAATTATACAGGTTCAGACCCTCTTCGGTAGAGGTGATACCCTACTCCCGTGATGCTCTTAACTCTTGGCATAAGGTACAAGGCGTGAATGTTCAACGCTTAGGCCGGTGCTCCCCTCCCGGCTTATATATAGTGTGTTAGGAGGGGGTATGTAATGGGCTCATATTAATTATGTTTATGACCTTAGGTGTGGGTGACTGCTCCCTGGCATTTACTACTGGTAATTATCGTATTTAACTAGATTATACCATTGTTGTGTAATTGCTGCCTTCAAGGCGTCGTGGGTGAGAGGTATCCTAGGTAGTTGGCGACTACTGGGCTAGCCAACTGCTCACGCCGTCTCCCATATTGACTGTTGGGTCTTGCCGTCAGGCGGCTCAAGATCCGACTATAGGGACTTAGGCTAGTCTTGAGCCACCCTTCTTATTCTTGTTTTTTTTTTTTTGCGATGACCTCCTTATTCTTGTTGGGCTGACGATGATGCTCCGTGGGCCATGGTTGCCGTATCCTAGATGGGTCCTGCCGTCAGTGCGTACCATGAAACCGACGAATCGTCCTCGAGTCTTTCTGGACTACGACGCGCGGAGCAGGTTGAATTTTCTCGCTGTTACGGCCGGTGCCGTACGTGCGAAGCACGAGTCAAAGTCGATGGGTGTGGGTTCAGAATAAACGGCAAAGCGTGGAAAACACAGCAGCTGCGTCTGTGCTTTCAGAACTGAAATTTTTGTTTGGATAAGTCGATTTTAGATGAAGGGAGCAGCGCAACCCCGAGCTCGAGTCGGAGACCCTGACGCATCGTCACCGGCGAGGGATCACCGGGAACTCGCTAGAGGCGGCGGCGTCGGCGTCGTCGCCGGAGGGCGGAGGCGTGGAAGAGCCTTGACAGTTGGGGTTGGGGGCTCGCGGAAGTCGTCGATCAACTTGCTCTGGCAAAAAACAAGAAAGCTTGCTCTGGCAATGTTGGACCGATCCGGACCGAGGAAATCCCGCCCGTAGCCTGTGTTTTGTATTATCCGTTGGGGATTTCCAGCTGAAGGCAGTAGTATATCTCATTGCTGGATCTGGCCCCATGCATGTCGTCGGCCGGCCGTGCCCGTGCGTTGACCCGGCGGCTAAGATCGACTACCGAGATCCAGATGCCGCGGGCGACAACTTGCGTCCATTATTAAGACTCCTATACATGAAATTCATGGTGACACGTACAAGTAGTTGGAGCTCGTTTTCAAACGGAGGAGAATCAATGGAGGGCGTGCTGTCCTGTCCATGTCGGCGCCGACGAAATTTCGTGCAAGTGCATCGTGTATTCTTATGAGCAGTGCAAGGAGCGTGCGTGCTGTGCTGGCCTCACCCGGCCGCGACGTAATCACCCTTGCTAGGTAGTACTTCCTTCGTTCCAAAATAAATGACTCAACTTTATACTAACTCTAATATAAAGTTGAGTCATCTATTTTGAAACGGAGGGAGTACGTGTTTACCACTTTCTTCCAGAAACATTGCTTTCACCAGTCCGAACAGTAACGGTAAGTCAGCAGAGATCGAACCACGCGTACGTGCTTCTGCTGAGAGCATCTTCAACCGCCGCCGAACGCGTCGCGCGCTAAAAAATACTTTGCAGTACGCCCATTGCCTGAAAAAGCGCGGCGGACAGCACTGGCTCCAGCAGCCGCAGCTAAAATTTAGCGCGCGCGTAGCTCTAGCAGGCGCGCTAAAATGCAGCGCGCGTTATCACATGAAACATTGCATA
This sequence comes from Aegilops tauschii subsp. strangulata, assembly GCF_002575655.3. NCBI lineage: Eukaryota > Viridiplantae > Streptophyta > Magnoliopsida > Poales > Poaceae > Aegilops > Aegilops tauschii. Next base: position 512,946,243 of record NC_053038.3, on the reverse strand, counting down.
CATTTTTTTAATAAAAACGATACATAGATATTTTACATAGTTCATAGCATAGATAGATAAAACTACAGTGCAACTACATACTACGGTGCAACTAGATGAACCGTGGTGCAACTACACCGTACTCCAAGTCGTCCTCGTCCTCATCCGGACTGGTGTTGTCCGAGGTATCGATCCACATGTCATCCCAACGAGGATCATTATCCCTAAATTTCGACACCCCACCTGCCTCAACGATATCGCATTGCGATATCGCCAGGGCCTTCTGCCGACGCCTCTCCAACCGCTCCGCGAGGCGCTTTGCCGTCCTTTCCGCCCAGAAGGCGTTCTCCGCCGCGACGTCCTCCGGGTGGCGCCGACGCCACTCCGCCATGGCTCGCTCGTCCTCCTTGGCAACGAGGAGGCGGCGCTGCCGCCGACGGTGCTTCGCATGGTCCTGGTCCGTGATAAGACGAGGCAGAGGGGCGACGTTCTGCGCCTGCTCGCGCGTGAAGACGTCGTGGAAGTTCATCTGCGCCGGCGGCCTCTCTAGGCGCCACGCCGCCGTGTCGTACGCGCGGGCGGCCTCGTGCGCGGTCCGAAACGTGGCGAGGCCGAGTCGGACGTCGCTGGACCGGATCTCGGCGTAGTAGGTGCCGCCGGGGCGCTCGCGGACGTCGTGGTAGCCAGACGATCCACGGCGGCGCGGCGGCATGGTGGCGCAGTGGTGGCGGGGGCGAGGAAGCGGCCAGAGCGGCAGAGTAGCGGGGGAGAGCGCGCGTGGCAGTGTGGAGGTCGCGTGGCGAGCGCGGCAATTTATAGGCGTGCTCGAAGCGGTGCGTCAAATCTTGCGCGCGCTGCCGCCTTTTCCCGCGCGCACGCAATCGTTTCCCGCCGCCCCTGTAGCGCGCCAAAACGTCCCGCGCGTGTTAAGGTGAAAGTTTACCCCGCGCGCGTCTTTTGGCGCCGCTGTTGGAGATGCTATGAGACGTCCCACATCACCACCATTTGGTGCATCCTTGTCCGACTACTTGCCCTTCATATATAATAATACCAATATATATTTTGCAGCAGTATCCTCTTTATTTATTTATTTTGCGGGAAAGCAGTATCCTCTCTCGTTTCACTACTTCAGCAAAGGCAGGCCTTGGCAGCTAAGCCGTGGAACGAATATTTTTTGTGACCGTTTAACTGGCGGCCAGCAGCGCATGTGACAAGAGTAGTATTTTTTCGGATAGTTGACCGGCGGCTAAGCTGGCGCGGTCTGGGCGAAATTTCGTGCAAGTGCAATGAGCTCCCATACGCAAAAATATGTCCACATGATTTATATTACTCTGTGCAAAATGTATACTGTACTCCCTCCGGTCCGTAATAAATGCCGTAGTTTTAAATTAATGTCAGATCGAGAGGAGTATCATATATATCTATATCTATACCACTATATAGTGTGTCAATAGCTTCAAATATTAGTCGTTGGATATGCCCATCTAACGGTTAAGAGAAGACAAATCCGAGCATTATCATCCGTTGGATATAGTTTTCAACTCATAGGATTCTGCCACGTGGCCTTCTAACTAAACCCCCAACTCTACCATCTCATGTTCTAGAAGCATCTATTCACATGCTTATCTGATACTCTAATAAAAAGAGACTAGAACAATCTAGATTCTATAGAGGTAAGAACTAAGTTGGATCTTGTCCAATACGATTCTAGGAAAGAAAATACATATTCAAATGTATTTTTTCATGCTTTTTATATATATTTAAATGACGTGCAAAGCACATATAAATTTTTTTTTTGGAACGTAGACGCTATACGCGTCTGGCTTTAAATTAATAAAGTCGCGAAGGCAGCATCCAAGTTTGCATAACGCACCACATAACCAAAGTCTCAACAGGCCACACCGGCCACGCACATAACATAAACATAGTTCAAATGACAGGCCCCAACCAAATCTAACACACATGCTAGCACGTACAATTTACTATGTATATATGGTTTCACTTTAGAAATGTTGAGAGTTCTATTCAGCGTGCATGTACTGTATACATGAAGCAAAGGTGTGTGCGTTTTTTTTTGAGAATTCTCGCCAGTTTTTATTAAACCAACAAAATGTTTGTGGGTACAAGGTTTTGGTCGTGAGGCATGCCCAGCCAGACATGACGACCAACCGAAAGACTACTAGCAAACTTGGCGAGATCATGAGCCTCGAAATTAAAATTTCTACGTTCAAAAACAAAATTGCAAGAAAGAAAAAGACTCTTCCGTTTTGATATTTCGTGTAGGATCGTTGCATGTGGCCCTCTGCTTCCGGAGTTGATGTCCGCTATCACCCCCGACAATCATTAGCAATCCTTAGCCTGTGGATGTTGAGGTCTTCTGCCAGGGCCATTGCTTCTCTGCACGCATAAACTTCAAGGATCAAAGGATCCGTGATGCCTCTGAACACAACAGCCGAAGAGCCGAGGTATTCTCATGTGTGATCCCGACATATTGCTGCTGCAACACCCACATTACCATCACCAGAAATGGCCCCGTCCGCGTTGATCTTTGCTACCCCCTCCTCCGAAGGAAGCCATCGAGGAGCAGTCGCTGATTGTGACACAATTATGCTCGCCTGTCTGGACTGTTTAGGGATAGTTTGTAGCTCCTGAAGATATGAGTTCACAAAGGAACTAGTTTGTTGTGGACTCTGGAAAATGTTTTCATGGATCGCCTTACGCCTTGCAAACCAAATAGCCCACAGGGTCACAGCCATTTTTGTGAACTTTCCATGATTCAAAGTGTCATAAAGATCAAACAGCCAGTGCTTGGCACTTGTCTGACCATTCTCCCTCATTTTGTCCACAATCTCCTCGTCTGATAGCGCCCATGTACACCTAGCCATGGTGCAAGAGACAAGAGCGTGTCTCCATGAATCTTCCCCTCTGCACAAAGGGCATGCGTCTTCCACTGACATGTTTCTGTTTCGAAGAACATCCGTTGTCGGTAACGAATGCCGTGCCAATCTCCATAAGAACACTCGAACTTTGGACGGAACATGCAACTTCCAAAGAGAGCTCCAGGCCTTCTCTTCTGATGAGGTTTCTGAAGGGCCCGTGCGTCCTTCTAACCAGCTCTCCCTTTCTATCTTGGTGCTAATGATCATTCGGTAGACTGAGCTAACCGAGAAATTACCTTTCTTATCCGGGTACCAAGCCCATGAGTCAGGAACATCTCGCATGCATACAGGTATTTTTAGGATTTCATCCGCATCCACTGGCAAGAATATGCTCCTCACTAGATCTTCATTCCAGGACGCCACCGCTGGAAGGAGTAGCTCATGCACCATGCGTGGTGGGTTGGCAACCAGCGATAAGATCGGTCTACGTGATGCCTTCTTAGGTATCCAATTGTCTGCCCATATACCTGTACTCTGGCCATTGCCAATTCTGCTGATGATCCCTTGCTTCATAATGTCCCTACCTTCCAATATTGCTCTCCAGATTGTGATGGCCTAGAACCCAATTCTGCCGTGAGGATGGTTCCATTTGGATAATAAGAGGCCTTCAAAATCCTAGCACTCAGGGAGGTTGGCTCCTGAAGAAGTCTCCACGCCTGTCGCGCCAATAAAGCCAAGTTAAACAGCTCAAGATCTCTCAAGCCCAAACCTCCCAGATACTTAGGTCTTGTCATCACCTCCCAAGAAACCCATGCCGGCTTTCGTTTGCCCTGTTTGCAACCCCACCAAATTTTTCGAATAATGGCATTTATGTTCTCACATAGCCCCCTGGGGAGTTTGAAACATGACATTGAAAAAACAGGTATAGCCTGGGCGACGGACTTAATTAGCACATCCTTCCCTCCTGCTGACAGTAGTTTGCCCATCCATCCTTTTACCTTCTCCCAAATTCTATCACTTAAATATTTGAACGTCCCCTTTTTGGAGTGTCCTACATCCGTAGGCAGCCCCAAATATTTGTCACTCAACAATTCATTGGGAACATGAAGATGGCCTTTCACTGCCGATCTTACAATTTCAGGACACCCCTTGCTGAAAAATATAGAGGATTTCTCTCTATTTATTCTCTGTCCCGATGCCGCACAGTATGTCTCCAGTAGATTTGATACCTCTTCCGCTCCATCAACACTGGCCCTGAAAAACAGCAGGCTGTCATCCGCGAATAATAGGTGGTTTACTGACGGTGCCGTCGGTGCCACCTTAATTCCGCCGAGCTGGGATGACTGATTTTGTGATTTCAAAAGGCACGAAGGGCCCTCTGCTGCCAACAAGAACATGTATGGAGAAATAGGATCTCCCTGCCGAATACCTCTGGACGGTTTGAACTCCTCCAGTTTCAAGCCATTAAATAAAATTGAGAAAGAGACTGAAGGTACCATGTTCATAATGATGGAGACCCATGGTGCTGCAAATCCAAGTTTCTCCATAATGGCTTTGAGGTAACTCCACTCAACTCTGTCATAAGCCTTCATCATATCTAGCTTCAAAGCACAAAAACTGTTATTCTTCGAACGGTTTCTCTTCATAAAATGTAGACACTCATAGGCTGAGATTATGTTATCTGTGATGAGCCTCCCCGGGACAAAGGCCGATTGCTCCTCTGATATGATATCAGGTAAGATCTCTTTGAGGCGGTTTGCAAGTACCTTTGAAGCTATTTTGTAAAATACATTACAGAGGCTGATGGGTCGGAACTGAGTCAAAAGTGTTGGATTTGCTACCTTTGGTATTAAAACCAGCAAAGTATCATTTATGCATGCTGGACTTTCTTCTCCCCTTAGTATACCAAGAACTGCATTGGTGACCGAGACCCCGCATATGTCCCAGTGTCTCTGAAAGAAGTGGGCTGGGTACCCATCCGGCCCGGGAGCCTTTGTGGGAAACATTTGGAAGAGTGTCGTTTTCACTTCCTCTTCCTTATATGGAGCCATGAGACTGTCATTCATTTCATCTGTCACCTTTGCTGGTACGTGTTGCAACACCTCTTCCATCCCCTGAACCCCCTCCGAGGTATATAGGTGCTGATAAAACTGCCATGCCATTTGTTGCATCTCGGTTGGGTCATCCGTGAGCTGTCCGTCCTGTCTCTGTAGAGACTTGATCAAGTTTTTTCTGCGTCTCATCGATGCCCTGAGATGGAAAAAGTGTGTATTCTTGTCACCCGCCGATAACCAATCTACTCTCGACCTCTGGCGCCACATCAACTCCTCTCGGAGGTACAGCTCGATCAGGCGATCGTTTATCTTCGCTTCAGCGGCACTCGGGCCGGTCCTGCCATCTATGTTTCTTAGCCTGTCTAACTCTTTTTTCAAGCTTCTGATCTCTCCTCGCACACTACCAAAAGTGTGTTTGCTCCACTCTCCCAGATTGCTAGCCAGTGATGCTAGCTTTGCTCGTACAGCACTCGCAGATGGGTTTTGGCAATTAGGATCCCAAGCCGATCTCACTGTTTGCTTCAACTCTGCATGAGAGTCCCACATAACTTCGTATCTAAAGAGCTTTTCTCTCACTTGTTGCACCGCCGTGGACTCCAACTTCAAGAGAATTGGAGCGTGATCAGAGGTCGCCGCCGTAAGGTGTTCCACCGCTGCTCCCTGGAACAGAGAGTTCCAGTCTGCCGTAGCTAGGGCTCTATCCAGCCTCACCCTGGTGTAAGTGCCGCCCGTCACTTTCTTCTCGAAGGTCCACATCCTTCCTTGGAAACCCAAGTCATTCAAACCGAAAACATCTACGGCATCCCGGAAGCCTTGCATCTGAGCTTGGCATCTTTGGCCTATGCCAACATGTTCTTCCTGTCTTAGCACTTCGTTAAAATCACCAACACAGACCCATGGGAGGGGGCTATGAGCAGCCAGCCCCTTCAGGGTGTCTCATGACATTTGGCGAAGATGTGTTTGTGCCTCTCCATAGAAGCATGTCAAACGCCATGGTTGCAAACCAAGGTCACAGATTTTTGCGTCAATATGGAACCTCGAGTAGCCCAAAATTTCCACCTTTATTTCATTATTCCGAAAAAGAACAAGGCCCCCGCTTCTACCAGCGGAGTCAACAGCAAAAGATGAATCAAAACCTAAAGTGCTTGCTAGACTTTCTGCTCTATCCCTCCCTATCTGAGTTTCAATTATACAGAGCACTTTAGGGGCAAACTTTACCGCTAACTCGCGGAGCTCTTGAACTGTCGGGGCGTTGCCAATACCCCGGCAGTTCCAACTTAACAAACTCATTGCGCCCGGCGGTCCTCCGCCAGGGAGGCCGCCGATCTAGCATCATAGTTTTTGCCCTGAGGGAGGGTCTTCTTGAGCAATCCAGCAGGGTTCTTCTCATTTTGCAGGGTTGGTTTAGACCTCTTGGGGTCCTGTTTTGGAGGCGGGCTAAGAGGCGTATCTCCACCTTTTGTCGCTGGCACTATCTCCAGACCCGTACTGGCCATCGGGTTCTGACTCTGCAACACCTCATCGGAGTTGCGTTTACGGTTTTCATCATTCAACTCCATATCAACATCCGATGGCTCCTCAGCTCCTACGCTTTTCTCCTGCCCGTTGCTGCCCTGACCTGCTTCTTGCCTTCTGCCCCTCTGGTTGCTGTTACGGCGTTTCGTCCCCCATGCAGTAGTAGCTGGAGCACGCAAATTCTTGAAGATCAGCGCCGAAGGAGGGTGAACTCCATCACCGTGTTCCTTAAACTCGTGGCCCATCATGCCACAAACTTGGCACCAGTCGGGAAGACGCTCGTATTTTACTGCAAATATCTGCCGCTCTCCACCACGGATCAGAGACGTTGCTTTCTTCAGTGGGTTGCGCACATCTAACCTAATCCTCACCCGGTAAAAATTGCCCTCAAAATCAAAAGATGAGGGTTCCGAGTCCACAAACTCGCCCAACATTGCTGCTAGCGCCTTCACCTTGCCATGATATGCTATGGGCAGATCAATGATCCTCACCCAGATTTCAAACTTGAATAGTTCGATGGATGTGAGCTTCAAATAACCATCATAGGGAACAATGATCACAGGGTTACCCCTGAAGTGCCACGGTCCCCCCTGGGTGACTCTCTCCCAGTCCCCTAAGCAGTTGAACTGCATCTGGAATAGGTTATCTTCTAGGGTTTTGATCTTCACCGGTCTTGCTAGATCCCAAGCAGATCGCATGTTTCTGAAAAACCAGTAGGTACTGAAGCCCTTGTCCATGTGCACACGCGCCAATACCATCCATCTGAGTTCTTCCTCCGCAGGGGCGTCGTCGTCCTCAAAGATCACGTCGTCAAGATCTTCTTCCTTCAGAGCCAGCTCTTGCATGATATCCTCCAGCTTCCCCTTCCCCTTAGCTCCTGATCCAGAAGCGTCCTTACGGCTCGCCATGACCTTGTCTCAGAGATTGGATCGGTCTCCCCTCCAGGAAAACCGAAGATACGAGAAAAACCCTAACCCCACCTTGACGCTGGCGATCTACCCGGGCCCTAGGGTTGGCCGGGCAGAGGTAGACGGGGTCGTGGAGGGGAGGGACAGTAGATCTCAACGTCGCCGGTGGCGGACGAGAGGAAACAGGAACCCTAGCGAGAGGGACTCTAGGTGTTGGCCACTAGTTGGCCCTGCAGCATATTGCGTGCAGGGCTATATGCTGCCGATGTGGCGATCAGGTTAGCAAAGGTGTGTACGTGGGGAGGGTTCAATGATTGTGGCCTTGTGGGCTCCAACCATCATAAGCCAGAAAATGGTCCATTTTTTCACAGAGATACTTTCCGGAGCTCTGATGGAAAGAATATGAGCTGGGTGAGGCTATGTGCCGCCCGCTGTGGCGCCTACGAACGGCTCGCTGCAGGAGCTGAAACCGGGCCGGCCCAGTATCCAGCTGCCGTGCTGTGCAGACGTCATATTGACATTATGCATGTTTTAAAAAATGATATTAATTTTCTATTTAAATTCTTTAATTTTGTTTATATTTCGTTATATTTAAATATATACCACACAAAGAGCACTTTATACAGATTTATAGAAAACGTTAATCATGCATTAAAAATACTAAACTCGTAAGGAAAAATGCTAATCATGTGCACGAGAAACGTTTGTTATATTAAAAAATGTCACATGTTTTAAACACTGTTTGTGACATTTAAAAATGTGCATACGATATATAATTTTTTTTCATACAATCAAAACAAATATACATGCCATTTAAAAAATATTTCATTAGTTTCCAAAATGTTTATCTGAAATATTATTAAAAACGTACACAACGCAAAAATATGTTCGCACAATATACAAATTGTTCTGTACGACTAAAAAACGTACATGACATATTAAAGAAAAAATCCAGTGCTTTAAACAAATATTCGTGACTTTAAAAAAATGTATATACAGTGTAAACAAAATGTTCACGTAGGTTACTTTTTATTTCAATTAAAAAATTTACAACTTGTATTTGAAAAATGTTATCACATATTCAAGAAAGTGTTTTAAACATGCATTTTAAAAATAGTACATCAAGCATTTGAAAAATATCCAAAGCGTATCATAAAAATGTTTCATGTGTGCTCTAAAAATGTATATTAGGTACTGAAAAAGACATGCGTGAGAAAACAATTAAAAACAACAAAGAAACAAAAAATAAAAGAGACCAAAGAAAAGGAAGAAAAACAAGAAAGAAACAAGAAAAAGCCAAGTATAATAAGGACAGAGAAACCAAAATAACCAATGAGAAAACAAAAGTAAAATAACAACAGAAAGGAAAACCAAAGAAAAGTTTTGAAAAAATAAATCAAACCAAAGAAAAAACAAAAGAAAACCATGGAAATGCAGACCTACAGCGCCTAAAGCAAAGAGAAAACAAAAAAAAACAGAGCAAGGTGAAGAAAAAAGGAAAACCCAAAAAATGGTGGAAAAAACAAATATAAACCAAAGAGAAATAAAAAAAAAGGAAAAACGTACCTACAGAAACCTACAGCGCCTAGCGAAGGAACCTTGCTACTCGGCCCAAACGTCGCTCATAGGCTATTCCTATTAGTTATCGGTACGGGCGACATATAACCCTGGCGATAAGAGCTCCCCCCCAAAAAAACTCAACATCGAACTCTTATTGCATCAGATTGTTGGTGTATTGCAAAGTCTCGATCACGTAGGTTGCCCATGTATCCTCAACCAATCGATTCAAGTCCTGTTCAAATATTCTCAAAAAATCTCTCTGATCAATTCAAGTCCTGTTCTTTTATTGGTATTTTCCGTTTCAGACCATTTTAAAATCTTTCTAAAATTAAAATAGTATTCATGTAATTATAAATGTATACAATACTGAATTATTTTTAGTTAGAAAATGTGCGCTCTTTTATGATATTTTATTAAAATTTTAAAACATTCTTACAAACTTGGGAAATATTCAAAAAATAAAAATATTCAAGAATAAAAATATTTCGTAATGTCTATAATAATAATAATTATTACATAATAAGGTCATAAACTTTAATGCTTTGCTCATTTTACAAATGTTCCAAAAACTAAAAAAAAGGTTTTTTTGAATGACCCTGTTTAGATAATATTACTATTATTTGATAGAAAAATAAGTAAAGAAAACCATAAAATGCTTGATAAAAATTCACTAGTTATAATAAATCATGATGAGTGTTGAATTTTTTAAAAAAATCCTGATGAATTTATGAATGGTTATGGATTTAATGGTTGTGAAATTTAGAAACAATGTTTTTTAATCCAGAAAATTGTCGTGGATTATAAAAATGTTGGAATTTTTTAAAAGCATAAGGAAAAAAAAGGAAAACCAACAATAAATTAATTTTTTTCCGAAAAACAAGGAAAAAGAAACTGTACAGCAAACATGATTTGTCGTGGATATAATCCTGACAATAGTACGAGCGTAGAAATGTGGAGGCAATCGTATCTACCGAGCAGTAAAAGTGGGAGTACGCGCGAGGAATTATACATGTTCGGTCCCTCTTCAGTAGAGGTAGTACCCTACTCCTGTGATGCTCTTAGCTCTTGGTGTAAGGTACACGGCGTGAATGTTTAACGCTTCGACGGGTGCTCCCATCCCGGCTTATATATAGTGTGTTAGGAGGGGGTATATAATGGGCTGGTATTAATGATGTTTATGGCCTTAGGTGTGGCTGAACGCTCCCTGGCATTTACTACTGGTAATTGTCGTATTTAACTAGATTATACCACCGTTGGGTAACTACCGCCTTCAAGGCGTCGTGGGCGAGAGGTATCCTAGTTAGCTAGCGACTGCTGGCCTAGCCAACTGCTCGCGTCATCTCCCATACCGACTGTTGGGTCTTGCCGTTAGGCGGCCGAGGATCCGACTGTAGGGACTTAGCCTAGCCATGAGCCACCCTCCTTATTCTTGTTGGGCTGATGATGATGCTCCGTGGCCCACGGTCTTCTGGACCGTATCCTAGATGGGTCATGGACCATCCGTATACTTGGGCCTACCCCGTATTTATAACCCCAACAGTAGCCCCCGAGTTAGTCGAGGTCTCGCAGGAGAGGATGACTGACTGCTTCCTGTTGGCGAGATTTCCAACCATTCGACGAGCTTGAGGTTCGACTGAGAGACCTCGGCGGACTCAATTTGTTCATGCCTTTGGAGGGCGAAGATGTTGGGGAACGTAGTAATTTCAAAAAAATTCCTACGCACACGCAAGATCATGGTGATGCATAGCAACGAGAGGGGAGAGTGTTGTCCACGTACCCTCGTAGACCGAAAGCGGAAGCGTTAGCACAACGCGGTTGATGTAGTCATACGTCTTCACGATCCGACCGATCAAGTACCGAACGCACGGCACCTCCGAGTTCAGCACACGTTCAGCCCGATGACGTCCCTCGAACTCCGATCCAGCCGAGTGTTGAGGGAGAGTTTCGTCAGCACGACGGCGTGGTGACGATGATGATGTTCTACCGACGCAGGGCTTCGCCTAAGCACCGCTACAGTATTATCGAGGTGGACTATGGTGGAGGGGGGCACCGCACACGGCTAAAAGATCAATAGATCAATTGTTGTGTCTCTAGGGTGCCCCCCTGCCCTCATATATAAAGGAGCAAGGGGGGAGGTGCGGCCGGCCAGGAGGAGGCGCGCCAGGAGGAGTCCTACTCCCACCGGGAGTAGGACTCCCTCCCTTCCTTGTTGGATTAGGAGAAGGGGGGAAGAAGGAAGAGGAGAAGAAGGAAAGGGGGGCGCCGCCCCCCTCCTTGTCCAATTCGGACAAGAGGGGGAGGGGGCGCATGGCCTGCGCAGGCCGCCCCTCCTCTTCTCCACTAAGGCTCACTATGGCCCATTAAACCCCCGGGGGGTTCCGGTAACCCCTCCGGTACTCCGGTAAAATCCCGATTTCACCAGGAACACTTTCGATATCCAAATATAGGCTTCCAATATATCAATCTTCATGTCTCGACCATTTCGAGACTCCTCGTCTTGTCTGTGATCACATCTGGGATTCCGAACAAACTTCGGTACATCAAAACTCATAAACTCATAATATAACCGTCATTGAAACTTTAAGCATGCGGACCCTACGGGTTCGAGAACTATGTAGACATGACCGAGACACGTCTCCGGTCAATAACCAATAGCGGAACCTGGATGCTCATATTGGCTCCCACATATTCTACGAAGATCTTTATCGGTCAAACCGCATAACAACATACGTTGTTCCCTTTGTCATCAGCATGTTACTTGCCCAAGATTCGATCGTCGGTATCTCAATACCTAGTTCAATCTCATTACCGGCAAGTCTCTTTACTCGTTCCGTAATACATCATCCCGCAACTAACTCATTAGTTGCAATGCTTGCAAGGCTTAAGTGATGTGCATTATCGAGTGGGCCCAGAGATACCTCTCCGACAATCGGAGTGACCAATCCTAATCTCGAAATACGCCAACCCAACAAGTACCTTCGGAGACACCCGTAGAGCACCTTTATAATCACCCAGTTACGTTGTGACGTTTGTTAGCACACAAAGTGTTCCTCCGGTAAACGGGAGTTGCATAATCTCATAGTCATAGGAATATGTATAAGTCATGAAGAAAGCAATAGCAACATACTAAACGATCGAGTGCTAAGCTAACGGAATGGGTCAAGTCAATCACATCATTCTCCTAATGATGTGATCCCGTTAATCAAATGACAACTCATGTCAATGGCTAGGAAACATAACCATCTTTGATCAAAGAGCTAGTCAAGTAGATGCATACTAGTGACACTCTGTTTGTCTATGTATTCACACAAGTATTATGTTTCCGGTTAATACAATTCTAGCATGAATAATAAACATTTATCATGATATAAGGAAATAAATAATAACTTTATTATTGCCTCAAGGGCATATTTCCTTCAGTCTCCCACTTGCACTAGAGTCAATAATCCAGATTACACAGTAATGATTCTAACACCCATGGAGTCTTGGTGCTGATCATGTTTTGCCCGTGGAAGAGGCTTAGTCAGCGGGTCTGCAACTTTCAGATCCGTATGTATCTTGCAAATTTCTATGTCTCCCACCTGGACTAGATCCCGAATGGAATTGAAGCGTCTCTTGATGTGCTTGGTTCTCTTGTGAAATCTGGATTCCTTCGCCAAGGAAATTGCACCAGTATTGTCACAAAAGATTTTCATTGGACCCGATGCACTAGGTATGACACCTAGATCGGATATGAACTCGTTCATCCAAACTCCTTCATTTGCTGCTTCCGAAGCAGCTATGTACTCCGCTTCACATGTAGATCCCGCCACGACACTTTGCTTAGAACTGCACCAACTGACAGCTCCACCGTTCAATGTAAATACGTATCCGGTTTGCGATTTAGAATCGTCCGGATCAGTGTCAAAGCTTGCATCAACGTAACCATTTACGATGAGCTCTTTGTCACCTCCATAAACGAGAAACATATCCTTAGTCCTTTTCAGGTATTTCAGGATGTTCTTGGCCGCTGTCCAGTGATCCACTCCTGGATTACTTTGGTACCTCCCTGCCAAACTTATAGCAAGGCACACATCAGGTCTGGTACACAGCATTGCATACATGATAGAGCCTATGGCTGAAGCATAGGGAACATCTTTCATCTTCTCTCTATCTTCTGCAGTGGTCGGGCATTGAGTCTTACTCAACTTCACACCTTGTAACACAGACAAGAACCCTTTCTTTGCTTGATCCATTTTGAACTTCTTCAAAACTTTGTCAAGGTATGTGCTTTGTGAAAGTCCAATTAAGCGTCTTGATCTATCTCTATAGATCTTAATGCCCAATATATAAGCAGCTTCACCGAGGTCTTTCATTGAAAAACTCTTATTCAAGTATCCCTTTATGCTATCCAGAAATTCTATATCATTTCCAATCAACAATATGTCATCCACATATAATATCAGAAATGCTACAGAGCTCCCACTCACTTTCTTGTAAATACAGGCTTCTCCAAAAGTCTGTATAAAACCAAATGCTTTGATCACACTATCAAAGCGTTTATTCCAACTCCGAGAGGCTTGCACCAGTCCATAAATGGATCGCTGGAGCTTGCACACTTTGTTAGCTCCCTTTGGATCGACAAAACCTTCTGGTTGCATCATATACAACTCTTCTTCCAGAAATCCATTCAGGAATGCAGTTTTTACATTCATTTGCCAAATTTCATAATCATAAAATGCGGCAATTGCTAACATGATTCGGATAGACTTAAGCATCGCTACGGGTGAGCATGTCTCATCGTAGTCAATCCCTTGAACTTGTCGAAAACCTTTTGCAACAAGTCGAGCTTTATGGACAGTAACATTACCGTCAGCGTCAGTCTTCTTCTTGAAGATCCATTTATTCTCAATGGCTTGCCAATCAGCAGGCAAGTCAACCAAAGTCCATACTTTGTTCTCATACATGGATCCCATCTCAGATTTCATGGCCTCAAGCCATTTTACGGAATCTGGGCTCACCATCGCTTCTTCATAGTTCGTAGGTTCGTCATGGTCTAGTAACATAACCTCCAGAACATGATTACCGTACCACTCTGGTGCGGATCTTACTATGGTTGACCTACGAGGTTCAGTAACAACTTGATCTGAAGTTTCATGATCACCATCATTAACTTCCTCACTAATTGGTATAGACGTCACAGGAACCGGTTTCTGTGATGAACTACTTTCCAGTAAGGGAGCAGGTACTGTTACCTCATCAAGTTCTACTTTCCTCCCACTCACTTCTTTCGAGAGAAACTCCTTCTCTAGAAAGGATCCATTCTTGGCAACGAATGTCTTGCCTTCGGATCTGTGATAGAAGGTGTACCCAACAGTTTCCTTTGGGTATCCTATGAAGACACATTTCTCCGATTTGGGTTCGAGCTTATCAGGTTGAAGCTTTTTCACATAAGCATCGCAGCCCCAAACTTTAAGAAACGACAACTTTGGTTTCTTGCCAAACCATAGTTCATAAGGCGTCGCCTCAACGGATTTTGATGGTGCCCTATTTAACGTGAATGCGGCCGTCTCTAAAGCATAACCCCAAAACGATAGCGGTAAATCAGTAAGAGACATCATAGATCGCACCATATCTAGTAAAGTACGATTACAACGTTCGGACACACCATTGCGTTGTGGTGTTCCGGGTGGCGTGAGTTGCGAAACTATTCCGCATTGTTTCAAATGCAGACCAAACTCGTAACTCAAATATTCTCCTCCACGATCAGATCGTAGAAACTTTATTTTCTTGTTACGATGATTTTCAACTTCACTCTGAAATTCTTTGAACTTTTCAAATGTTTCAGACTTATGTTTCATTAAGTAGATATACCCATATCTGCTTAAATCATCTGTGAAGGTGAGAAAATAACGATACCCGCCGCGAGCCTCAACATTCATTGGAACACATACATCAGTATGTATGATCTCCAATAAATCAGTTGCTCGCTCCATAGTTCCGGAGAACGGTGTTTTAGTCATCATGAGGCATGGTTCGCAAGTACCAAGTGATTCATAATCAAGTGATTCCAAAAGTCCATCAGTATGGAGTTTCTTCATGCGCTTCACACCAATATGACCCAAACGGCAGTGCCACAAATAAGTTGCACTATCATTATCAACTCTGCATCTTTTGGCTTCAACATTATGAATATGTGTATCACTACTATCGAGATTCATCAAAAATAGACCACTCTTCAAGGGTGCATGACCATAAAAGATATTACTCATATAAATAGAACAACCATTATTCTCTGATTTAAATGAATAACCGTCTCGCATCAAATAAGATCCAGATATAATGTTCATGCTCAACGCTGGCACCAAATAACAATTATTTAGGTCTAATACTAATCCCGAAGGTAGATGTAGAGGTGGCGTGCCGACGGCGATCACATCGACTTTGGAACCGTTTCCCACGCGCATCGTCACCTTGTCCTTGGCCAGTGTTTGCTTAATCCGTAGTCCCTGTTTTGAGTTGCAAATATTAGCAACAGAACCAGTATCAAATACCCAGGTGCTACTGCGAGCTCTGGTAAGGTACACATCAATAACATGTATATCACATATACCTTTGTTCACCTTGCCATCCTTCTTATCCGCAAAATACTTGGGGCAGTTCCGCTTCCAGTGACCAGTCTGCTTGCAGTAGAAGCACTCAGTCTCAGGCTTAGGTCCAGACTTGGGTTTCTTCTCTTGAGCGGCAACTTGCTTGCTGTTCTTCTTGAAGTTCCCCTTCTTCTTCCCTTTGCCCTTTTTCTTGAAACCGGTGGTATTATTGACCATCAACACTTGATGCTCCTTCTTGATTTCTACCTCCGCAGCCTTTAGCATTGCGAAGAGCTCGGGAATCGTCTTATCCATCCCTTGCATGTTATAGTTCATCATGAAGCTCTTGTAGCTTGGTGGCAGTGATTGAAGAATTCTGTCAATGACGCTATCATCCAGAAGATTAACTCCCAATTGAATCAAGTGATTGTTATACCCAGACATTCTGAGTATATGCTCACTGACAGAACTATTCTCCTCCATCTTGCAGCTGTAGAACTTATTGGAGACTTCATATCTCTCAATCCGGGCATTTGCTTGAAATATTAACTTCAACTCCTGGAACATCTCATATGCTCCATGACGTTCAAAACGACGTTGAAGTCCCGGTTCTAAGCTGTAAAGCATGGCACACTGAACTATCGAGTAGTCATCAGCTTTGCTCTGCCAGACGTTCATAACATCTGGTGTTACTCCTGCAGCAGGTTTGGCACCTAGCGGTGCTTCCAAGACGTAATTCTTCTGTGCAGCAATGAGGATAATCCTCAAGTTACAGACCCAGTCCGTGTAATTGCTACCATCATCTTTCAACTTTGCTTTCTCAAGGAACACATTAAAATTCAAGGGAACAACAGCACGGGACATCTATCTACAATCAACATAGACAAGCAAGATACTATCAGGTACTAAGTTCATGATAAATTTAAGTTCAATTAATCATATTACTTAAAAACTCCCACTTAGATAGACATCCCTCTAATCCTCTAAGTGATCACGTGATCCATATCAACTAAACCATAACCGATCATCACGTGAAATGGAGTAGCTTTCAATGGTGAACATCACTATGTTGATCATATCTACTATATGATTCACGCTCGACCTTCCGGTCTCAGTGTTCCGAGGCCATATCTGCATATGCTAGGCTCGTCAAGTTTAACCTGAGTATTCTGCGTGTGCAAAACTGGCTTGCACCCGTTGTAGATGGACGTAGAGCTTATCACACCCGATCATCACGTGGTGTCTGGGCACGACTAACTTTGGCAACGGTGCATACTCAGGGAGAACACTTTTATCTTGAAATTTAGTGAGAGATCATCTTATAATGCTACCGTCAATCAAAGCAAGATAAGATGCATAAAAGATAAACATCACATGCAATCAATATAAGTGATATGATATGACCATCATCATCTTGTGCTTGTGATCTCCATCTCCGAAGCACCGTCATGATCACCATCGTCACCGGCGCGACACCTTGATCTCCATCGTAGCATTGTTGTCGTCTCGCCAATCTTATGCTTCTACAACTATCGCTATCGCTTAGTGATAAAGTAAAGCATTACAGGGCGATTGCATTGCATACAATAAAGCGACAACCATATGGCTCCTGCCAGTTGCCGATAACTCGGTTACAAAACATGATCATCTCATACAATAAAATTTAGCATCATGTCCTTCCAGCGCTGCATGCAGAAATGCCTGCTGCCGTAACTCGGCCGCAATATCCACGTATACATGGACGACATCGTGGTGAAGACCAAGCAGAACCTCACGCTCCTCGACGATTTGAAGGAAAACTTCGCCAACCTCCGCGAATACAAGGTCAAGCTTAACCCGGAAAAATGCGTCTTCGGCGTCCCGGCCGGAAAGCTACTCGGATTCCTTGTCTCGGAACGCGGCATTGAGGCGAACCCGGAGAAGGTCAAGGCCATCGAGCGCATGCGCAAGCCGGCTCGGCTGCGCGATGTCCAGAAGTTCACCGGATGCTTGGCCTCGGTCAGCCGGTTTCTAAGCCGGCTGGGCGAGAGGGCGCTACCCCTGTACCAGCTGATGAAGAAGACGAGCCCGTTCGAATGGAATGGCAAGGCAGACGAGGCCTTCCAAGACCTCAAGCGCATGCTCTCCACCGCACCAGTCCTGGCCGCGCCGACCGACAAGGAGCCGCTGTTGCTCTACATAGCCACGACCTCGCGGGCGGTCAGCACGATGCTAGTGGTCGAGCGACCAGAGAAGGGCAAGATCCAAGCCGTCCAGCGCCCAGTCTACTACCTGAGCGAGGTGCTCTCCATCTCCAATCAGAACTACCCGCACTACCAGAAGATGTGTTACGGTGTGTACTTCACCGCCAAGAAGCTGAAGCAGTATTTCCAAGAGCACGTTGTCACCGTGGTCAGCACGGCGCCTATCGGAGAAATCATCGGGTGCCGGGATGCCTCTGACCGGGTTGCCAAGTGGGCGATCCAACTAGCCGGCCACACCATCCTCTACGAGCCCCGCACCGCGATCAAGTCTCAAGCCCTGGCCGACTTCCTCGTCGACTGGACCGAGACCCAGTACTCGCCGCCGCCTCCCGACTCGACGCATTGGCGCATGCACTTCGACGGGTCCAAGATGCGACTCGGCTTGGGGGCCGGCATCGTACTGTCGTCCCCGAAGGGAGACCGGCTCCGCTACGCGCTCCAGATCCACTTCGTCGCCTCCAACAACGTCGCCGAGTACGAAGCCCTTGTGCACGGCCTCCGGCTTGCCAAGGAACTCGGCATCTGGCGCATCCTGTGCTACGGCGACTCGGACCTGGTGGTGCAGCAGTGCTCCGGCGAATGGAACGCCCGCGACTCCAACATGGCAAGCTACCGCTTCCTCGTCCAGAAGCTGTCCGGATCCTTCGAGGGCTGCAAGTTCCTCCACGTCCCGCGCGCGGAGAACGAAGCAGCCGACACGCTCGCCAAGATCGCCTCGTCACGACAAGCCATCCCGTCCGGCGTCTCCCTCGAGCACCTGCGCAAGCCGTCCCTGAAGCCATCGCCGGACTCCGAGTCCATCCACGTTCTAGTCGACCCGGCCGCACCTCAACCCGGCCCGGGGACTGCTGAACCCGGCCCAGGGGCTGCTCAGCTCGACCCGGCCACCATCGTCCCGGACCCGGCCGTCGCCATCCCCGACCCGGGGGCTGCTCAACCCGGCTCGGGGGCTGCCGACTCGGGACCCACCCTGGTGGCCGTCTTCGCCGTGGTTACGGCTCCATCTTGGGCCCTCCCAATATCAGAATTTTTGGAGAACGGGGTTCTCCCCACGGACGAGACCGAAGCTCGGCAAGTGCAGCGCCGCGCGTCCGCCTACAACATCATCAACAACGAGCTCGTCAAGCGCAGCTCCACCGGCGTGTTCCAGCGCTGCGTCGAGCAAGAACGGGGCATCGACATCCTCCTCGACATACATCAGGGCGAGTGTGGGCACCACGCCGCATCACGATCCCTGGTGGCCAAGGCGTTCCGCCACGGTTTCTACTGGCCCACGGCCCTCCAAGATGCCGAGTCGCCCGTCCTCAAGTGTGAGGGATGCCAGCGCTTCAGCAAACGCAGCCACCAGCCGGCGTCAGCAATCCGCACCATACCGATCGCCTGGCCCTTCGCGGTCTAGGGACTCGACATGGTGGGACCCTTCAAAACTGCTCGAGGCGGCATGACACACTTGCTGGTGGCAGTGGACAAATTCACCAAGTGGATCGAGGCAAGACCAATCAAGAAACTGGACGGGCCAACAGCCGTCCGGTTCATCAAGGACATAGCGGTGCGCTACGGCATGCCGAACAGCATCATCATCGACAACGGCACCAACTTCGCCAAGGGCGCGCTCGAGCAATACTGCTCCATCTCCGGCATCCGCCTCGACCTGGCCTCCGTTGCGCATCCGCAGTCCAACGGGCAGGTCGAGCGGGCCAATGGACTCATCCTGTCCGGCGTCAAGCCGCGACTCGTCGAGCCACTCGTCCGCTCACCCGGCAGCTGGCTTGACGAGTTGCCAGCCGTTCTCTGGAGTCTACGCACCACGCCGAATCGGTCGACCGGGTTCACCCCGTTCTTCCTCGTCTACGGAGCCGAAGCCGTCATCCCGACCGACGTCGAGTTCGACTCGCCGCGCGTCGTGATGTACACCGAGGCCGAAGCCAGAGAAGCACGCGAAGATGGCGTCGACCTGCTCGAAGAAGCACGCCTCCTGGCGCTCAGTTACTTGGCCATCTACCAGCAAGGCCTGAGGCACTACCACAGCAAGAAGATCAAGCCCCTCGCGTTCCGCGAGGGCGACCTCGTCCTCCGACTCGTCCAAGAGCAGGCAGGCCAGCACAAGCTGTCCCCTCCATGGGAGGGCCAATTCATCGTGAGCAGGGCCTTGCGCGACCGCAACGCCTACTACCTCATCGACGCACGCAAGTCAAGGAACCGCAAGAAGGACACCGCAGGTGAAGAAACGACCCGGCCGTGGAACGCGGAACTCCTACGCCCGTTTTACAGTTAGCCGCACGAGCGTATGTATCATCGCCTTTTGTAAACGCATGAAACCATGGGGTCCCCAAACGAGACTCGGGGGCTGCCTTTTGTCGACCAATTTGTTGTGTAACTATTTTCTTGCATCACTATACCACTGAACCCGGCCACCGGTCCGACTCGCTCGACCTGGGGGCTCGGGGGCTGGCCGGCTCGGTCGCCACCCCGCCGCCTTACTTGGTGATTCCTTGTAAAGTTAGGATGCCGCAGTCCCCCACTTCGCCCTCAAGCCACAGATCCAGCTTTGGCTATCGGCTGGCAAGAACAACGGGCCAAAGCTCCTTTACACTTCATACACTAAGTCAAAGGCTGCCGGGTCGATCAACCCGGCCCACCATTCATCAAATGAACAGCCGCACGACCGGCTGCTCGCCAACCGGCTTCGCCGGATTGCCGCTAGCCGGCCCAGTGGGTGTTTCACTCGTGCTCAACGTTTCGAGGGACCCAAGTCCTGCGCGCTCCTCTCAAAGAACCGAACTCCTTGTCACGGACCGGAGCCTCGGCCGTGTGACTCGCGCGGGGGGGGGGGGGGAGGTTTGAGAAAGGAAAAGTGCATGAAATCGGTCTAAAAAACGGAAGGCAAAAAGCAAAAGCACCCACGACATCTACACAAGTATTTAAGAAAAGGCCCACGGCCCGAGTTCATTACACCCTAAAACCCCTAGTGGGTGGGTGGACCTGCTATTTAACAGATTTTACACAAAGTGTCTCAGGCATCTCCAGCGCCGCGTCGCGACGTCGACGGCTCTCCCCTGGCGGCCTTCGGGTCCAGCAGGCGCCGGTGTCCTCCTCAGCACCCGTGTCGCGGTAGACGCCCGTCTCCTCCGAGCTCCCCTCCGGATCGTGGAGGAGCAAGCCGTAGTCGTCACCGTCCACGGCCCTGCCGTCTTCCGTCCGCTCCGGATGGAACTCGTCGTGGAAGGCGAACTCGGCGATGTAGCTGGCCCGGGAGGCGATCCGGCTGGCTTGCTCCTGCAAGAGCTGCTCCGAACCGGCCCGCTGCCCCATCAACGCATCCAGCTGCAGGTCCGGATGCCAGGACAGCGCGAACCGGAGCGCCTTCTCAGCACCGGCACGAGCGGTAGAGACGCGCCACTCGCCAAGCCGGTCCGGCCCCATCTCCAACCAACGCGCCAGGCGCGAGAAGCTGCTCGGTTGGACGGAGTCCGGCCATAGGGCCGCCGTCATTGTGGTGCCGGCCTGGGACAGCTGCCCCAACTGCGTTCCCAGGACCTGTAGGCGGGCCTCAGCGGCGGCGATGATATCCGGGAAGGTCCAGGCCACCCGCGGATCCGTCCCGGACCCAACGACGCCGGTCGGGTCGCGCTGATAGCGGACGGCTTCCTCCGCCAGCCGCTGTGTCTCCGGGAAGGCCCCTGCCGCAAAGGAAGAGGCAAGTTAGAAGAAGAACAACAAGGAAGAAAGGCCGGATCCCGACTCGGCAAACGACAAGAAAAAGCACTTACTGGAGAAGGACTCTTCCAGGTGCTGCGCCTGAAGCAACGTACCACACCGCTCCCGCTCGATGGCGCGGTCGCGCTCCTCGAGCGCCTTCTCCAGATCGGCCGCCTTGGAAAGGGCCGCCTTCAGCTTGGCGTCCTTGTCTTCGGCCGCCTTCTCGGCCGCCTCGCGGCGACGGGCCTCATCCTGACGGGCCCCCTCAGCCGTGGTGACCTGCCCCCGCAGGTGATCCACCTCGGCCTGGAGCTGGCCCTTGTCGTCGGCCAGCTGGCCGCGCTGCTGGTCCGCCTCCACCAGGGCCTGCTGCGCCTCTGCCACCTTGGCGGCTTCCGCCTTAAGGAGCTCCACCTCGGCCTCGAGGCGGCTCTTGTGACCCGCCAGCTGCTCATGCAGCCGGTTGGCCTCGTCGAGAGACCGCCGAGCCGCGGCCGCCTCCGCCCTCGCCTGCGCCGCCTCGACGCCAAGACGGCCGATGTCGGCAACGAGCCGGTCGTAGTGATGACCGGACCGGAGCAGACGAGTCCACCAGGACAGCACCTCGGCTGTGAAAAAGAAGGACTCAGCAGAAGAAAAAAGCAAGACTTAAGATTTGGCCCAACTGTTACACAGTTGGCCCGAATCTCGGGGGCTACACCCAATGGGTGCGCTAGCGCGCCCCCACTAGGAAAGAGCACAAGAATACCTGCGGCGACGCGGAGCTCCCCCTCCTTGTCGGCAAGCTGCTCCATGAGCTCCGGTGCTTGCCCAGGAGACGATTGTAGGCGGCGACCCCGCAATAAGTGCGCACGTACACGCGCAGTAACTGCCCGGGGAAGAGCAACCGCCCCCCGGACGCCGCAATAAATCCGTGCACTTGGGCCGAGGGCGCGCGGCAGTGGGCCCCAGCCCGTCGCCCGGTCCCGTCACGCGCGTGACCTGTCAGGCCCCTCCGACTTCCGGGCACCACGTGGCGCCCGCGCAAAGCCCGAGGGATTGCCCCAAGATTCGGCGGACTTCTCGGTCCCCGCCACGGCCGGGATGCCACGATCCGGTTTCCGAGAAAACCGGCACACAGTGGGTGTTGCCGGACCCGGCGCTCGCAGAATCCACTTGCTTAAGGGGGAAACTGCGAAGGCCCACTCATCCGAAGACGGCGGACCTTCACAGCTTCGGGGACTACTGTCGGGGGGATGGACCCCGAGCAGGCAACGGAACCCGGATCCTCTTCAAAAAAAAAAAACAACGGGGCTGGCACCGCCCCTCAATACCGGCACGCGCTTGGCCGGGTCGCTCGACCCGGCCAAGCCCCGCAAGCCGGCCAGACTAGCCGACCCGGCAAGACACGTCGACTCGGCCTCAACAACTAGCGCAAGACAGCCAAACCCGGCACGGCCAAAGCCTCCTCAACAAGCCAGCGCCACGCATGGCGTGCTACGCAATCCAGCCGCGGGTCAACTCCCGTCCCATCCAGGCCATATGATGGGGACGAGACTTCAATCAACGATGACCGAGGCAACAGTGCCCCGCCCATGCCTCTGGTCAGCAGGAACGTGGCAACAGTGCCCCTCACCTACCCGCTGACCAGGGCCGGCGTGGCTACAGTGCCCCCGCCCTCACCGCTGACGACAGCAAGCGGCAACCTGACGGAGAGCACTCTACGCGACTCGACTCGGCCACGCCCTGACGATCGACAAGACGGCGCACAGTCCCCCTAGGCTTGCGGGGCCCGCACCTAGGGGAACCCGGCGAACCACAAGCCCTCAGCGGGACCCAGCCCGGGTCCCCGGACACCGACAATACGGACCCACCGACTTGTAACATTACCATTGTACCCCCGGGGGGTTGGACTATAAAACCCCCCGGGAGCCCACGATCATTCGGGGGGCGAGCGAGAGAGAAAGCAGAAAACACATACGAGAGAAAAGCAAGTAAGCATAGGACAAGCCACAAAACAGCAACACCGGAGAGAAGGAGCAGCCCAAGCCCTGGCCAGCTTCCTTCCTCCTCCATACAGCTCCAGGAGCAACATTGTACTATTGATCATCCAACTACACTCGGCAGGACTAGGGGTATTATCTCTCCGGAGAGCCCCGAACCTGGGTATGTCCGGCGTCCCGCTCCCGCTCATGCCAACCTCGCCTCTGGAGTCCACCAGCGCCCTCGAGCCTCCTCCTCTCTTTAGCCATCCCTTGGCATCTGCCGTGCGCCCACCACGACAACTAGTTATCTAGAATTTCTCTTAGATTCGAACCCATAGCTGATGATAGAAGTATAATAGATATCTTTTGTTTTCTACTCACGGGAGCCCATATCCTTTCTTTTTTATCATATTGCTAATTCCGATCTCCTTCCCCAATCTGATATTATAGTCCCAGTGTAGATAGAAATTCCCTTATGATCTAATTCCCAGCAGTAGTAAATACCATGACTTAGCAATATTTGATTGATCACAATTCGGTATATTCCATTTATAATAAAGGTTCCTAAGGAATTCATTATAGGAATGTTTCCGATAGAAATGTTTTGCTTTTGCACATTGAAACTAAAAATTAATCTCGCAGATACATATAATTCAGAAGAATAGGTGAGTGATTCATACACACCATCTCTTTCTTTTATCAAGAGAATTTACCTAAACAAAGTTGTTCCGGTGAGACACTGAGGTGAAACACAATGTGATAAAATAGCAGCTCATATAAAAAATGACACGCACAGTATGCTAGCTTTTTTTATTATACCATGGAACTTAATCCATTAAACAACTAATGAAACCTGAAGATGATGCTAGCGGACATGCATCTACCACATGGCACACGCATAATATACATACGACTCAACTTCAATCTGTTAATGCAATACTAGGATGGAGAAGGAACAAACACTGAAGAGGAACACATTAACGGAAGCACACAAAGACTTGCCAGGCCTGTGACTTACATAGGATGTGGGGAGGCCAGATGTACTGCTCACCAACTGAGACGGTAGTGATAGAAATGTCAACCCCAACAGCGACTGGCAGGCTGAGGTTCGCCGCTCCTGCAGAGAGGAGAGGAAGGGGATACGGATGACACATCACCACATCAAATCAAGCCACTCATAAAGCAAATCAAGAGAGAGGGAGAAGGAGAAGAGGTGCTCACGCTCTTGTTCGGATTAGGCTTATGGGCTTGATGGCAGCGGCGAGGAGGCATGGGAGGCGGTCGCCCTCAATGTGGAACGAACAGTCCTCGGGGCACTTGTAGCAGAGGAATAGGCGTCACTCGTGGATGTCTGCCATCCCGCCAGCTTCTCCTTGCCGAGCTCCTCCCGCAAGAACGCGGACTATTTTCTAGATAGCGCGCCCCAACGGGGATGACTGCTTCTGGCACGAGGAGGGCCTAGAGCAGAGCAATGGTGTGCACACAAGCTGATTCGGTTGCGCAACTCAATGTTCTTTGTGGGCAGCGATTGAACCGCAGGTCCGCCACGTCACATCGCCCAAGGAAGCGTCCAAGGAGAGTAACACCGGCGGACTTCATGCGAGGGGACCAGTGGTCAGAGGCGGATGAGCGCCCTCGCGGGGAGATTGTTGTCCAGCTGCCACACCGCGAGGATTGGGGAAAGATTTATGGTGGGGGAGAAACTGAAGTGTAGAAGGAAGCGGTCCAATCAGCGAAAGTGCTCTTTTGATCCCGAGCTCATATGCTCCTGCATGAACAGTAAAATCGAAAAAAATAGTAAAAAAACTAAAAAAAATCTGATTTTTTGTGATAAATATTGATGAATGTTCTAACTGCGTGCAAAGTTTCATGTCGAAATGAAATTCGTGGAGGTCTGGGCAAAAATAACAAAATCGATACTCCAAAATGCTTCCAACAATAATCTTTTTGGACCATCGATTTTATTGTTTTTGCCCAGACCTCCACGAATGTCATTTCAACCTGAAATTTTGCACGCAGTTAGAAAATTTATCAATGTTCATAAAAAAAAATCAGATTGTTTCAAACTTTTTACTATTTTTTTTCGATTTTACTGTTCATGCGGGAGCATATGAGCTCGGGATCAAATACTCCATGTCCTCCAATCGGGCGCTTTGATGGTTGATCAATCGGGGAAAGGAAGTGGAATTTGGTCTTTTTCCACGACCGTGACCGTAGAGGGAATCAGATCGATTGGGTGCTCTTTGCAAAATGAAGGATGACATGGCACAAAGCTCATGTAGACAGTGTGCATGTTCAGAAAATTGGTAGTAGCGGGGATCACCTTCTTAAGAATGTAACATTTGCTCCGGTCAGCTTTTCTCTAGACACAATGAAAATTTGAGACATCTGAGGCAATTTGGTTTGCTTGAATGAGGAGATTATTCGGACTTTTGTTACTTAGATTTAGTGGGTCGGTCCTCCTGCTTATACTGTGTAATTGTGTTTATGTATGGATGCGTATGTTATGCTGAAATTATATTATTTGAATTTGTCATTGATGAAATTGTATTCATGTGAACTGTCATGCTAAAATTACATGGGTAGTGTTGCCAGTTTTTCAGTAAATAAATAAGCTTTGTGCTGCCACATGTAGAGAGAGGCAGCTTGTTGTGAAGCCACTTGCTTATATGCCATGAGAGCTGACCTCTCTTTGTACACACAATTTTTTCACACCCTTGGCTGTTAATTCAACATCTGGCAAATTTGTATGAACTTGTGTTTATGCGGTGTCATATAAGCAAAGTGTGTTTGTTTGATGGCGATTCAGCAAACCGGGAGTTTGTTGAGGACAAATAAGAAATTTTGTTTAATATAATAGTAATACTTAACCCCATAAATGTAGTATTCTGTAGTCTAGTCCTTTTTATTATCATTTGCTGGTAACATACACCAATTATTATCATGGACTCACTAGTCTAACTGGAACGTGTATGTCTATGCACAGGGCCTTTGATGTCTCTGTAAAAGAGAAATTAAGATACATGGGGACATCACTCTATGTCCTCCAGAGTGCTATGCCAGGCTGATCAGGAAAAAACACTAGAAGTGTTCGGTACGGCTAGGGCGTCCGTCGTGGAGCTGCCCTTTACTCGCAGCAATGCAGCATGTACATCGGAAATTCGCAGGGGCACGTACCTGTCAAGTCCGTTTTGCCTCGTGATTCATGCAGTAGTTCAATCCCGCACGAGGGCACAATAAATTTGAAGTTCCAACGTTGAAACTTAATGTTTTTGCATCTAAAATGGCCAAGTTTCAAACAGTTTCAGAGACATAATTTGAAGCAATATTTTTGTCATTCGTAGACACAAAATAATTAATTTTTATCCATTTTCAATATTGAAACTTAACATATTCTTTCAAAAGTTGTTAAAATATATTTAAAATGGATCTTATTTGAAATCCCTGGTCATGAGAAACACAAATATGAAAACATAACTTAATTTATATTTTTCATTTAAAAGATATAAAACTTTGTAAATCAAAAGCCAAAATAAAAAGCGGAGACCAGGAACATGGGTGCCCCGCACTTGCGTGTCCAAATACTCATCCGCATCTACACTGCAGTTGGAAATTAAAAATAGGGAGCTTTCACTAAAAAACACAACCACGCAGAAAAATTTATAACAAACACAACCGAGCTCCAATCAATGGGAGTATAGCTCATGCTAGTAGTACTGGGTACTCTCCTGAGAGGCGTACGAACAACGGAATACGCCTCGTATAGTACAGTACAAGGCATCCATTGTTACACAACGATCGGATCGATCACACATACATTCAACACACAGATCGACACAGCTTGCAAGCTTGACTGGGCAGGAAAAGTAGGTACGTTCGTACGTAGGTAGACGCATGTTTACCGTTTAGAGGCCGATGACCTTGAAGTGGCCTCGGTTCTTGACGACGATATCGTACATGTGGATGGAGCGGAACTGCGCAAAGTCTCGCGGGAGCGAGATGAGGTCGAGGCTACCGTCGCGGCGGTGAAGCTGCACGACGGCGCGGTCCTCATAGTAGCGCTCCCATCCCAGCGACCCCAGCCGCCGCTCCAGAGCCGGCAGGGACCGCATCGTCTCGTTCGCCGGCAAGTACACCAGCGCCTTCCTGCTCGACGCCTCCTGCGCCAGCTCCATCACCCTGTCCTTCCGGAACACCCACACGCCACCCGCCGCCATTGATGTGGTATCGGTCTTTCTGGCAAGCTATAGCGCTCTAGTGTCGCATGAAGGTGCTGCAGGTGCGTGCGTAAAGCACGTCGCACATGTCTAAATATAAAATCACCGTCGCCGCTGCCGTTGCACGGTGGAGCACGCACCAATAATGCAAGGCAAGCTGTAACGTGGGCCAACGAATGCACAGGGGATCGCGGGGCTCTTCACGTGTCACGCGCCGACTGCAACTTGCCCCGGGGCCAATCTGGGCAACCGTGTAGTTGCCAATTCGAGCATATGCGACAAGTTTCCAAATCCACCGCAAACCGACGAGCCGACAACGATATCGATGCGGGCCACCGAGATAGTACTTGGGAAAAGGGACATAAAAAATAATGGTGTCCAGTTAGAGCAAGTGCAATAGCAGGTTTATGCCCCGTTTACATGACAATTTTGTCTATGTGAAGAAGAGAGACACGAAAAAGTAAGGGGATTGGACTCTCATGTACTCCGTCCGTCCGAAATACTTGTCGGAGAAATGGATCAAAATGGATGTATCTAAAATTGAAATATGTCTAGATACATCCATTTCTCTTACAAGTATTTTTGGATGGAGGGAGTAAGAGTCTAGCTATGCGGGTTCTTAGGTCGATAGAATAAATACGAAGGAGATAGATGGAAGATGAGAAAAAGTACTACTTTTATAGACAACCTTATTGTACTCCGCTCCTTTTTACTTCGAGTATTAGATTTGTGTTAAGTCAAACTTTGCAAACTTTGACCAAATTTATAGTAAAAAATATCAAACACTATCAAATATATATACTATGAAACTACATTTCATAATGAATCTAACAACGTTGATTTGTCATTGTGAATGTTGATATTTTTTTTTATAAATTTGGTCAAAGTAGAGATAGTTTGACTTTGGACAAAACTTATTGCAGATTAAAAAGGACCGAAGAGAGTACGAACGACTATAAGTGGTGGCTATATATTACTAGACCTACAGCGCGCGCGGCGCGGGTCCAAACGTTGTGCCTAAGCACGTGTGCCAACCAGGCAAGTTAGCACAAAGCAACAGTATGTATCCTGATTAAGAACAACATGAGTTGAGCACAAAGAAGAACCATTTAGCTTGATTAAGAGAAGCAGGGCATAAAACTCAGTGATATAGAGCAGCAGAAGCAGACAAAGTGGTAGAGAGATTAATATTGAGCAAGCTGCCAAATGTAATCACGTCTAGAATCAAGGCGGAGCTCAGATTTTGGGGGTTGGAAGGGGCCAAACGTCTGAGTTCTCTTATGCCGCGAGAGTAGGCTTATCAGTTTCGGGCCGTCTACGGGCGGTCGGTCATGTAATTCAAAAATATTCTTAATTAATGAGACGAGGCAAATCTTTTGCCTTCGTTTTAAAGAAAAAAATATTGAGCAAACAAACTACATCCAGGGCTGACAGTGTCTTTTCCTTTGTAACATATGATTATGTCTTTATTTATGATCAATGCTTAACTGTATCAGTAAAAAAGGTTCACCTTACAGAAATTCTTATGGTATAAAATACCTTTTACTGCACTGTAACAAGAGAAATACGGCAAGAGAAACAAAGAAACAACCTTAGTGATAAGTAGAAGCAGAATAGATAGATACAAAATACCGAATCCAACATTTGATAAATTACAAATTTACAATAGCCAAGCGGTAGTACTCTTATGCAGATATACATTGCCTACTATCATCTACCTAGAACACTGGTTCATAGAACTCATTACAATAATTTACACTATGGTTTGACAGATGCATACTGCAGTAATTCAGAACACTTTCATAGAGGCACCGAGCTAAGCAGACACTTAAGCAAAGCTTGCTGATAAACCAAAAGGGCCTCGGTTTCTTCTTATGCCTGAAGCTTCAGTCATTCTCGTCGAAGAGGAAGTTTTCATCATCAAAGCAGCTTGCACCGCAGTTGTCCTCGGTATCCTCAGATGGGCAGAAACTAGGAACTCATCAAACTCAGAGCAGACAGACTGCCCATCATATGGATAGATGCCTATGATCCGGATCGCATCAGTTGCCAGCAAAGAACTTTGAGTGAGGTTCTCAGCTTCGTGCCTGACACCATAGAAATCCCACGCTACATCACTCACAACAGGAGAAGAACCTCAAGTCTCTCCTGCAGGCAGATAGTTGACTGCCATTTTCTCAATACAGCTAGAAGCCTAGAACGAATACAACCGCTCTGGGTGCTCGCTTCCGCTGCCGAGATTATGACGTGTCGTCCAATGGCGACTCGTTACGTACGCCGGCGACAACTCCGAAATTCCGATCTCCACTATGATTATAAACAAATTTTACCTAATTAAAGGAATGTAAATAGAGGCAATGAATATCTAATTTACACATGATACAGGGTCCTCAAGCTTATCTGGAGGCTACATATAGCATACTAAAATCATGTTTATAGGGGACAACTTGCAGACTTGCTAAATTACATGTTGAATGTATGATTACAGATGTAGCAGACCGGTGACAAATGTGCCATCAATTCACTTTTACCTAGAACTATCTCTGCCTCGCATATATAGAACCTATTGCATCTGGATTCTGTAGATTCGTCTACTCCTTTCGTTTGTGTCTGGTGTACCAGCTCTTTGTTCTAAATTGAAGTGACACTAAACATTGATACGTACACAATATCAAACAAAGTATAGGAACTTAGGGGGTAAATAAGCTACCTGATGCAATAACCAAACCCCTCATATAACTTTGATGCAAAAAAATGAGGCCTAAAAATCCTATGGAAGATGTAGGATTCATGTGTAAAGCCCCAAAAGAACTGGATGGCTATCATAGGTCTTTCACTTCACAAACACAAGAGAAATCTGAATCCTATAGACAAATTTTCTTTTCATAAACATGCAATGGTCATCCCTGGCTAGCAATTGCTTCTTCTAGATCCCTACCTGTAAGAGGCCTCCTCTCATAAATAAATGCAAGAGGGTTCTCTGACGAGTATTACATCCTAAGCATCCAAGCAACTGGAAGAACATGTGGTACCAAAGAGAACCACTTTAAAGGGAACCACACACACATCAAGCCTAAGTAAAATAAGTTATGTGGTAAACTGGCTACCTGAATACGCAAGAAACCTGTGACCAACCGAAGATGTGCCTGACAAACGCACAAGACACCAATCCACGCCAAGACCAGCTAGTACCTGCAAAACAAATTAGGAAGCACATAAACAATATAATGTCAATCAAGCGAAGAGGAAGCACAAAAAGATGAAAATAAGAGGAAGAAAATGAAAGTGAAAGGCTAAAATCCAAGAAACAAATTCTGTGCAAGTAGCCAAAATAGCCCAAGAGAAAACCCAAAGGGCGAAAAGAAGAAACCAAAAGAGGAATAGGAGATGCAAAAGGATCCAAACACAAGAATATTCGTGGGAGATCAAATCAACCAGTAGGATTTGAAAAAGACATGTGGCTAAGCATGTGATCACAACACTTGTGGCTAAGTATTTTCCATGAGAAATTTCTGTTGTAACCAAGTCTCCAGCTCAAACCAAAATATTTTAGCATCACTACTAGAGTTGTTTTCTGTTTTCTGTAAGGTGTAGATCTGATGCTACACACCCTGATCAGTGTGCAGTAGTAATTTATGATTCAGGTATAATGGATACCCAAGAGTTTTTCTTTTCTTGAAATGAGGTACACAACAATACACACTGGATACTCGAGTTCCATGGTAATAAATATACAGAGAAGAAATATATCACGACAGTAATCGTAACTTATTTCATGTAACGAAAATCACAAAACGAGAAGATGCTTTCATGGAAGAATCTAAAATCATTCACTGGATAACTAACATTGTTTATCTACTACCAATTATATATCACAACTGATGTATGTACATTACCAAAACAGAGCAAGTAACATGAAGCACATTATTATCTTGAGCTGAAGTGTATGCAGATGGCACAAACACTCGAGGCATATTCTAATTATTCTGCTGGCTCTAGGCCCAAAAGAATGAGCAAGAAGAAATATCTCTCTCTCTCTCTCTCAGAAAAATAGGATTGTACATCTCAAGAAATAAATTTTCCTGATAAAAATCCATGCATGACTTGAAAAAGTATTTCTCTTCCCTTTGATCACTATTGTGATATAACCTATTATTGCCCACCTTTATTTATCATTTCTTTTAGTAGAAAGCAGGTGGTCAAAGAGATGCCATAGAATACTGATAATTAGTCCCAACAATGTGTTCATGTAAACCGCTTGATTACATTCATTATTAAACATCGAGCATCTAGAAAAAGTAAGTAACCTGATTGTAAGGTTGATAATGGAATCATAATCATAACTAAAATATAATCTCACCCTTCACTTGCATCAGCAACATCTCTGTAGCATGAATTGAGTTTTTATTGTCATCCACTTCATTCAAAGCTAAGCCAAAATCACTTCAACTCCCAAAGCTCTTAATGGAGCGAAGCTTCAAAGAGACTGATAACAAAAGGTAAGCATGAAACTGAAATTAATCAGCTAGTCAAGCTACCAGCACCAGCAGGTCTGCATCTTCATAGACAGTGCAACTACTTGCTGGCCTCATAGTTATCTGCAAACAACTGGAGCAACCATTCATGCATTGGTAAGAACAGTGACATAACACCTAATAATGGACAAAAAAGAAATTGGGCGCCCACCATCTCTCCTCTAGTCAATCACTAGTGCAAGCGACTCCTATACAAACGGTCTTTACCCCCTTTCCATGACGGAGTTTTAAACCATCGCCTTGCCTGTGTGTGTGATAGGGTGGGTCCTTCCCACACGACCCAGAAGCCGTCGGTGATAGGCCCCCTGGTCACACACTCGTGGCAAAAAGAGCTCGTGTGCGATCTAGCGAGCCATAGCAGACAATTATAAAGGCCCAATCATTTTTGTTCGTAATCCCACACAGTGAATCCAAGACATACGTTTCCGTTCATATGTACATCCCACACAGTGAATCCAAGAAATACGTTTCTCTTCGTATGTAAATCCGACACAGTGAATCCAAGACATACGTTTCCTTTCGTATGTACATCTCACAAAGTGAATCCAAGAAATACAGTTTCGTTCGTATGTACATCTCACACATTTTTTCCCATGAAATTGTCTGTGATAGCGTTGCTATTGCAGACAATATTAGTAATTTTACCGTTTGCGTTATTGAATGCATTACGCATGGTGCCTAGAAGAAAGTGTGTGGCATAGGCTGTTCATCACACACTTTTTATGTGGAAAACGTTTGCAGAAGGTGGTCTAACATAAACAGTTGTCCAGAGGAAGTCATGTGTGATTGTTCATTGATCCAACACGTTTACTTCCTAAAAACTGTGTGGTTGTCTGAGGTCATCGCCCACGGTGTTGTTTCAATAACCGTTTGCTGTAGAAAAACCCAATAAGCAGGCTAATTGGTCTATTATTATTAATCCATTTAGTAATCAAATTGACATTTCATATTAAACACACAATATATTTCATTTTCGTAGTACGGAACCATGATTTCATAATTGATATAAATCAGAGTACAACATCCTTTAGCACTCAGTTACACCATATAGACATATAGCTAGTTACCCCATTAGACAACAACGCCAGGTGTCGTGGTTCTAAGTCTGACAGTAGAATGGGGGGTAGGGATGTAGAGGCAAGATCCTAGCAATGGAGAAGCTGTACGCACAAGTTTTACGAGTTCAGGCCCTTCTCGGAGGAAGTAACAGCCCTACGTCTCAGAGCCCGGAGGCGGTCGACTGGATTATATGCGTGTTTGTTACAGGGGGTGCGAACCCTTGTGCATGTGGAGGGGGTGGCTTATATAGAGTGCGCCAGGACCCCGGCTAGCCCACGTTACAAGGGATTTAAGGTACATCAAGAGGGGGGCGTTACTGGTAACGTCCGTAATAAAGTGTTATAAATGGCTATTAAGTCTAGGAGTTAATGCTCGACCGTTGCTGTGTAGAGTGACTTTAGGTCTTCTGTCCGTCGAGTGTTTCTTGTTACGGTCGAGTGATCTTGATTCCTCCGAGTGGAAATGTTTCTGGTCGAGTGGGTGATGGTACCCCTCGAATGCTTCTGGCTTTAGAGTGATGTCCTTGGGGAGGGTATTTAGGTCAGGCCTGCGACCCTACCCTAGGTACATGTCCTCATCATTAGCCCCCGAATGGATCAGGGTTTGAGTGGAGAAGGAGTTGAAAATACTTCCGACTCATTTTTCGCGCTTCGGGTGTGTCTTGTTTTGGATCAACGAACCGAGGTGGTGACACCAACTTCTTTTTGAGTCGCCTTGATCCATTCCTAGTTTTGTCGAGTGAACTTTTGCTGGAAGAGGTCTGAGTGCTAATGTGGTGGGGATCTTCCGTCTGACAAGTTGCTCTGCTGCCCGCGGATCTCGCGGGATTTGAATTTCGGGAAGCGCGCGGGGCGGAGGAGGCCGCAGTAATCGGGATGGATAAGACAAGGCCGCCTCGATTCCCGTGCCGCCTTTTTTTGCCACGTATCACGCGCGCGACTGTTGCGGGATTTGATAAGATTGCCCGGGCCTACAGGTCAGTCACTCGGAAGCAACCCCATATAAGGCGCCGGACCGGGGTTTTTGAACAGTGCGTCCTCATTCTTCTTCTCTCTTCTCAGTTTTCCCCACTGTGCCTGCTCCTCCTCCAGCGCCGCCGCTCCGCTCGAGCTCCGTTCACGGCGATGGGGAAAGAAAAGACGGTGGCTCTGGAGTGCGCGAAGAAGGCGACGACGAAGGCGAAGGGGAAAAAGTCCAGCCGGGGCGGATCCTCGTCGCGGTCCGGTTTGCCGCGTGGCTGGATCCAGGGCGACTGGATCCAGTCGACGATCAGTCAGGATGACCTCGACGATCTGGCGGAGGAGGGGCTGATTCCTCACGGATCGGTGCGGCTCCCGGAGGATGAGACTGAACCTCGACCGTGGGAGGGTGAGTGATTCCTCCTTGCCACTCACATCGACCGTGGATTTTCTCTGCCTCCGCATCCTTTTTTCCGGGCTTTCTTGAATTTCTTTGGAGAACAACTTCATCACTTTTCCCCCAACACCATCATATATCTTGCTGCTTTCGTGTCTCTGTGCGAAAACTTCTTGGGTTGTCGACCACACTGGGGTCTCTTCCAGTCGGTCAGCAAGCACATTTTCACGTGTCGCTCCCAGTCGGTCAAAAAGGCTAACCCGAGTGACGAGAGGACTCAGGTGATCCAGATGTGTGGGGGTCTTGGGATTCAGATGAGGGGTAAGAGCTCTTCCCCAGCCATAACTCTTCCTGAGTCAGTACGAGGATGGCAGTCGACCTGGTTTTACTGCAAAGACCAGCCGACTCCAGGTCAGTCGACTGGACTTCCTCCTTTTTCTATGGCTCGCGTAGAGAAGCCCTCCGCCTTGAAAGTGACTCCAGGGGAGAAAGCGGAGGTGAAAGTGCTGGTTGAGCGAGTGGTCTATCTCATCCGTGAGGGTGTAACTGGAATGGATCTGCTGGAAGTCTTCCTCAGACGACGCATTCAGCCACTTCAAGCCCGCGACCATCCGATGTGGATGTATTCGGGCATTGAAGATTCCACTCGGGTGCACCCAGAAGAAGTCGACGAGGATACGGTGGAGAAGTGGTTGAGGAGTATCACTGACAACAAGGATAACCCCAGAGGAGCCAGGAGAATCCCTCCACTTGACCAATCCTACGAACCAGACAAGGTCCGATTCTGAATTACCGAGTGTCATCTTGATTTAACATGCAACTGTTTATGCTTCACCGACTGACTTTGTCTTGCTTGTTTTCTTCTAGGCCCTTACTGAAATGTACTCAATGCCCAACGGAGAGCAGGAGCAGGACCCGGAGGGGGAGGCAAGCGGAGGTGAAAGCGGCGAGTGGCACTCCGACGGAGAGGGGGACGAGGAGAGCGACGGCCCGAGTGACGAAGAAGAGGTCGACTCTCCTCCCCGCAGGGAAAGGCGATCCAAACTTACTCACGACCCGGCGAGCGCCGTGACAAGGCGACCGTTCAGACTGAGCAGTCGTCAAAGCGTCCTCGGACGTCCTCTTCGGCACCAACTGAAAAAGCTCCAAAGCAGTCCAAGGTTGTAGTGCAGAAGACTCGGAAGGCGTTGCCGAGAATCAAAATTGACGTTCCTGTTGCTTCTGCGTGAGTGTTCTTCTTTCACTTTTACTCGATGTTCTGTGCTGTTTATTTTTCCCTTGGTTTGACCGAATGAATCTTGAAACTGGCAGTGCCGCTACCTCTGCTTATAAGAACGAGGATGAGGAAATGAAGATGCGGTGACCTCCAATCCGGGTACAATCCTCGTGATTTTGTCTTCAATTTGTCGATTGAACTGCGATATATCCAATCGGGTGATGAAACTTTGACGACTGATCTTTTTACAGCCCTCAACGTCATTGACCTCCCCGACGATGACGAGGACGAGCCGCAGAGGCCCTTGGGGAGAAGAAACAGGAAAACGTCCGCTGGCAAGACGCTTCAATCGACACCGGTGGCGGAACCGGTAATTCAGGACGCCGGCGATGCCAATCGGACCTCCGTCTCCTTCGCCATACCGCTGTCGAGTGCTCGGCCTTCCTCGTCAGCTGCACAGACTCCTGCCGATCCACCTTCACTTTTTTCTACACATCACGTCCCAGAGGACCAAGTGGGTGCTGCAAAAGAGGCTATACGCCAGGCGGGCATTAGGATGGAGAAGATGAAGATGGTGCGGGAAGCCAGCCAAGCTGCTTATGATGCCAGCTCCGCTCTCCAGAGCAACGTCCAGGTTAGTAGATCGTCGACTGACTCTTCTGGCTTGTTCTGTTAGGATATGGTACCTGAAAACTTTCTTTCCAAGAATCTTTGCATCTGTCTGCGCCTTGTATCTGTACACCCACTGGGTGTTTTGATTTGTCACTGAACGGATTCGCACTTTGAGCTGATAATGTTGTTGCCGATTGAATCTTTTGACCAGTGGGGGCACGGTGAGTGCACCCACTGGGTGTAGTCTCCGAGACCATAATTGACTGCGGGCAGTCGACTCTGGTCTGAGCATCAGAATTTGAATTTCTTCACTCGGTCTGGTCGGGCCATGTCGAGTGGAACTTTGAATCAGTGGGGGCACGCTGAGTGCACCCACTGGGTGTAGATCTTTTGACCAGTGGGGGCACGCTGAGTGCACCCACTGGGTGTAGTCCCCGAGACCATAATTGACTGCAGGCAGTCGGCTATGGTCTGAGCATCAGAATTTGAATTTCTTCACTCGGTCTGGTCGGGCCATGTCGAGTGGAACTTTGAATCAGTGGTTTTTTTTGCACTCGTGCTGGAAAGGCCTTGTCGAGTGTCAACTGAACCAGTGGGGGCACGCTAAGTGCACCCACTGGGTGTAGTCCCCGAGACTACGGTTGGATGTTTGATTCGGCAGTAGTCTTAGAATTTGTTGGCTTTATCTTTTTACCTCTTCGAAACAGCCAATCTTTTCACCTGTCGACTGACCTGTTCTTTGGTTGCAGAAATCTTGCGATCTTGGAGCTTGTTTTGCTGACCTGGAGAAGCAGCAGATTCAGCTCAACCTCGATCTGGAGCTGGTCAAGACAGAACTGTAAAAGGCCAAGGATGACGCCGCTGGTAAGGAAGACCTGTCGACTGAGTTTTCCCTGAACCGGATTTCATTCTGCTTTTTCTGAATCCAAAATTATTTCTTTCAGAGAAACTGAACCAAGCTCTGGCGAAAAAGGATCAAGATCTGGCGGTCGCGCAGAAAAAAGCTGATGAGAAAACTGCGCTCGCTGAACAGAAGTTGGCTTCAGTCGGCATATTGGAGGAAGAAAACTCCAGGCTGAAAACTGCCCTTGACGAAGCCAATAAGGAAGCGACTTGCCGGAAGAAGGACAAGGAAAATCTGAACGAGAAGATGGAAGGTATTGCCCGCAGGAGGAACGATCTGGAGAATTATCTGGGAAGCCTTGCTAAGAAGTTGTTCGTCATGCTTGAAGGTGTTTCCTTTGATCCGACTGGTTTGTTCTTGTCGACTCGACATATGATCATTGGCTTACCCTTGAATTGTGTATGCAGAGTTTTGCCGGGACTTCGAGGAAGAGACTGGGCGAATTGAACCAAGCTTGGACCCCATAAACTCTCCAGTGAAGGATGAAGCTGCCATGAACGTGCTCCGACTGGAATCCCGCATCACTGGTGTTGTCGATTATCTCGCCCGACTGAAAGTCGCGATGTCGCGGATTGACACAGCTCTCTGGCCCATGGAAACACTTCAGAATGACCTCGAGTCTATGATGGCTCGGCTCAACGAAGCTCCCAGTCGAACTCAAGAATGGAAGAAGTCTTCTGCCCGGTGCGGCGCTGATGTGGCTTTATCTCTGGTTCGCGTCCACTGTCGAGAAGCTCGGGAAGAGAAGCTGGCGGCGATTAAAGTTGCTAACACCAAGAGGCACGACTTCCAGTCCTTCATGGAGACTTTCATTGCTGCCGCCACTCGGATTGCTGACGGGATCGACCTGGACGAATTCGTCGAGCCTGCCAGCCCTCCTCCTGCGGAGTGAACAAACTTTTATGCTCTGCCTTAAATTTGCCTCGGAATGCCGAGTGATTTTGTAACCGTTAAACTCCTTCAGGCTGAATGCCCGAGTACTTTTATCCGTGGTCTTGAACTTTAGGATTTATCTGAACTTGATTTATCTCTGAATATGCTTGTATTTGTCTTCGAGTGGAATTTGTTCTTCACATGGAATAATCTTTGTGCTTGAGATGCAGCACTCAGGTTGATGTTCTAGTCGACCCGCACCTCGTCGTCCTTGCGGATAAGGGTGGAGCGCACGTTGTACTTGTGGCGCAGCTCCGAAAGAGAAGGTTGCAGTCGACCTGCACCTTGTCGTCCTTGTGGATAGGGATGGAACGCACGCTGTACTTGTGGCGCAGCTCCGAAAGAGAAGGTTGTAGTTGACCTGCACCTCGTCGTCCTTGCGAATGGGGATGGACTTCGAACTTAGGCGAGTACTAGACTGCAGCTAAGCCCCCGAGTGGGAGGGTTGCTCACCACTCGGTAGGATTTTTCAAACTTAGGTGAGTACTGGACTGCAGCTAAGCCCCCGAGTGGGAGGGTTGCTCACCCACTCGGTAGGATTTTTCAAACTTAGGCGAGTACTGGACTGCAGCTAAGCCCCCGAGTGGGAGGGTTGCTCACCACTCGGTAGGATTTTTCAAACTTAGGCGAGTACTGGACTGCAGCTAAGCCCCCGAGTGGGAGGGTTGCTCACCATTCGGTAGGATTTTACAAACTTAGGCGAGTATTGGACTGCAGCTAAGCCCCCGAGTGGGAGGGTTGCTCACCACTCGGTAGGATTTTACAAACTTAGGCGAGTACTGGACTGCAGCTAAGCCTCCGAGTGGGAGGGTTGCTCACCACTCGGTAGGATTTTACAAACTTAGGCGAGTACTGGACTGCAGCTAAGCCCCTGAGTGAGAGGCTTGCTCACCACTCGGTAGGATTTTACAAACTTAGGCGAGTACTGGACTGCAGCTAAGCCCCCGAGTGAGAGGCTTGCTCATCACTCGGTAGGATTTTACGAACTTAGGCGAGTACTGGACTGCAGCTAAGCCCCCGAGTGAGAGGCTTGCTCATCACTCGGTAGGATTTTACAAACTTAGGCGAGTACCGGACTGCAGCTAAGCCCCCGAGTGAGAGGTTTGCTCATCACTTGGTAGGATTTTATGAACTTAGGCGAGTACTGGACTGCAGCTAAGCCCCCGAGTGAGAGGCTTGCTCATCACTTGGTAGGATTTTTCAAACTTAGGCGAAACGGATTCGCGGCTAAGCCCCCGAGTGAGAGGCTTGCTCACCACTCGGATTTTTCAAACTTAGGCGAAACGGATTCGCGGCTAAGCCCCCGAGTGAGAGAGGCTTACTCACCACTCGGTAGGATTTTTCAAACTTTAGGCGAAACGGATTCGCAGCAAAGTCACCCACTGGGGGATTTCAGACGCAAACAAAAGCAACAACAACCATTTAGGAAGACTATAAAGCTCTTGTCTTTGATAAACAAACTACTAAGGTATTTCTTATTACATCTCATCCGAATGAGTACTTAAGTATAAAAGGGGCGGAGCAGCTCTGCGTTCCAAGCCCGTGGCTCATCTTTCTGATGCTCGACATTGTAAAGATGGTATGCTCCATTGTGGAGAACTCTGGTGACAATGAAGGGACCTTCCCAAGCAGGGGCGAGCTTGTGTGGTTTCTGCTGATCCAGTCGAAGAACCAAGTCTCCCTCTTGAAAGGCTCGGCCTCTCACGTTTCTGGCGTGGAATCGACGCAAGTCTTGCTGATAAATGGTCGACCGTATTAAGGCCATCTCTCTTTCCTCCTCTAGGAGATCGACTGCGTCCTGCCGGGCCTGTTCTGCTTCGTCTTCAGAGAAGAGCTCGACTCGGGGTGCATTGTGAAGCAAGTCACTCGGTAGAACAGCTTCAGCTCCATAAACCAAGAAGAATGAAGTTCGGCCAGTCGACCGATTGGGAGTTGTCCTCAGTCCCCAAAGAACTAATGGAAGTTCATCGACCCAGGCGCCTGCTGCGTGCTTGAGATCACGCATCAGTCGGGGTTTCAGTCCTTTGATAATCAAGCCATTTGCTCTTTCTGCTTGTCCATTCGACTGGGGGTGGGCGACTGAAGCATAGTCGACTCGTGTGCCTTGGGAAGCACGGAAGGCTCTGCACTCATCATAATTGAAGTTTGACCCGTTGTCAGTGATGATGCTGTGCAGAACTCCATATCTGAATGTCAATTCTCTGATTAAGCTGACGGCAGTACTG
This sequence comes from Aegilops tauschii subsp. strangulata, assembly GCF_002575655.3. Lineage (NCBI taxonomy): Eukaryota > Viridiplantae > Streptophyta > Magnoliopsida > Poales > Poaceae > Aegilops > Aegilops tauschii. Next base: position 512,905,816 of record NC_053038.3, on the reverse strand, counting down.
GCTTCAAGATTCTTGATAGGCTTGGCTTTAATCCATTTGGTAAACCTGTTGACTGCTACAAGCACATGAGTGAAGCCGCTCCTACCAGTCCTCAGGGGTCCAACCATATCCAATCCCCAAACAGCAAAGGGCCAGACGAGTGGAATAGTCTTCAGGGCTGACGCAGGCTTGTGGGACATATTGGAGTAAAACTGGCAGCCTTCACATTTGTCGACTATATCAATCGCCATTTCATTTGCTCGCGGCCAATAAAATCCAGCTCGGTATGCTTTGGCCACAATGGTCCGAGAGGACGCATGGTGACCACAGGTCCCCGAGTGGATGTCTTTGAGGATCACTCGACCTTCTTCTAGTGTTATGCATTTCTGGCTGACTCCGGTTACGCTTTCCCTGAACAGTTGTCCTCTTATCACAGTAAAGGCCTTGGATCGACGAACGATCTGTCGAGCCTCTTCTTCATCCTCTGGGAGTTCCTTCCTAAGGATATACGCAATGTATGGCACTGTCCAGTCGGGAGTGATGAACGAAACCTCCATGATCAGGTCGACCACGGCTGGGACTTCGACTTCAGTCGGATCTGTGGCACTCTTAGGCTGCGGGGGCTCTTCAGTGAAAGGATCTTCTTGAACTGAAGGTGTATGAATGTGTTCCAAAAACACGTTGCTGGGAATGGCTTCCCTCTTGGAACCTATCTTTGCCAAATCATCGGCTGCTTGATTTTTCAGTCAGGGTATATGATGGAGCTCTAACCCCTCAAACTTCTTTTCCAACTTCCTCACTGCATTGCAGTAACCGGTCATAGCTGGGCTTCTGACATCCCACTCCTTCATCACTTGATTGACTACCAAATCTGAGTCGCCGTAGACCATGAGGCGACTGACGCCGAGTGAGATGGCCATACGCAACCCATATAAGAGTGCTTCATATTCTGCTTCGTTATTGGAGGAATCAAAGTGAATCTGGAGAACATATCTGAGCTTGTCTCCTCGGGGGGATACCAGTACCACCCCAGCACCGGAACAATTCAGCATCTTGGAACCATCAAAGAACATGGTCCAGTGTTCCGAGTGGACTTGAGTCGGCAGTTGCTGTTCGATCCACTCGGCGAGGAAATCTGCTATTGCTTGGAACTTGATGCTTTCTTTGCCTCAAACTTAATATCCAAGGGAAGGAGTTCAATCGCCCACTTTGCCACTCGACCAGTTGCATCTCTGCTTTTGAGAATCTTTGATAATGGAGCGTCGCTGACGACTGTAATGGAGTGGTGATAGAAATAATATGCAACCTTCTTCGTGGTCATATAAATCCCATAAACAAGCTTCTGATAATGTGGATATCTTTGCTTTGATGGAGTCAAAACTTCAGAAACATAATATACTGGGCGCTGAACTTTATAGGCTTTTCCTTCTTCTTCCCGCTCGACCGTAAGTACTGTACTGACGACTTGTCCAGTGGCTGCAATGTAAAGCAGTAAAGGCTCTTTGCTGATTGCGGCAGCAAGCACCGGCTGGGTGGAAAGCAGGGCTTTGAGCTCTGCAAATGCTGCATCAGCTTCAGGAGTCCACTCGAACTTATCAGACTTCTTCATCAGTCGGTAAAGAGGCAATGCCTTTTCACCGAGGCGAGAAATGAATCGACTTAAGGCGGCCAAACAACCTGTAAGCTTCTGGACATCGTGCACACGCACAGGCCGTTTCATTCGGAGAATGGCACCAAGTTTCTCTAGGTTAGCGTCGATCCCCCGTTCGGAAACGAGGAAGCCGAGTAATTTTCCGCCCGAAACTCCGAATGTGCACTTTGATGGATTAAGCTTGATATCATACCTTCTGAGGTTGGCAAAAGTTTCAGCGAGGTCAACCAACAGGTCGGAACCTTTATGTGACTTGACCACAATGTCATCCATGTATGCTTCCACATTCCGACTGATTTGAGTGAGTAAACACTTCTGAATCATCCTCATGAATGTGGCTCCAGCATTCTTCAGGCCGAATGGCATGGTGACATAACAGAAGCACCCAAATGGAGTGATGAAAGCTGTTTTTATCTCATCGGGTCCATACAGTCGGATATGATGATACCCGGAATAAGCGTCCAAAAAGGACAAGCGCTCACACCCTGCAGTCGAGTCGACTATTTGATCAATGCGGGGGAGAGGAAAGTCATCTTTCGGGTAGGCCCGATTGATATGCTTGAAGTCAATGCACATGCGAAGTGAGTCGTCCTTCTTGGGGACCATGACAACATTGGCTAGCCACTCGGAGTGGTAAATCTCTCGGATAAACTCAGCTGCTAGGAGCCGAGCCACTTCTTCACCAATTGCTTTTCTCTTCTGTACGGCGGACCGTCGAAGATGTTCTTTGACTGGTTTCACTTTTGGGTCGACTCGCAAACGGTGCTCATCCAGCCCCCTGGGAACACCCGGCATGTCAGAAGGTTTCCATGCAAAGATGTCCCAGTTCTCACGGAAGAACTGGATGAGCGCTTCTTCCTATTTGGAGTCGAGTGTTGTCGAAATGTGAGTCGGAGCAGCATTGGGATTGGTCGGGTGAATATGAATCGGCTTCGTTTCACCAGACGACTGAAATGCTGAATCCGTGGCAGGCTTCTTAGCTCGCAACAAATCACTCAGATCTGCATTTTTTTTGATACTCCTGCAATTCCACTACTGCCATTTGCGCTTCGGCGATCTTTGAGCCCTTCTGGAAGCACTCTTCTGCCTTCTTCCGATTGCCAGTGATAGTGATCACTCCTTTAGGACCAGGCATCTTCAATTTGAGGTAAACATAACATGGTCGAGCCATGAAACATGCATAAGCCGGCCTGCCCAGAATAGCATGATAAGCACTCTGGAAATTCACAACTTCAAACGTCAACTTTTATTTGCGGTAATTCTTGGAATCACCGTAAACCACATCAAGGGCGATCTGGCCGAGTGACTCAGCCTTCTTGCCAGGAATAACTCCGTGGAAACTCATATTGCTTTCACTGAGTCTGGACATCGGAATGCCCATTCCCTTCAAGGTCTCCGCATACAGTATATTAAGGCCACTGCCACCATCCATTAGAACCTTAGTCAACCGAGTGCCTTCGACGACTGGGTCGACCACCAACGCTTGCCCCCCAGGGGTGGCTATGTGTGTTGGGTGATCAGACTGGTCGAATGTAATTGCAGTCTGGGACCACTTCAAATAACCGGGCGTCGCCGGAGCGACCATGTTCACTTCTCTGTTGATGACTTTCAGTCGACTCTTGCTCTCAACATCAGCAAAAATCATCAGCATGGAATTGACGTGGGGGTAACCGTCATCGTCCTCTTCCTTATCCTCAACTTTGTCCGATTCTTTCTCCTTTTCTTTGGGCTGTTTCTCTCGGAACTGCTGGATTAGGAGCCGACATTGTCGAGTGGTATGTTTCGGATAAATGAGATTACCCTCCTCATCCTTTTTGGTGTGAATGTGGCATGGTAAATCCAACACATCATTTCCATCTTGATCTTTTACTTTCTTGGGGTTCCATGGCCCTTTGGGCTTCCCCTTGAACTTTCCTTGAGTCACTGCTAAGGCTTCTCCGGGAGCAGCTGGCTCGGCTTTGCGCTTCTGCTTCTGACTGGAGTTCCCTCCCCCGGTTTCGTGGGCGACTATTTTGTGCTTGCCACTCCGGAGCCGATCCTCCTCTTCACCATTAGCATACTTGGTGGCAATTTCCATCATTCAACTCAGAGACATATCTCCGGTCTGATCGAACTTCAGATTCAATTCTCAATACTTGACACCTTCCTTGAAGGCACAAACTGCTTGGTGATCAGACACATTCTCCACCGTGTGGTGCAACGTGATCCATCTCTGGATATAATCTCTCAAAGTTTCATTCGACTTCTGAACACAAGACTGTAGCTCTGTTAACCCTGCTGGCCGTTTGCATGTACCTTCAAATGTTCTGACAAACACTCGGGCAAGCTCTTCCCAGCTATAAATACTGCCAGGTGCTAACTGATTCAACCACGCTCTGGCCGAGCCCTCTAACATCAGAGGAAGGTGCTTCATGGCCACTTCATCATTGCCACCACCAATCTGCACAGCCACTCGGTAGTCCTCAAGCCAAGTGTCAGGCTTGGACTCACCAGTGAACTTGCTGACTCCAGTCGCCAACCTGAAGTTGGGAGGAATCACTGCTGCTCTGATGGCTCTGCTGAAACACTCGGGACCTGAAACATGCACCCTACTGCCGGTCGGGTAATCTCTATCGTGGCCATCTCTGTGTGCTATGTTCCTGTCAACCAAACCTTGAACGAGAATGGATCTCGTGTCAAAGCCCGGCTCCCGGGGGTCGACTGGAATCCTTCTCCCACCACTGTGAGGGCGCCTGTCATCGTGTTGCCGAGGCGCGTATGACCCACTCCTTGGGGGAGGCGTGGGTACTCGACGACGATCATACTGCTCACGGTCTCTGTACTGATCCTGTCGATCTCCATGTCCCTCACGCCTTGGAGGTGATCTTGGGCTGTGAGCCAACCGAACTGTGTCTGCCATTACAGATCTACTATGAATCCTATTCCGAGACTGTGACACTGCTGTGTTTTGCTCCCCCGCCGCCCGGTGCAAAGCCCGGATCTGCATCAAACCCCTACCAGCCTCGGGAAGGCTGAATCGACTCTGCTATTCGGGCAGCAGCCGTGAGATTCTAGATCGGAGTTCGATATACCTGGGTTGGAGGCGGAAAAAGTTGTCGTCGACTGGATTCAGGGACTCACTGCCGAGCACGCTCGTCGAGTGCGTGCTGGAGATTCTCCAGTCGAGTGCGCTCAGCCAAGTTGGCCAGGCGCACCTCCTCCAAGGCCCGGGCCTCGGGGGTTTCTCCAACGATAGGAGTGTGAAGTGCATCCATGTTACGGCGGCGAAGCTCTTCCCTCTGCTGCAAAGAGAGGGGCTCGGGGCGGTACTCCTCATGGACACGCGACGGATTGCCTCCGCCATCACCACCGTCGTCGCAGGGGAAGCTAGGAGGACTGCGCGGTCCATTGACCATCAGGACTTCCGCCGTGGGGTCACTGCTGTCGCACTCGGATGCGGTCTCAACGGAGCCTGTCGACAGGTCGAACAGGCCGTAGAGAGTTTCGTCGGGCTCGATTGCCGCGACTTGGGGGGTGGCCGACTGGCGAGCCACCGCGTGCCTCACCCACCGCTGGAGTCTCGACCGACCGGAACGCTTGTGCCAGCGGGCAGCAGGGAGTGAAGACGCCACTGGAGCCGACCGATACTGGGTCGACAACTGCCGCAGGAGGACGCCGCGGACGCACGCGCGAAAGTGCGTTGCCCCGCGGACGTGGAGCGCCTCAACGTCGAGTGGAGCTTCTTGGAGCCAAGCGGAGTCATCGGCGACGAACATGAGCGCGCCGAGACGGATCTCGCGGCCCTCGGCCAATCCTTCGCCTGAAACCATGCTGACGGGGATCTGACAAATTGCAACTTCTCCAACAAGTCGCTAAGACACCTGCCCCATGGTGGGCGCCAACTGTCGTGGTTCTAAGTCTGACAGTAGAATGGGGGGTAGGGATGTAGAGGCAAGATCCTAGCTATGGAGAAGCTGTACGCACGAGTTTTACGAGTTCAGGCCCTTCTCGGAGGAAGTAACAGCCCTACGTCTCGGAGCCCGGAGGCGGTCGACTGGATTATATGCGTGTTTGTTACAGGGGGTGCGAACCCTTGTGCATGTGGAGGGGGGTGGCTTATATAGAGTGCGCCAGGACCCCGGCCAGCCCACGTTACAAGGGATTTAAGGTACATCAAGAGGGGGGCGTTACTGGTAATGTCCGTAATAAAGTGTTATAAATGGCTATTAAGTCTAGGAGTTAATGCTCGACCGTTGCTGTGTAGAGTGACTTTTGGTCTTCTGTCCGCCGAGTGTTTCTTGTTACGATCGAGTGATCTTGATTCCTCCGAGTGGAAATGTTTCTGGTCGAGTGGGTGATGGTACCCCTCGAATGCTTCTGGCTTTAGAGTGATGTCCTTGGGGAGGGTATTTAGGTCAGGCCTGCGACCCTACCCTAGGTACATGTCCTCATCACCAGGTCCAAGTTTCACATGCAACATCTATAACCTTTGGAAATCTGCATCATAGACGGTAGATAGACAGATGAATCTCATATGGAAAACTGCTAAAGCGGAAAATGAATATTGAGCCTTCAATAATGTTGAAGGTCCGTGCAACATTAGGCTAGTGCCTGTGGATGATTGACCGTCCATCCTTCGTCCTCTCGAGGAAGACCTCAATATTGTACTGTGGGTGTTGTATGAATACCTTCCTCGCCTCTTGACCATATAGGTGGTTTGAGAGGTAATCATCAGTGAACTGCTTTGAAAAGGCATGAAAACAAAGATATGCATAAATATCTTGTCTGAATTTTGAAATGGCGCAAAGGAATAAAAAGACAACGTATAAGAGTTAGTACCATCATATAGTTCACTAATGTCTTCTTCATTATGCAGACAAAGATCTTGTTAGTTTTCGTCGCTAGTTTCTTTATCCTAACAATCTTTCTGAGTTTCTTGACTTGACTAATATTCATGGACACTCATTTCCCCATATGCAAAATGGGTCGAACAGTGGGTCAAAACCTCTGATAGCAGGACCTACATGTGCAAGACCAAATTGTTAAAACCCCTAAATATTAGATGATTCCTGCAATTGCACAATAATGTGCTATTAGACAAAGGACCATGCATGTGCAAACCTCGATGGTAAACCTCAATGCCTCCCATTGTTTTCCTGCAACACATACAATGTAGTTATTGAACAGGTTAAGTGAGGGTTGGCATACTATCAGTAAAATATGTTGATAAAAAATAAACACATTGCGGATTCAGCAGATTAATTTGAGCCAAATGAAAAGGCCATTTATCCAAACCATGCTGATACGTCTCCAACGTATCTATAATTTTTGATTGTTCGATGCTGTTATATTATCATTCTAGGATGTTTTACAATCATTTTATAGCAACTTTATATCATTTTTTGGACTAACCTATTGACATAGTGCCCAGTGCCAGTTGCTGTTTTTTGCTTGTTTTTTACCTCGCAGGAAATCAATACCAAACGGAGTCCAAACTCAGCGAAACTTTTTGGTGATTTTTTCTGGACCAAAAGACACACGATGTGCCAAGAAAGTACCTGAGCGGGGCTCCAAGGGGATCACAACCCACTAGGGCGTGCCTGGGGGCCCAGGCGCACCCAGGTGGGTTGTGCCCACCTCGGTGGCCTCGAGCACCGCCTCTTTGCGCTATAAATACCCCAATATTCCAGAAACCCTAGGGGAGTCGACGAAAATCTATTCCAGCCGCCGCAAGTTACAGAACCACCAGATCCAATCTAGACACCATCACGGAGGGGTATATCATCCTCATTAGTGCCTCTCCGATGATGCATGAGTAGTTCATTGTACACCTACGGGTCCGTAGTTAGTAGCTAGATGGCTTCCTCTCTCTCGTTTGATTCTCAATACAATGGTCTCTTGGAGATCTATTTGATGTAACTCTTTTGCGGTCTGTTTGTTGGGATCCGATGAACTTTGAGTTTATGATCAGATCTATGTTTTTACCCATGAATGTTATTTGAGTCTTTTGATCTCTTATATGCATGATTACTTATATCCTCGTATTTATTCTTTGAATCTTTGGTTTAGTTAGGCCAACTAGATCGATTTTTCCTGCCACAAGAAGAGGTGCTTTGTGATGGGTTCTGTCGTGGAATTGTCACGGCAGATGTCCTCGTGCAAGGGCTTAGTCGTGGAGCCATCGCTGCTAGGAAGCTTAAAGGGGTTAAACGGGACAAGGAACACGAGGGTTATACTGGTTCGGCCCCTTACGGTGAAGGTAAAAGCCTACGTCCAGTTGAGGTGGTATTGATTAGGGTTTCGATGACCAGGAGCTAGAAAGTCCTGCCTGGTTATCAATTTGGTCTTGCCTCCCCCTAAACCGCCGCCGGGTCGTCCCTTTATATAGAGAGGTTGACGCCTAGCGGCTCTCAGAGTCCCGGCCGGCTCATAACAGTGTCTGGCTCGGACTCTTAACTATTCTTGCCTTACACTACAAGTTTCACCTTAACGGCGGTTATCACTACGGGCTTTAAGCCATCTCCGGGTCTTAAGCCCATTATTGACCCACCGTCTTCAAGTCTGGTACTGGGCTTCACGTGATGACCATTATGACGTAACCCGGCCCCTCCTGGGCGGGTGACTCTAATGGTTATATCCTCAACATTAGGCCCCAGATTGATTTGAACCGGTTCATGTCAATCTTCAATCCCTTTGAGAGAAAATCTTCCGGCTTATATTTGTGCGAAGGTGATAACCCGCCGTGACGTCGTCTTCTGGATTCCTGATAACCCGCCATGACGTCATCTTCCATTTAAGTTCATTTTTTTATTCTGTCATATCCCAACGGATCTTATCTTTAATGGCCATCCCGAAAATCGAGGCGCTTTTGTGGCGAGATAATCACGCCTTGGCCTCCTCGTTTCTCGCGCCCACTTATTAGCCGCACCTTATAAATAGGCCCGGCCCATAAGCCTTCATTCACTTATCTCCTCCGTCGTCTTCCTCCTATGACACCCGAGAGCTCGAGCTCCGCCGCCGCCGCCGTGCCCCTGGTCTTCGTCAACCTCGGCCGCTGCATCACCCTGAACTGGTCCAGAGAAACGGCGGTGACCTCCACGACTCATCAGCACCCGTAAGTCTTTGCCACTCCCTCGAATAGATCCGCATTAGGGTTCTTGCCGTTCTTCCCTGTTCTTCGCAGTTCGTCGCCATTTCTTCACAGTCCTTCCCACACGGCCCCCTTGGATCCAGAAACCATATAGAGCTCGTGCGGCTGTGGTTTCGCACCCATTTTCAATAGTAGCATGTCCCCTTTAATCGCAAAGAGATCTCCTTAGAGCTCATGAACTTCTCTGTATCAGCTTCTAGGTCTAGAAATTTTTTCTTTCTAGTCGATCGTTTGATCCAAAATAATTACTGCGATCTGTGAAACTTGTTTGTGCCACACTTAGTCAAAAATTGCATCTGTTAGCTATGGCGGCTCATATCTCCGGCTTAAAAGAGGCCATGCGCTATGAAATTTCCGGCTCATTTATGATAGAGTTTTAAACGATTTGAATTACTCACGATGCCCACAACGGCTTAGATAACCCGATACAATTAGCCATATGTCATTAGGCCCCAACATAAGCCGCCATCTTGCGTACTGAACTGTAAACTTGCTCCGGCTTATAGTTGAACCGGACATTTCCTTTTGTCATAGGCCTTCGTCTTTCACAATGCCGCCCAAGGCTCCCAAGGCACCCATCACGTGCAACTAGATGAGATCCAATGTTACTGGCGACACTTTAGCTGATTTTGTGAAGACGGGTTTCCTGCCAAAAAAGGAGGTCATGTCCTATCGTGCCCCTGACCCGTCGGAAGAAAGACCTCAACCAAGAGACGGGGATGTTGTGATATTTGCTGATCACATGAGCCGGGGCTTCGCACCTCCCGGCTCAAAATTCTTTAGAGACGTTCTGAACTTCTTCGATCTGCGGCCGCAAGACATAGGACCCAATTCCGTGTCAAATATTTGCAACTTTCAAGTATTCTGTGAAGTATATCTTGGAGAAGAGCCCAGCCTACTGCTCTTTAGGGAGCTGTTTTATCTGAACCGCCAGAATGAGTGCGCCAACGGGCCTAGCTTGGAACTTGGTGGAATCTCCATTCAACGACGGAGAGATTGCCTCTTTCCTTACGCTGAGCCGCCAAGCCACCCAAAGGACTGGACCAGACATGGTTCTACTGCCAGGATACTTCTCCGGCTGATGAGAACCCTCTGCCCGGCTTTCGTGCTCTGCATCTGGAGCCAAGTCACCCCCTGCCAGATAAACTATCTCAAGCTGAGCGTCAACCACTGATCCCCACCATCAACAAGATTAAGGCTCTTCTGGGAAATGGTCTCAACGGCGTTGATCTGGTCCGGGTCTGGATTTCTTGGCGGGTGATTCCCTTGAGCCGCCGCCCCGGCTTAATGTGTGACTACACGGGCCGGAAGGATGACCCTCTGCGGCACAGCGCCAACGATCTACCTGAGGACGTCGTGGACGACATGACCAAGTCCCTCTTGAACGAGAGCTTAGCAGACTGCGGGAGGACCGGCTTAAGCCCCTTCTGCCAAGCTAACCCGGCTCCAGCGGTAAGCTACCAATCTGAGCACCTTACTTTCCATTCTAACAGTTTTCGTTTTAACCTCAGGGAAACCTTTGTTGCATTTTTCCAGGCTAATGACAAGTTCTGGAAGGTCAAGTATGACCATGAGGCTGCTAAAAAAGCCAGGAAGGCTAAGAAAGCCGCCAGGAGAGCCCCTCCCCGCAAGAAGGAAAGTAGGCCGAGCGCCTCAGAGCTGCTTCAGTTGGATGATAGCTCCGAGTTAGAGGTAGCCCTTGATTCGTTAGGCTCTTCTTTTGTTTTTCGTCTGTTTTTTAACCACCTTATTGACTTGTTTATCCGCAGGATGATACCGGAGCGAGTAACCCGGTGACTGAAGAGGTAACTATACTTTCCTCCGACTCGGACCCCTTGCCAAGGCTGAAAGTCCGAAGAGTAACCCGGAAAGTAAGATTTTCGCATCCTTTAGCTTATCAAGATCCTCAATTTCTTTTGAAGCAACAGATTCATGAGAGCCTGAGGCAAACCCGGGCCAGCAAGGATCCAGACCTCTCCTCCGGCTTACCCGAAGCATCCAGAAAGCGCCGGACTGAGGTTATCTCCAACTTATACCCTTTTCATCCTTTAGCGGGCGTCACTCATCAACCACTCAATTCGTCTGATTCAAACTATCAGGAAACTTCACCTTCGTCCGGTGACTCCATGCAATCCAATTTGCCGGCTTTCAAGACCGCACCCGGGTAATGATAACCACCTCATTTTGTGCTTATCTTACTTATGTTTTTTGTACTAACCTTTTGACTTTCAGTGCCCAAGCCAAGCTCCACAAGAGGGCCAAGAAAAATAAGCCGGTCGAAGAGCCGGACTTAACTGAACCCAATGCCTCTGCCTCTGAGCCGCCATCGGCACCAGCTCCGGAAACTGCCGCCTCAACTGAAGAACAAACCACGGCGGGTTCTGACAACCCAGAGATTCCCAGCTCAGCTCAACCGGCCGATGACCCGGATGTGGTGATTACCCGGACTGAATATGTTGAGCCGGGAAGACCCACTGTGCTGGCCAGATGCTCTGCCAAGGAAGAGCTGCTAGAGCGCCGCAGGGCTAGACTGGAGATCACTAACTATGCTAACTTGAGCATTGGAGACATTGTTCTGGTTACATTGGTCAAGTGCACAACAACCGGGACCTGGAGATTGATATGGTGAAGCAGATACAGCAAAAATCTGAGGTACAACTCTCTTGCTTACTCCATAGTCAGTCGTACCATGCTAGCCCCCAAGTCTATTACTTATGATAGAATATGTTGTAGACTTAACTTCCGGCTTACCTTCATGAACCGGCAATTGTAAATAGAATCTTTCAGCCTACATTAGCCCCCAAGTGCCAAGTGTCTTTGCTTGCAAAGTGCTTGGGACATTAATGTTGCATAATAATCACTCACACTGTAACCCGGAATTTGGACAGGCTGCCTGCAAGAAATTTGAATCTGAAATCTCTGAGCTGAAGAACCGCCTGAAGACTCAGGAAACTGAGACCCGGAAGGCCAACGCCAAATTTGAGTTCAGTGTTGCTACACAAGAAAAGCTGAAGAAGAAATTTGAAACAGAAAGAAAGACTTGGGCCGAGGAGAAAACTGCTTTGCTCAGCCGGGCCGAACAAGCGGAGGCTGCTCTGACTGAGAGAACTGCCGAACTCTCCGGCTTAAAGCGCCATGTGTCACAGATGGTCGCCGCAATCTTCGGTAAGTCATTCTGCAAGCGTTTCATAAGCTTACATTTTTTATGTCTTATGAGTCCCACCATTGCCATTCAGCTCACCTGACTTTGTTAAACAGGTCACAGAAGCTCCAACCTTAATCAGAATGTTCTGACCAAGCTGAAGGCCGTGTACACTTTGGTGGAGCAACTCTACACCGGGTCACAGCGTGCGTTAGCCGTTGTGGCTCTATCCAACGAGGTTCCGACTCACCTGGCGGACATACTCAGGCGGCTTGCTGTTCTTCCTCAGCGCTTCCAAGAGCTAAGACGGGCCTCTGCAAGAGCCGGAGCCATAGCTGCGCTGATCCGGGCCAAGGCCTTTCTCCCAGAGCTAGACCCGGCCGACATCGCTCTTGGGTACCCCAGCCTGAAGGAAGACGGCACCCCCTTTGACCAAAAAGATTTCGCTGCCTGTGTGAAGAGCGTGCGCCCGATGGCCACCCTGATTGGGAACGACACCGACCTTACCAAGTATCAGCCGGGCTATGACGCGGAGAATCAGAGGATCCCCACTCCGCGCTATGAAGCAATCAGCTTGATCCCTCCGACTCGCAAGCATACCTTCGCCCCAGAAGTTGACCCGGCCGGGTTAATTGATGAAGAGGCTCAATTTGAAGCTTTGAGCGGCATTGACTGGAAATCATCAACCTTCCAGGTCATGGAATCAGCCGGAGGAGCGGAGAGGGATGAGCCGGAGGCTTCGACTCAACAAGCACCTTGACTTTTAGCGGCTCATGGTTACACCTTAAAACAATGCCTCACCTTTTGGACTCGGGGAGTCTTGTATTAGAGTAGGACAAACACTTACCTTTGTCATGCCATCGTGCACGTGTTGAATGCGTAACTCTATTTAAGCTGCTTCTTCATATTCATCCGGGTTATAATTAATCATTTATTTGCCATAAGTTTGAAGAACTGTCTTTAATCGTCCTGCATAGAAAACAAATCACAAGTCTCTGGGCGGCTTACCACACTGAGAGTCATAGACTTTATATATAACCCGGAATATGAACCAAACTCACCAAAAACTGGCCCTCAACTATATCCTCGATGTAACCATAATAACATACTTACAAGCCTTCAAGTATACTTCCGGTTTATGTAACCCGGATAACGAGGTTGAGATCTCAACTCCGGTTCATCAGCATCAATAACGCTTACTATGCGCTATCAACGTTATGAATCAAAGTTAAGTCGGCGAAGTAAGAACCGCCCTTGCACACTGTTGATATGACCAGAAGAACTTGTTGCAAAGCAGAAGATCAAAACTTAGGGGCTTCCGGTTCGAATACGACCAGAGAACCGTCCCAAAGGGGTTAAGCTAAGATTCGAATGCGATCATATAGCCCCCAGTGGCTTTGGCGTTGCCGATCAAGAGGGTACCGACAGCTATGTTCTCTTTGGTTCGAATACGACCCATGTTTGAATAGGAAGCCCCCAAATGACCTTAAGAGTTGTTTAACGACGCTGATTCGAATATGATCCACGTCGGTTCCCAAAGGGGGTTGAGCTATGATTCAAATATGATCAAAGAAAACTCCCCAATGAGCTCGGCAGTTTGCCAATCAAGTGGGTATCGACAGCTATGTTCTCTTTGGTTCGAATACGACCTATGTTTGAACAGGAAGCCCCCAGGTGACTATATTGTTGACGGCTAGATTTGAATACGATCGTAAGCCGGATCCACCTCCAAGTGACCACATGATGTTGTAATGGGAATAACACGTTTACCTTTGGAGGAGAAAAGGACAGAGGTCCTGCTTCATTATTTATCATAATATATACATGGCTATAGAAATATGTACATTATGAGAGCTGGTGGCTCAAGTGTAATAAGGCCGAAGCTGAGCTATGTTCCACGGCCGACGGATCTCTTCCTCCGACTTGCGTGAATCTTTGTGCTCCCGAACATCGATAAGGTAGTATGACCCATTGTGCAAGTTCTTGCTGACCACAAAGGGCCCTTCCCAAGGCGGGGATAACTTGTGTGCATCTGTTTGATCCTGGATAAGCCGGAGCACCAGATCACCTTCCTGGAAGACCCGGGACGTAACCCGGCGGCTGTGATAACGGCGCAAGTCTTGTTGGTAAATCGCCGAGCGAGCTGCTGCCACATCACGCTGTTCGTCCAACAAGTCAAGAGCATCTTGGCGTGCCCGCTCATTATCCGCCTCAACATAAGCCGCCACTCGAGGTGAGTCATGATGGATGTCGCTAGGGAGGACTGCTTCCGCTCCATAAACCATGAAGAAAGGCGTGTAGCCCGTAGATCTGTTAGGAGTAGTATTGATGCTCCATAACACGGAGGGTAACTCCTCCACCCAACAACCCGGCGTCCGTTGCAAAGGGACCAAAAGCCGGGGCTTGATGCCCTTCAAAATCTCCTGATTAGCTCTCTCAGCTTGACCATTGGATTGAGGGTGAGCCACTGATGAAACATCAAGTCGAATATGCTCTCGTTGACAAAACTCTTCCATGGCGCCCTTAGACAGATTGCTACCATTGTCAGTTATAATGCTGTGTGGAAAACCAAAGCGAAATATCACCCTTTTCATGAACTGAACCGCTGTGGCCGCATCACACTTGCTAACTGGTTCTGCCTGAACCCACTTTGTGAACTTGTCAACTGCCACCAAAAGGTGGGTCTTCTTATCCTTGGACCTTTTAAAAGGCCCAACCATATCAAGCCCCCAGACCGCAAATGGCCAAGTAATTGGAATCATCCTCAGCTCCTGAGCCGGCACATGAGTCCGTCGCGAGAACCTCTGACAACCGTCACATCTACTGACCAAGTCCTCCGCATCAGCATGAGCCGTCAGCCAATAAAAACCATGACGAAAAGCCTTGGCCACAAGGGATTTTGAGCCGGCATGATGGCCACAATCCCCTTCATGAATCTCACGTAAGATTTCTTGACCTTCCTCAGGGGAAACACAACGCTGGAAAGTTCTAGTGACACTGCGACGATGTAGCTCACTATTGATAATTATCATTGACTTAGACCGCCGGGTTATTTGTCTGGCCAAAGTTTCATCCTCAGGCAATTCTCCCCGGGTCATGTAAGCCAAATATGGTACTGTCCAGTCTGGGGTAATGTGGAGAGCCGCCACCAATTGTGCCTCCGAGTCAGGGATAGCCAAGTCTTCCTCTGTGGGTAACTTAACAGAAGGGTTATGCATGATGTCCAAGAAAGTATTAGGCGGCACCAACTTTCGCTGAGAGCCCAGCCGGCTTAATGCATCAGCCGCCTCGTTCTTCCTGCGATCGATGTGCTCTACTTGGTAACCCTGAAAGTGTCCAGCAATGGCATCAACTTCACGGCGATAAGCCGCCATGAGAGGGTCCTTGGAATCCCACTTGCCTGACACTTGTTGAGCCACTAAATCTGAGTCGCCCAAGCATCTTACCCGGCTCAAGCTCATCTCCTTAGCCATCCGAAGACCATGGAGCAAGGCCTCGTACTCAGCCGCGTTGTTAGTACAGGGAAACATCAACTGTAGCACATAACGAAACTTGTCACCTCGAGGGGAAGTTAATACAACTCCAGCCCCCGAGCCCTCCAATTGCCTAGACCCGTCGAAGTGAATAGTCCAGTATGTATTATCCGGTTTCTCTTCAGGCACCTGCAGCTCTGTCCAATCGTTGATGAAATCCACCAATGCTTGAGATTTGACAGCAGTGCGTGGCACGTATTTCAGACCATGAGGCCCAAGCTCTATAGCCCACTTAGCCACTCTTCCTGTGGCTTCTCTGTTTTGGATGATATCTCCTAGGGGAGCAGAACTAACCACACTGATGGGGTGACCCTGGAAATAATGCTTAAGCTTCCGGCTTGCCATGAACACACCATAGACAAGCTTCTGCCAATGTGGATACCGCTGTTTGGACTCGATGAGGACTTCACTGACGTAGTAAACCGGCCGCTGAACCGGATACTCCTTACCCTCTTCCTTGCGCTCCACCACTACAGCCACACTGACGGCTCGTGTGTTAGCAGCTACATACAGTAATAAGGGCTCCTTGTCAACCGGAGCAGCAAGAACTGGGGGCTCAGCCAGCTATCTCTTCAAATCCTCAAAAGCAGCATTAGCAGCATCATTCCAGACAAAGTCATCTGTTTTCTTCATCAACTGGTACAGTGGCATGGCCTTTTCACCCAAACGGCTTATAAACCGGCTCAAAGCAGCGATGCGGCCTGCCAGACGCTGGACGTTGTTGACGCACGCCGGCTTAGCCAGAGAGGTGATTGCCTTGATCTTTTCCGGGTTAGCTTCAATGCCTCTGTTAGAAACCAGGAAACCCAAGAGCTTGCCTGCGGGAATACCAAAAACGCACTTGGCCGGGTTAAGCATCATCTTGTAAACCCGGAGATTATCAAAGGTTTCTCTAAGATCATCTACCAGGGTCTCCTTCTCCCTGGACTTAACCACAATATCATCCACATAGGCATGAACATTGCGCCCAATCTGGCTATGAAGACAATTCTGCACACAACGCTGATAAGTCGCCTGTGCACTCTTGAGTCCAAAAGGCATAGACACATAACAGAAGGCTCCAAAGGGAGTGATGAACGCCGTCTTCCCCTGGTCCTTAACTGCCATTTTAATCTGATGGTATCCAGAATAAGCATCCTAAAAACTTAAGCGCTCACAACCCGCCGTAGCATCAGTGATTTGATCAATACGGGGGAGAGCAAAAGGATCAGCCGGACAAGCCTTGTTTAAGTCCGTGTAGTCCACACACATCCGCCAGGTGCCATTCTTATTGAGCATGAGTACCAGGTTAGCTAACCATTCTGGATGAAAGACTTCAACAATAAACCCGGCCTCTAGGAGTCGGGCCACCTCCTCACCAATGGCTTTCCGCCTCTCCTCATTAAACCGCCGAAGGAATTGCCTGACCGGCTTAAATTTCGGATCAATATTGAGAGTGTGCTCAGCGAGTTCTCTAGGTACACCTGGCATGTCAGAAGGTTTCCATGCGAAAATGTCCCTGTTCTCACGGATGAACTCGATGAGCGCGCTTTCCTATTTTGGATCTAGATTGGCACTGATGCTAAACTGCTGAGATGAGTCACCTGGAACGAAGTCAACAAGTTTAGTCTCATCAGCTGACTTAAATTTCATTGCCGGCTCATGCTCCGTGGTCAGCTTTTTCAAAGATGTCATATCTGCCGGGTCAACATTGTCCTTGTAAAACTTCAACTCCTCTGTTGCACAAACAGACTCTGCATAAGCCGCGTCACCTTCCTCACACTCCAAGGCTATCTTTCGGCTGCCATGAACCGTAATGGTCCCATTGTGACCCGGCATCTTGAGCTGTAAATACACGTAACACGGCCGTGCCATGAACTTGGCGTAAGCGGGCCGCCCAAATATAGCATGATACAGAATTATCTTAACCACCTCAAAGGTCAATTTTTCCGCCCTGTAGTTGTACTCATCTCCAAAAGCCACCTCCAGCTCGATCTTACCAACTGGATATGCCGACTTACCAGGCACCACACCATGGAAAACAGTATTGGACTGGCTGAGGTTCTTATCAATCAACCCCATACGACGGAGGGTCTCATAATAGAGGATGTTGATGCTGCTGCCTTCGTCCATGAGCACTTTACTGAACTTATATCCCCCACCTGAGGAGCCACCACCAGGGCCAGGTGACCCGGATTATCAACCCGGGGAGGGTGATCTTCCCTACTCCACACAATAGGCTGCTCAGACCATCTTAAACAGCGTGGAACCGCCGGCTCAACAACATTCACAGCCCTCTTATGAAGCTTCTGATCTCGCTTGCACAAACTGGTGGTAAACACATGATACTGTCCACCATTGAGCTGCTTGGGATTGATCTGGTATCCCCCCTGCTGCTGTTGATGACCCTGGCCGGACTGCTGATTAAAGCCCCCTTGAACATTCTGAGGATTGGAATTTGAGCCGCCGCCCGGGCCATGAAAGCCGCCGGCGCCTGAGCCGCCGCTCGAGCCATTGTTGCCATTAAAGGCATTGGAATTCTTAAAGGCCTTGATGATTGCGCAATCTTTCCATAGATGAGTAGCTGGCTTCTCCCTAGAGCCATGCCTTGGACAAGGCTCATTCAACAACTGCTCAAGCGTCGGGCCTGACCCGCTGGCTCGGGGAGGTGGCCTCCCCTTACGTCGCTGGTTGTTACCCTGTGAGCTGGCGTTGGCCACAAACTCTATGCTGCCATCAGCCTTACGCTTGCTACCTCCTTGGTTCGCCGGGTTATGCTGAGGACCCTTGCCATTGCCGTTCTTCTTTCCCTTCCCTGTCCTTTCATCATCCGACGTGGGGTCCTTGGTACTATCAGAGTCGGTGTACTTGACGAGAGCCGCCATCAGCGTGCCCATATCATTGCAATCGCGTTTGAGCCGCCCGAGTTTCATCTTCAGGGGCATGAAACGACAATTCTGCTCCAACATTAAGACTGCAGAGCCGGCATCCATCTTATCAGATGAATGTATTATCTCTTTGACCCGGCGAACCCAATGGGTTGTAGACTCACCCTCCTGCTGCTTACAGTTAGTCAAATCCATAATGGACATAGACTGCCTACAGGTATCTTTGAAGTTTTGGATGAACCGGGGTTTTAGCTCAGCCCAAGACCCGATAGAATTCGGTGGCAGCCCTTTCAACCAAGTGCGGGCAGTCCCATCTAACATCATGGTGAAGTACTTGGCCATTGCCGCTTCACTGACCTCTAGCAACTCTATAGCCATCTCGTAACTCTTGATCCATGCTCCGGGTTGCAAATCAGCTGTGTAATTAGGCACTTTCCTTGGCCCTTTGAAATCCTTGGGCAGACGTTCGTTACGGAGAGCCGGCACCAGACAAGGAACACCTCCAGTCCTCGTAGGTATACCCACGTTGATGGAAGCCGTCGGATAAGCCGGGGGTGGCTGGTAAGCTGTCAACTGAGGCACCTGCTCCGCCTCTTGCCGTGCTCTGTCTTGGTCTACCGCGTGAAAGGCTCCGTTATGAGCCGGGCCGTGGCCAGGAGGCAAGTCATGGCGTCGGACATTACTTGAGCCGGTCGCTGAGACCATGTGACTGCTATAACTCGGGCTCCGGCCTGGACGAGGGGTTGAATGAATCCTGTCCCGGCTATAAGAATATGCCTCTTGCTGCGCCAGAGCCGTCTGAAGGAGTTCTTTGACCCGGCGGGTTTCAACCGCCGTTGGAGAGTCACCATCAATTGGGAGAGCCACCAGCCGCGCCGCCGTGGCGACCATGTTTTCCAACGGGTTGGCATAATGACCCGGTGGTATTGGCACGTACTGAGGCGGGGCAGGGTGAACCCGGGGAGGTCCCATCACTTGGGGCTGAATTGGCGTTCCAGCCCCGGGCACTATGATCTCTAGCGGGTTACTAGGCCGTACCCCAGGCGTGTTGAAGAGGTTTCGAGGATCGTAAACCGGAGAGAGTCGAGATTGGGCCTTTTGATGCCTCCTTCTCATGACCTCATTGGACGCGTTTTGATCCATCGTGAGCCGGAAAGACTGTGCCTGGATCAGCTGAGTCTGGGCGTCGAGAGCTGCCCTCTCTGCAGCCATCCTGATCCCTTCCGCTGCCAGATCCTCCTTGGCTTTTGCTAGATCCAACTTTAACTGTGCCACCTCCGCGTCATGCTGAACTTGATCCGCCGGGGCAACCGTAGCGGTCAACAGGACCGTCATCTTGTCTGTGAGATCCATCAGCACCTGAGCCGGCAAGGGCACAGGGCTTCCTGACCCGGCGGCGGGGTTTTGAACAGGTTGTGCGTCGGCCATGAAGATTCCAACCTGGCTCGGCGGCTCAAAGGGGTCCGGAATGCTGTCGCCATCGGAACAACCCCTGAGCCTGCCATCTTGAAGTTGATATAACGAGTTTGACTCATCCGTAGACGACTCACCGTCAGAGCCGGCGGCCGTCTCATCAGCAGATCCAGATCCTTCAGAGAGTCCTCCATGGACACATCCCACGAAAGCATGCTTCAAGGCAGGTAGAGCCCGGGCGGGTCGTGCGCGCTGAGCTGTCTGGATGAGATCGGCGCAGAGACCCGGCTCAGGGCCCGGCTCACCAATCTTGCCAATGAAGACATGGATTCCGCCGAAGGGGACCTGGTACCCGTACTTGATTGAGCCGGCGTCGGGGCCCCAGGTTGCGTTGTCGGTGTAGAGCTTGCCGCGACGACTCTTGGTCATCCGGCCCACATCGTATCCCTTGAGCCCTTCGAAGCTGCCCTTCAAGAACTCAAATCCACCGTGCGCAAGCCCCACGGTGGGCGCCAACTGTCGTGGAATTGTCACGGCAGATGTCCTCGTGCAAGGACTTAGTCGTGGAGCCATCGCTGCTAGAAAGCTTAAAGGGGTTAAACGGGACAGGGAACACGAGGGTTATACTGGTTCGGCCCCTTACGGTGAAGGTAAAAGCCTACGTCCAGTTGAGGTGGTATTGATTAGGGTTTCGACGACCAGGAGCTAGAAAGTCCTGCCTGGTTATCAATTTGGTCTTGCCTCCCCCTAAACCGCCGCCGGGTCATCCCTTTATATAGAGAGGTTGACGCCCAGCAGCTCTCAGAGTCCCGGCCGGCTCATAACAGTGTCTGGCTCGGACTCTTAACTATTCTTGCCTTACACTACAAGTTTCACCTTAACGACGGTTATCACTACGGGCTTTAAGCCATCTCCGGGTCTTAAGCCCATTATTGACCCGCCATCTTCAAGTCCGGTACTGGGCTTCGCGTGATGACCATTATGACGTAACCCGGCCCCTCCTGGGCGGGTGACTCTAATGGTTATATCCTCAACAGGTTCGATCTTACGGTGCTTGATCCCAGTGACAGAAGGGGAACCGACACGTATGTATCGTTGCTATTAAGGATAACAACATGGGGTCTATTTCTACATAAACAGATCTTGTCTAAATCATGTCATCGTTCTTATTGCATTACTCTGTTTTTCCATGAACTTAACACACTAGATGCGTGCTGGATAGTGGTCAGTGTGTGGAGTAATAGTATTAGATACATGCAGGAGTCGGTCTACTAATCTTGGACGTCATGCCTATATAATGATCATTGCCTGGATATCATCATGATTATTTGAAGTTCTATCAATTACCCAAGAGTAATTTGTTTACCCACCGTATGCTATTTTTCTCGAGAGAAGCCACTAGTGAAATCTACGACCCCCGGGTCTCTTCTTTATTATATTTGCCATCACAATATATTTTTATTTGCTTTTATTTTCATATGTATATTATCAAAACCCCAAAAATACCTCGCTGAATTTTATTTGCTTTTATTTGCATCTATCAATCTACTACAATTTTATCTCGTCAACTTGAAAATTTCTGGCACCGTTACCTGAAAGGGATTGGCAACCCCTTTAACACGTCGGGATGCAAGTATTTGTTCTTTGTGTGCAAGTACCGTTTACATAGTGTTGCGTGGTTCTCCTACTGGTTAGTTAACCTTTGTCTCATCACCGAGGGAAATACCTACCTTTGCTGTGCTGCATCATCCTTTTCTCTTTGGGGAAATACCGACGTAGTTCAAGCCGCATCATAAGGAATTTCTGGCGCCGTTGCCGGGGAGACATCATCAACATCTACCAGGTTCCTAATCACAAATCTCATCTCGTTGCAATTTACATTATTTGCCATTTGCCTCTCATTTTCCTCTCCGCCACTTCACAAAAAATTGCTGTTTTATTCGCCCTCTTTTTCATTCGCCATTTTCTTGCCGGATCTCTCCGCGTTCTTGCTTTCTAGTCATAATGGCTAGCATGACCACTCCTCCTTTATCACCAGATTTTGAAGTTTTATATTTCAAGCAACGACAAGGAGAAAATTTGAAAGATGCTTGTTATAGGCTAATGGAATCCTATCGTGTTTGCAACCTAAAGGGAGACGCAAAGATTTTGCTTCGTAATTTTTACATAGGATTGGCTTTGCATCATAGACAACTCTTAGATTTTGCCGCTAATGGGAATTTTATTGAGCTTGATGCTAATGTTGCCTAGGAAATCTTAGAAGCAATTCTGGGGGTTCCACCTCAAAAGAAGGAGATTTCTTTCACCCCAGAGGGAGTTCAAATTTTGGACAAACTTGGTGATTTGCACAAACATATGGTTGAATTGCAAAAATATAATGAACCTCTCAAACATCTTACTGGTAGTATCAATCGCTTGAATACTTTGATTACCCTTTGTAATAAATGGCTGGATATCTTAGATCTCAAGATGGTTTCTTTTATAGAAAATTTAGGGATGCGCAAAGAGCCTCCCGGATTTGAAAACGCCCTTACTAAAGTGGCAAAGACTACAGATGACAATGCTTAGATCCTTTGCATTATGCCTAGCTAGGGGCGTAAAACGATAGCGCTCGTTGGGAGGCAACCTAACTTGTATCTTTTTGCTTTTTGGTTTTCTTGCTGTTTTCAATAAAATACCCAATTATGCCTCTGATTAGAAGTGTTTTTGCGGTTTCAATTAATGTTTGTGCCAAGCGAAGCCTTTGGGATCATGTTGGGTGATAGTTAATTTGATCTTGTTGAAAAACAGAAACTTTTGCGGTCAGAAAAATAATTTTCATAAATCACAGAAACGGGCTTTTGCTCTGAGTGTTTTACACAAGATTGATATACAAATTGCCCACGTTGTCCTAATTTTTCAGAATTTTTGGAGTTATAGAAGTATACGAAGTTACCTAGGTTAGCTCCAAAATGATGCATTTTACCCAAGTTAGCTCTAAAATGACCCATTTTACCTAGATTAGCTCATAAACGATCCATTTCACCTAGGTTAGCTCACAAACGATCCATTTTACCTAGTTTAGCTCCAAAATGACCCATCACACCTAGGTTAGCTCTAAAATGATGCATTTTACCTACGTTAGCTCATAAACGATCTATTTCACCTAGGTTAGCTCATAAACGATCCATTTCACCTAACTTAGCTCAAAAACGATCCATTTCACCTAGGTTAGCTCCAAAATGACCCATCTTACCTAGGTTAGCTCATAAACGATCTATTTCACCTAGGTTAGCTCATAAACGATCCATTTCAACTAAGTTAGCTCATAAATGATCCATTTCACCTAAGTTAGCTCATAAATGGCATATACTTCTTCTTCTAGTCACCTTTTTCTAACTTTCTTATTTGCCATTTAGCAGATTTCATTCACTTCACGGAAGCTAGCTTGCTATGATGGAGTGCTTGTTTTTTCTTTCATTCTCCTCTAGTATTCTTCTAGCTTGCTATGATGGAACTTGCTATCTTGATGAAACTTTGCATTGTAATATGTATGGATGGAACAATGTGTATGTGCAACTTGCTATATATGAATGGATGGAACTATATATGTATGCACGATGAAACCTATGTGCTGGATATGTCATATGTTTGCTGTTAAATAGCCCTGTGAAATATATATATATATATATATATATATATATATATATCATATATTTGCTGTGAAAATTTGCTGGATTAAAAAAACAGAAAAAAGAGGCACCTTTGCCGTCAGCCGCTGATGGCAAAGATTCCTTTGCCGTCTGCCGCGGACGGCAAAGAAGCCACGCGGCAGCCACCTGTGCTCCCTGGGAGCTGACCCATTTGGTCAGTTTGCCTACATCGGCGGACGGCAAAGGCTTTGCCTACAGTGGCGGACGGCAAAGAATGCCCACATTTGCCTACAGCAGCAGACGACAAAGGCTTGTCCCGCAGTGACGTCCAGCTGACGTCATTCGACGGACGGCAAAGGCCGGATGCTCTTTGCCATCAGCGGCGGACGGCAAAGGCTGCCGTTAGCCGCCTAACGGACTAACAACACATTTATTGCCGTCGGCTTTCTTTGCCGTCAGCCACTGATGGCAAAGGCCCCTTTGCCGTCCGCTTCAAAAAGCAGACGGCAAAGAAGCTCTTTACCGAAGCCTACTTTGCCGGAGCCTTTTGCCGTCTGCCATCCTTGCCTTTGCCGTCTGCCGTGGCAGACGGCAAAGTAGCTGATTCCAGTAGTGTAAGGAAATGTTATGTGATGAACATGTTAGGCAGCATTCCATATCAAAAATTCTGTTTTTATCATTTACGTGCTCGAGGACGAGCAAGAATTAAGCTCGGGGATGCTGATGCGTCTCCAACGTATCTATAATTTTTGATTGTTCCATGTTGTTATATTATGATTCTTGGATGTGTGGAGTAATAGTAGTAGATACACGCAGGAGTCGGTCTACTAATCTTGGATGTGATGACTATATAATGATCATTGCCTGGATATCATCATGATTATTTGAAGTTCTATCAATTGCCCAACAGTAATTTGTTTACCCACATTATGCTATTTTTCTCGAGAGAAGCCACTAGTAAAATCTAGGGCCCCCGGGTCACTTCTTTATTATATTTGCCTTCACAATCTATTTTTATTTGCTTTTATTTTTAGATCTATATTATAAAAAACCCAAAAGTACCTCGCTCAATTTTATTTGCTTTTATTTGCATCTATCAATCTACTACAATTTTATCTCGTCAACTTGACAATTTCTGGCACCGTTACCCGAAAGGGATTGACAACCCCTTTAACATGTAGGGTTGCAAGTATTTGTTATTTTTGTGCAGGTACTGTTTACATAGTGTTGCGTGGTTCTCATACTGGTTTGATAACCTTGGTCTCATCACTGAGGGAAATACCTACCGTTGCTCTGCTGCATCATCCCTTCCTCTTTGGGGAAATACCGACGTAGTTCAAGCCGCATCACAAGCATGCTTAAGAACTAGAAAATATAACAATTGTATATGTTTCTCATGTATTTAGTAATGCCAAATTCGATTTATTGCTCACATGCATAACAATACAAACTTGTACCCACAACAATTGAACATCGCATTGTAGAATTGAACCAAACAATTAACTAAACACCACAACAAATGAACCAAATATTAACTGAGCACCACATTGCACAATATAACATACTAGAAGATCAGGCAGTTAACCAAACAAAGCATGCTTAACAACTTGGAAATATAGAAATTCTATTTGTTTCTCATGTATTTTGTAGAGCCGAATTCGATTTGTTTCTCGCATGCAAGACAATAGAAAATTGCACCCACATGAATTGAACATCACATTGCAAAACTGGACCAAATAGTTACCTGAACTTGACAACAAATTAACCAAACAGTTAACCGAGCACCACATTGCATGATATATAGAACATATATACTAGAGGATCAGATTGCATAGTAACAGTTGAAAGAACATGCGGTGCCCCCATGTTTGGTTTTGGTAATTGATGACAATCTCTATGGACTAATGGTTGCCTTGAGTTATATTTGAAGGATTTGTCCATAGGCATTTCTTGAAGTCCATGTGTTGGTTTCAAGGAGTTTATGTGGTGACCAAGGATTTGTCCATAGGCATTTCTTGAAGTCCATGGGTTGGTTTCAAGGAGTTTATGTGGTGACCAAGGTGTTATTAAGGAATTATCCAAAGATTGGTCATGTGAAAGTTGAGCTTATTGCAAGCATGTCTTGAAGAAGAAGATTGTGTGATCATTCATGTTTACCTTCAAGACATCATCCAAATGAAGAGAGTTGGAAAGAGTCAAGGTTGATCAAGACTAAGTCAAGAGTGAATCAAGTTGATCAACACACAAAGCGCACAAGATGTACCGAGAGGGATCAAGCGATCCCATGGTGTGGTGAGCATTGTCAATTACGCTTTGTGTACTAACCCATGATCTTCGTGAGAGTTCTTTGTGGGGTTAGGTTGCGGTGTGCAAGTTCAAGTGAAGCATCATGAAGAGATCAAATGCTTGAAGCTTGCCATCCATTGTGGTGACAATGGACTTGTGAAGATGTTGCGGTGTGCAAGTTCAAGTGAAGCATCATGAAGAGATCAAATGCTTGAAGCTTGCCGTCCATTGTGGTGACAATGGACGTGTGAAGATGTGCGGAAGAGTGGCTCACCCATAGTGGAGCATGGGGGAGCAATCAACTAGTCTTCATCGAGCCAACGCAACCAAGAAAGGTGGTCCAACTTGAGGGAGTCAAGATCGTCATCATCTAGCTCAAGTGGACCATGTGCAAGGCAAAGGTTTGCTCTTGATAGGTTTTCTATTTTACCAGTCTCATGATGGTAGGTGGGAGACCGGGTTATAGGATCGATTGCCGTACTATCAAGGGGGGCTCTCGATGAGTAGCTTGATCGTATCGTTCATAGAGAGCTCAAACCATTGCATCCTTGCATCATCTTTATTGGTTCTTGTTTGGTTCTTCTCTTTGTGAGTTTTGGAGCTTATGGTCATCTTGATGACAAGCTCGAGTTCATCGAAAACGGAGTTCACTCGCATCTTCTATGATGTTTTCGATGTTGGAGGTTATGCCGGTTCTTCTCGGTTGGAGGTTTCACTCCTCTATTTGTTGGAGGTTATGTCGCTGTTTTGATGCTACTCGTCTTCCTCTATCCAACAAGCTTGAGTTTGTTCAATTCGGAGCTCATATGCAGAAGTTATGGCAGTTTTGGTTTCCCAGCGGTAGTACCGCGGGCCGGAGCGGTAGTACCGCTTGGGTGCTACAAGCGGTAGTACCGCTCTAGAGCGGTAGTACCGCTCCTGAGCGGTAGTACCGCTGGTAGCCCCCAGCCGTAGTACCGCTGCGGTCTCGTGCTAGTACCGCCTCGATTCGAGGGGTCCTTTTTTCGTGTCGGGTTTTACGGTACTGGCCACGGCAGTGGGGGCCGTTGTACCGCTCGTATGCGGTAGTACCGCCCTGCCACCGCGGTAGTACCGCTCTAGGCCCAGCGGAAGTACCGCGAGGGGGAGCGGTAGTACCGCTTATAAGAGCAAGCGGTAGTACCGCTGGCCAAGCGGTAGTACCGCTCTCTGCGGGGCTGAAGTGGGGGTAACGGTTGGATTGTTCCCCCCACTATATAAGGGGGTCTTCTTCCCCATTCTACTTTATCTCTTGAGCTCGTGTTCTTCCCCCATTGTTGACCTTCTTCGAGCTTGCTAACTCTCAATCCCTCCATGGATTCTTGCTAGTTTTTGAGGGAAAAGAGAGAGGAGATCTAGATCCACATTTCCACCAATCACTTTCTCCTCTACGTGAGGGGAACCCATTGGATCTAGATCTTGGAGTTCTTGGTGTTCTCCTTCTTGTTCTTCCTCTCTTTTTCTTCCCTAGCATTAGTTGCTTCGGTGGGATTTGAGAGAGAAGGACTTGGGCACTACGTGTGCCCTTGCCATTGCATTTGGTGCATCAGTTTGAGTTCTCCACGGTGATACGTGGAAGTTACAAGTTGAGAAGCTTATTACTCTTGGGTGCTTGGTGCCCTTGAGCTTGTTCCTCTTGGGTGCTTGGGCGCCCTAGACGGTTGGTGGTGTTCAGAGCTCAATCATTGTGGTGTAAAGCTCCGGGCAAGCGTCGGGGTCTCCAATTAGGTTGTGGAGATCGCCCCGAGCAATTTGACGGGTACCGGTGACCGCCCCCAAGGGTTGCCAAAGTGTACGGGTTCAGTGACCGCCCCCAAGGGTTGCCATTTGTACGGGTTCGGTGACCGCCCTCAAGGGTCCCTTAGTGGAATCACGGCATCTTGCATTGTGCGAGTGCGTGAGGAGATTACGGTGGCCCTAGTGGCTTCTTGGGGAGCATTGTGCCTCCACACCGCTCCAAACGGAGATTAGCATCCGCAAGGGTGTGAACTTCGGGATACATCATCGTCTCCGCGTGCCTCGGTTATCTCTTACCCGAGCCCTTTACTTATGCACTTTACTTTGTGATAGCCATATTGTTTCTTGTTATATATCTTGCTATCACCTAGTTGTTTATCTTGCTTAGCATAAGTTGTTGGTGCACATAGGTGAGCCTAGTTGTTGTAGGTTTTGTGCTTGTCAAATTAACCGCTAGGTTTATTCCGCATTTGTTCAAGCCTAAACCGTAATTATTTTAAAGCGCCTATTCACCCCCCCTCTAGGCGACATCCACGATCTTTCAACAGTGCATAGGACAATTCACTAGAATTTGTAAAGGAAAGGCAGGACCAACACATGCAACAGGTAAACCGAACATGCTTAACCAGCATAGCTAGCTAGCTGAACATAGGTCATCATAGTGAGCTAAAAATACAAGCTACTCCTCATTGTCGGACATATTGATGACAATTGGCTCCTTAGACTTGGAAGAGGGCGAGGCCTCCACGTCGTGGGTGCCCTCCTCATAGTGGTGAGTCGCCTGAGCCAGTTCGGGTGCCAACCTGCTGGCTCTAGAGTTGAGGTAAGCACGGGCACGCTGAGAAAACACCTCGTAATCTTCGTCCAAGGCACCGACGGTGGCCTCGAGAAAATGCCTTAAACTATCGTTTAAAGCAGCCAACCGCGTGGCGGCGTCGATGGTGGCCTCGACAGCGAGGTGCTCCTCCATGATCTGGGGGTCGGCATGAATGGCAGCCATCGCGACCTCATTCATGCGTGCGACCGCAATTTGCTTCTCCGCTACCAAATGCTCCTTGAGCTCCTGGCTATATGATGTCTACTACGCAACATTATTCTTGTAGACTCGTGTTGGGCCTCCAAGCGCAGAGTTTTGTAGGACAGTAGCAATTTTCCCTCAAGTGGATGACCTAAGGCTTATCAATCCGTGGGAGGTGTAGGATGAAGATGGTCTCTCTCAAACAACCCTGCAATCAAATACAAGAAATCTCTTGTGTCCCCAACACACCCAATACAATGGGAAATTGTATAGGTGCACTAGTTTGGCGAAGAGATGGTGATAAAAGTGTAATATGGATGGTAGAAATATATTTTTATAATCTGAATAAATAAAAACAGCAAAGTAGCAAATAGTAAACAGGCACAAAAATGGTATTGCAATGCTTCAAAATGATGCCTAGGGTCCGTACTTTCACTAGTGCAATCTCTCAACAGTTCTAATATAATTGGATCATATAACCACCCCTCAAAGTGCGATGAAGAAATCACTCCAAAGTTCCTAGCGGAGAACATAAGACGGAATTGTTTGTAGGGTACGAAACCACCTCAAAGCTATTCTTTCCAATCAATCTATCCTAGAGTTTGTACTAAAATAACACCAAGCTATTCTTTCCGATCGATCTAACCAAGAATTCGTACTAAAACAATAACAAAGCAAATTCAGATTCGTAATATTAAATCCAACACAAAGAACTTCAAAGAGTGCCCCAATGTTTCTAACGGAGAAACAAAGACAAGAACGTGCACCAACCCCTATGCATAGATTACCCCAATGTCAGCTCGGGAATCCGCGAGTTGAATGCCAAAACATATATAAAGTGGATCAATATGATACCTGAAAGCACAAGTGCTCCCTGGGTAGTTTTGGTAATTAATGTCAACATATCTCCTGTTGGACTAATGTTTCTATCTAGAATATTTCAGACAAGTTCAACAGATGGAGTGGCGTGGACAAGAGGATGTGGAACCCCTTCAAGGTGCTAAGGACAAAGGATTGACTCAAGCTCAAAAGCTCAAGACTCTACATTTTACTTTTAGTGATCCAAGATCACATTGAGTCCATAGGGAAGCCAATACTATTAAAAGGGGATGAGGTGTTGCTTAATGGCTTGCTTGCTCAAAGTGCTTAGTGAGATGCTCCAAAACCCTCAACCACTTTCTCATATCCACATATGTCCCAAACCAAAAGTCAAACTCGGCCCTACCGATTTGATATATCCGGCGCCACCGAGTTCATTTTACATAGCCACTGCCACAAACCCTAGTCACTTCGGTATCACCGATGGGATCACGGTCTCACCGAGATGGGCTTGCAAACTCTCTGGTTCCTATTGCAATAAATTCGGTCTTACCGAGTTTTGTAATCGGTCTCACCGAGTTTGCTTGACCAACTTGGTTAGCTCATTACCAAAATCGGTCCCACCGAGTTTGTGTAATCGGTCAAACCGATATGAGGTTTTACCCTAACCCTAGCACATCAGTCCCACCGAGTTGATCATATCGGTCCCACCGAAACGCCTAATGGTCACATTATGAACTAAATCGGTCTGACCGAGTTTTCTGATTCGGTCCCATTGATTTTGGTGAATTGTGTGTAACGGTTAGATTTTGTGTGGAGGCTATATATACCCCTCCACCCACTCTTCATTCGTGAGGAGAGCCATCAGAACATGCCTATACTTCCAGCATACATTTTCTGAGAGAGAACCACCTACTCATGTGTTGAGGTCAAGATATTCCATTCCAACCACATAAATCTTGATCTCTAGCCTTCTCCAAGTTGCTTTCCACTCAAATCATCTTTCCACCAAATCCAAATCTGTGAGAGAGAGTTGAGTGTTGGGAGACTGTCATTCGAAGCACAAGAGCAAGGAGTTCATCATCAACACACCATCTATTACCTTTTGGAGATTGGTGTCTCCTAAATTGGTTAGGTGTCACTTGGGAGCCTCCGTAAAGACTGTGGAGTTGAACCAAGGAGTTTGTACGGGCAAGGAGATCGCCTACTTCGTGAAGATCTACCCTAGTGAGGCAAGTCCTTCGTGGGCGATGGCCATGGTGGGATAGACAACGTTGCTTCTTCGTGGACCCTTCGTGGGTGGAGCCCACCATGGACTCGCGCAACTGTTACCCTTCGTGGGTTGAAGTCTCCATCAACGTGGATGTACGATAGCACCACCTATCGGAACCATGCCAAAAATCTCCGTGTCTCCATTACGTTTGCACACTCCAATCCTATCTCTTTACATTCTTGCAAATTGCATGCTTTACTTTCCGCTGCTCATATACTCTTGTCATCCATGCTTGATATGTATTGTGAATGTTTAAACTTGTGCTAAAACTCCACCTCAACTTAAAGAAATTAAAAACTGCCACTTTTCTTGCTAAGAGTCGATTCACCCCCCTCTAGACACCTCTTCTCGATCCTTTCAATACCCCATTCTCACCACGAGTATTCATATTCAAGACATATATCAAGTGCTCTCAAATCCATAAAAGTGTTCAATCCGATAAAATGAAATCTAAAAGGGAAAACTCAATTCATCACAACAAGATAGAGAAGGCAAAACACCATATCATCCGACTATATTAACAAAGCCCGTGATACATCAAGATCATGACATCTCAAGAACACGAGAGAGAGAGAGAGATTAAACACATAGCTACTGGTACAAACCCTCAGCCCCGAGGGTGGACTACTCCCTCCTCATCGTGGTGGCCGCCTGGATGATGAAGATGGACACTGGAGATGATTTCCCCCTCCGGCAGGGTGCCTGTCGCGGAATTATCACGGCAGATGTCCTCGTGTTAGGACTTAGTCGTGGAGCCATCGCAGCTAGGAAGCTTAAAGGGGTTAAACGGGACAAGGAACACGAGGGTTATACTGGTTCGGCCCCTTACGGTGAAGGTAAAAGGCTACGTCCAGTTGAGGTGGTATTGCTTAGGGTTTCGATGACTAGGGAGCTTAATCGCTATGCCCGGCTCTCGATCTGTCCTCTCTCGTCCTGAACCGCCGCCGGGTCGTCCCTTTATATAGAGAGGTTGACGCCCGCGGCTCTCAGAGTCCCGGCCGGCTTATAACAATATCCGGCTCGGACTCTTAACTACTCTTGCCATAACGGCGGGTTATCACTACGGGCCTTAAGCCGCCTCCGGGTCTTAAGCCCATTACTGATCCGCCATCTTCAAGCTTGGTATTGGGCTTCACGTGATGATCATTATGACGTAACCCGGCCCCTCCTGGGCGGGTAACTCTAACGGTTATATCCTCAACATTAGGCCCCAGATTGATTTGAACCAGTTCATGTCAATCTTCAATCCCCTTGAAAGGAAATCTTCCGGCTTCTGCTTGTGCAAAAGTTATAACCCGCCGTGACGTCATCTTCTGGATTCTCGGTAACCCGCCGTGACGTCATCTTCCATTAAATTCATTTTTTATTCTGTCATATCGCAACGGATCTTATCTTTAATGACCATCCCAAAAATCGAGGCGTTTTGGTGGCGAGATAATCACATCTTGGCCTCCTCGTTTCTCGCGCCCACTTATCAGTCACCGTTATAAATAGGCTCGGCCCATAAGCCTTCATTCACTCCTCTCTTCCATCGTCTTCCTCCTCTGTCACCCGAGAGCTCGAGCTCCGCCGCCGCCGCCGCGCCCCTGGTCTTCCTCAACCTTGGCCGCTGCATCACCCTGAACTGATCCAGGGAAACGGCGGCGACCTCCACATCTCATCAGCGCCAGTAAGTCCTTGCACCTCCCTACAGCAGATTCGCATTAGGGTTCTGTAGTTCCTCCTCTGTTCTCCGTAGTTCATCCTGAGTTCTTCACAGTTCTTCCACCGCGACCCCTTTTGATCCGGAAACAGGGTAGAACTCCTGCGGCAGTGGTTTCGCACTCATTTTTATGCTAGTAGATCCCTTCTGTCCGCAAAAAGACCTCGTTCTGAGCTCATGAACTTCTCTGTATCAGCTTTCTAGGTCTAGAAATTTTTCCTTTCTGGACGATCGTTTGATCCAAAATAATTACTGCGATCTGTGAAACTTGTTTGTGCCACACTTAGTCAAAAATTGCATCTGTTAGCTATGGCGGCTCATACCTCCGGCTTAAAAGAGGCCATGCGCTGTGAAATTTCCGGCTCATTTATGATAGAGTTTTAAACAACTTGAATGACTCATGATGCCCACAGCGGCTTAGATAACCCGACACAATTAGCCATATGTCATTAGGCCCCTTCATAAGCTGCCATCTTGAATACTAAACTGTAATCTTCCTCCGGCTTATATTTGAACCGGACATTTCCCTTTGTCATAGGCTTTCGTCTTTCACAATGCCGCCCAAGGCTCCCAAGGCACCCATTACGTGCAACTGGATGAGGTCCAATGTTACTGATGATACTTTAGCTGATTTCGTGAAGACGGGTTACCTGCCTAAGAAGGAGGTCATGTCTTATCGTGCCCCTGTCCCGTCCGAAGAAAGACCTCAACCAAGAGACGGAGAGGTTGTGATATTTGCTGATCACATGAGCCGGGGCTTTGCTCCTCCCGGCTCAAAATTCTTCAGAGACATTCTGAACTTCTTCGATCTGCGACCTCAAGACATTGGACCCAATTCCGTGTCAAACATTTGTAACTTTCAAGTGTTTTGTGAGGTATACCTTGGAGAGGAACCCAGCCTGCTACTCTTTAGGGAGTTATTTTACTTGAACCGCCAGAATGAGTGCGCCAACGGGCCTAGCTTGGAACTTTGTGGAATCTCCATTCAACGACGGAGAGATTGCCTCTTTCCTTATGCTGAGCCGCCAAGCCACCCAAAGGACTAGAACCAGACATGGTTCTACTGCCAAGATACTTCTCCGGCTGATGAGAACCCTCTGCCCGGCTTTCGTGCCCTGCGTCTGGAGCCAACTCACCCCCTGCCAGACAAACTATCTCAAGCTGAGCGTCAACCACTGATCCCCACCATCGACAAGATTAAGGCTCTTCTGGGAAATGGCCTTAATGGCGTTGATCTGGTCCGGGTCTGGATTTCTTGGCGGGTGATTCCCTTGAGCCGCCGCCCCGGCTTAATGTGTGATTACACGGGCCGGAAGGATGACTCTCTGCGGCACAACCCCAACGATCTACCTGAGGATGTCGTGGACGACATGACCAAGTCCCTCTTGAACGAGAGCTTAGCAGACTGCGGGAGGACCGGCTTAAGCCCCTTCTGCCAAGCTAACTCGGCTCCGGCGGTAAGCTACCAATCTGAGCACTTTACTTTCCATTTTAACAGTTTTCGTTTTAACCTCAAGGAAACCTTTGTTGCATTTTTCCAGGCTAATGACAAGTTCTGGAAGGTCAAGTATGACCATGGGGCTGCTAAAAAAGCCAGGAAGGCTAAGAAAGCCGCCAGGAGAGCCGCTCCCCGCAAGAAGGGAAGTAAGCCTAGCGCCTCAGAGCTGGTTCAGTTGGATGATAGCTCCGAGTCAGAGGTAGCTCTTGATTCTTTAGGCTCTTCTTTTGTTTTTCATCTGTTTTTGACCACCTTATTGACACTGATTATCAGCAGGATGATACCAGAGCGAGTAACCCGGTGATTGAAGAGGTAACTATACTTTCCTCCGACTCGGACCCCTCACCAAGGCTGAAAGTCCGAAGAGTAACCCGGAAAGTAAGATTTTCGCATCCTTTAGCTTATCAAGATCCTCAATTTCTTTTGAAGCAACAGATTCATGAGAGCCGGAGGCAAACCCGGGCCAGCAAGTTTGCAGACCTCTCCTCCGGCTTACCCGAAACATCAAGAAAGGGCCGGACCGAGGTTATCTCCAACTTACATCCTTTTCATCCTTTGGCGGGCATCACTCGCCAACCGCTCAATTCTTCTGATTCAAACTATCAGGAAACTTCACCTTCCTCCGGTGACTCCATGCAATCTAACTTGCCGGCTTTCAAGACCGCACCCGGGTAATGATGATCATCTCATTTTGTGCTTATCTTATTTATGTTTTTGTACTAACCTTTTGACTTTCAGTGCCCAAGCCAAGCTCAGCAAAAGGGCAAAGAAAAATAAGCCGGTCGAAGAGCCAGACTTAACTGAACCCAACGCCTCTGCCTCTGAGCCGCCATCTGCACCAGCTCCGGAAACCACCGCTTCAACTGAAGAACAAACCATGGCGGGTTCTGACAACCCGGAGATTCCCAGCTCAGCTCAACCGGCCGATGACCCGGATGTGGTGATCACCCGGACCAAATATGTTGAGCCGGGAAGACCCACTGTGCTGGCCAGATGCTCTGCCAAAGAAGAACTGCTGGAGCGCCGCAGGGCCAGACTGGAGATCACTGACTATGCTAACTTGAGCATTGGAGACATTGTTTCTGGTTACATTGGTTAAGTGCACAACAGCCGGGACCTGGAGATTGACATGGTAAAGCAGATACAGCAAAAATCTGAGGTACAACTCTCTTGCTTACTCCATAGTCATCCTTACTATGCTAGCCCCCAAGTCTACTACTTATGATAGAATACGTTGTAGACTTAACTTCCGGCTTACCTTCATGAACCGGCAATTATAAATAGAATCTTTCAGCATACATTAGCCCCCAAGTGCCAAGTGTCTTTGCTTGCAAAGTGCGTGGGACTTTAATGTTGCATGATAATTACTCAAACTGTAACCTGGAACTTGTACAGGCTGTCTGCAAGAAATTTGAATCTGAAATCTCTGAGCTGAACAACCGCCTGAAGACTTAGGAAACGGAGACCCGGAAGGCCAATGCCAAATTTGAGTTCAGTGTTGCTACACAAGAAAAGCTGAAGAAGAAATTTGAAACAGAAAGAAAGACTTGGGCCGAGGAGAAAACTGCCTTGCTCAGCCGGGCCGAACAAGCGGAGGCTGCTCTAACTGAGAAAACCGCCGAACTCTCCAGCTTAAAACGCCATGTGTCACAGATGGTTTCCGCAATCTTCGGTACGTCATTCTGCAAGCCTTTAACAAGCTTACATTCTTTATCTCTTATAAGTCCCACCATTGCCATCAGTTCACCTGACTTTGCTATGCAGGTCCCAAAAGCTCCAACCTTAATCAAAATGTTCTGACCAAGCTGAAAGCTGTTTACACCTTGGTGGAGCAACTCTACACCGGGTCACAGTGTGCTTTAGCCGTGGTGGCTCTGTCCAATGAGGTTCCGACTCACCTGGCGGACGTACTCAGGCGGCTTGCCGTTCTTCCTCAACGCTTCCAAGAGCTGAGACGGGCTTCTGCAAGAGCCGGAGCTATAGCTGCTCTGAGCCGGGCCAAAGCTTTTCTCCCGGAGCTAGACTCGGCCGACATCGCTCTTGGATACCCCAGCCTGAAGGAAGACGGTACCCCCTTTGACCAGAAAGACTTTGCTGCCTGTGTGAAGAGCGTGCGCCCGGTGGCCACCCTGATTGGGAATGACACCGACCTTACCAAGTATCAGCCGGGCTATGACGCGGAGAATCAGAGGATCCCCACTCCACGCTATGAAGCAATCAGCTTGATCCCTCCGACTCGTAAGCATACCTTCGCCCCAGAAGTTGACCCGGCCGGGTTAATTGATGACGAGGCTCAATTTGAAGCTTTGAGCGGCATTGACTGGAAATCATCAACCTTCCAGGTCATGGAATCAGCCGGAGGAGCGGAGAGGGATGAGCCGGAAGCTTCGACCCAACAAGCACCTTGATTTTTAGGCGGCCCATGGTTACACCTTAAAAACAATGCCTCACCTTTTGGACTCGGGGAGTCTTGTAAGAGAGTAGGACAAACACTTAATTGTGTCGGGCCATCGTGCACGTCCTGAATGCTTAACTCTATTGAAGTTGCTTCTATATATTCCTCCGGGTTATAATTGATCAGTTATTTTCCTTAAGCTTGAAGAACTGTCTTTAATTGTTCTGCATAGAAAAATAAATCACAAGTCTCTAGGCGGCTTACCGCATGGAGAGTCATATACTTAACCCGGAGCATAACCAAGGTCGTAAAAGACCGGCTCTCAACTATATCTTCAGGATAACCACAATAGCCGACCTGCGTCCCTTGCAAGTATATGTCTGGGTTATGTAACCCAAATAATGAGGTTGAGAACTCAACTCCGGTTCACCAGCATCGATAACGCTTATTGTGTGCTAGCAACATTGTTAATCAAAGTTAAACCGGCGGAGTAAGAACCGCCCTTGCACACCGTTGATATGACCAGAAGAACTTGTTGCAAATCAGAAGATCAAAACTTAGGGGCTTCCGGTTCGAATACGACCAGAGAACCGTCCCAAAGGGGTTAAGCTAAGATTCGAATGCGATCATATAGCCCCCAGTGGCTTTGGCATTGCCGATCAAGAGGGTACCGACAGCTATGTTCTCTTTGGTTCGAATACGACCCATGTTTGAACAGGAAGCCCCCAAATGACCTTGAGAGTTGTTTAACGACGCTGATTCGAATACGATCCACGTCGGTTCTCAAAGGGGGTTGAGCTGTGATTCAAATATGATCAAGAAAAAACTCCCCAATGAGCTCGACGATTTGCCAATCAAGTGGGTATCGACAGCTATGTTCTCTTTGGTTCGAATACGACCTATGTTTGAACAGGAAGCCCGCAGGTGATCATATTAGTAACGGCCAGATTCGGATACGATCGTAAGCCGGACCCACCTCCAAGTGACCATGTAATGTTGTAATGGAAATAACACATTTACCTTTGGAGGAGAAAAGGACAGAGGTCCTGCTTTATTATTTATCATAATATATACATGGTTATAGAAATATGTACATTATGAGAGCCGGTGGCTCAAGTGTAATAAGGCCAAAGCTGAGCTATGTTCCACGGCCGACGGGTCTCTTCCTCCGACCTGCGTGAATCTTTGTGCTACCGAACATCGATAAGGTAGTATGACCCGTTGTGCAAGTTCTTGTTGACCACAAAGGGCCCTTCCCAAGGCGGGGATAACTTGTGCGCATCTGTTTGATCTTGGATGAGCCGGAGCACCAGATCACCTTCCTGGAAGACCCGGGATTTAACCCAGCGGCTGTGATAATGGCGCAGGTCTTGTTGGTAAATCGTCGAGCGAGCTGCTGCCACATCACGCTGTTCGTCCAACAAGTCAAGAGCATCTTGGCGCGCCCGCTCATTATCCGCCTCAACATAAGCCGCCACTCGAGGCGAGTCATGAAGGATGTCGCTAGGGAGGACTGCTTCCGCTCCATAAACCATGAAGAAAGGCGTGTAACCCGTAGATCTGTTAGGAGTAGTATTGATGCTCCATAACACGGAGGGTAACTCCTCCACCCAACAACCCGGCGTCCGTTGCAAAGGGACCAAAAGCCGGGGCTTGATGCCCTTCAAAATCTCCTGATTAGCTCTCTCAGCTTGTCCATTGGATTGAGGGTGAGCCACTGATGAAACATCAAGTCGAATACGCTCTCGTTGACAAAACTCCTCCATGGCGCCCTTAGACAGATTGGTATCATTGTCAGTTATAATGCTGTGCGGAATACCAAAGCTAAATATCACCCTTTTCATGAACTAAACCGCTGTGGCCGCGTCACACTTGCTAACTGGCTCTGCCTCCACCCACTTTGTGAACTTGTCAACTGCCACCAAGAGTTGGGTCTTCTTATCCTTGGACCTTTTAAAAGGCCCAACCATACCGAGCCCCCAGACCGCGAATGGCCAAGTAATTGGAATCATCCTCAGCTCCTGAGCCGGCACATGAGCCCGTCGCGAGAACCTCTGACAACCGCCACATTTACTGACCAAGTCCTCCGTATCAGCATGAGCCGTCAGCGAATAAAAACCATGACGAAAAGCCTTGGCCACAAGGGATTTTGAGCCGGCATGATGGCCACAATCCCTCTCATGAATCTCACGCAAAATTTCTTGACCTTCCTCAGGGGAAACACAACACTGGAAAGTTCCAGTGACACTGTGACGATGCAGCTCGCCATTGATAATTATCATTGACTTAGACCGCCGGGTTATTTGTCTGGCCAAAGTTTCATCCTCAGGCAATTCTCCCCGGGTCATGTAAGCCAAGTATGGTATTGTCCAGTCTGGGGTAATATGGAGAGCCGCCACTAACTGTGCCTCCGGGTCAGGGATAGCCAAGTCTTCCTCTGTAGGCAACTTAATAGAAGGGTTATGCAGAATGTCCAAGAAAGTATTAGGTGGCACCGGCTTTCGCTGAGAGCCCAGCCGGCTTAATGCATCAGCCGCCTCGTTCTTCCTGCGATCAATGTGCTCTACTTGGTAACCCTGAAAATGTCCAGCAATGGCATCAACTTCACGGCGATAAGCCGCCATGAGAGGGTCCTTGGAATCCCACTTGCCTGACACTAGTTGAGCCACTAAATCTGAGTCGCCAAAGCACCTTACCCGGCTCAAGCTCATCTCCTTAGCCATCCGAAGACCATGGAGCAAGGCCTCGTACTCAGCCGCATTGTTAGTACAGGGAAACATCAACCGTAGCACATAACAAAACTTGTCACCTCGAGGGGAAGTTAATACAACTCCAGCCCCCGAGCCCTCCAACTGCCTAGACCCGTCGAAGTGAATAGTCCAATATGTATTATTCGGTTTCTCTTCAGGCACCTGCAGCTCTGTCCAATCGTTGATGAAATCCACCAATGCTTGAGATTTGACAGCAGTGCGTGGCACATATTTCAGACCATGAGGCCCAAGCTCTATAGCCCACTTAGCCACTCTTCCTATGGCTTCTCTGTTTTGGATGATATCTCCTATGGGAGCAGAACTAACCACAGTGACGGGGTGACCCTGGAAATAATGCTTAAGCTTCCGGCTTGCCATGAACACACCATAAACAAGCTTCTGCCAATGTGGATACCGCTGTTTGGAGTCAATGAGCACTTCACTGACGTAGTAAACCGGCCGCTGAACCGGATACTCCTTACCCTCTTCCTTGCGCTCCACCACCACAGCCACACTGAAGGCTCGTGTGTTAGCAGCTACATACAGTAATAAGGGCTCCTTGTCAACCGGAGCAGCAAGAACTAGGGGCTCAGCCAGCTGTCTCTTCAAATCCTCAAAGGCAGCATTAGCAGCATCATTCCAGAGAAATTCATCTGTTTTCTTCATCAACTGGTACAGTGGCATGGACTTTTCACCCAAACGGCTTATAAACCGGCTCAAAGCAGCGATGCGGCCCGCCAGACGCTGGACGTCGTTTATGCACGTCGGCTTAGCCAGAGAGGTGATAGCCTTGATCTTTTCCGGGTTAGCTTCAATGCCTCTTTGAGAAACCAGAAAACCCAAGAGCTTGCCTGCGGGAACACCAAAAACACACTTGGCCGGGTTAAGCATCATCTTGTAAACCCGGAGATTATCAAAGGTTTCTCTAAGATCATCTACCAGGGTCTCCTTCCCCCTGGACTTAACCACGATATCATCCACATAGGCATGAACATTGCGCCCAATCTGGTTATGAAGACAATTCTGCACACAACGCTGATAAGTCGCCTGTGCACTCTTGAGTCCAAAAGGCATAGACACATAACAGAAGGCTCCAAAGGGAGTGATGAACGCCATCTTCTCCTGGTCCTTAACTGCCATTTTAATCTGATGGTATCCAGAATAAGCATCCAAAAAACTTAAGCGCTCACAACCCGCCGTAGCATCAATGATTTGATCAATACGGGGGAGAGCAAAAGGATCAGCCGGACAAGCCTTGTTTAAGTCCGTGTAGTCCACACACATCCGCCAGGTGCCGTTCTTTTTTAGCACGAGTACCGGGTTAGCTAGCCATTCTGGATGAAAGACTTCAACAATAAACCCGGCCGCCAAGAGCCGGGCCACCTCCTCACCAATGGCTTTCCGCCTCTCCTCATTAAACCGCCGAAGGAATTGCCTGACCGGCTTAAATTTCGGATCAATATTGAGTGTGTGCTTAGCGAGTTCTCTAGGTACACCTGGCATGTCAGAAGGTTTCCATGCAAAAATGTCCTTGTTCTCACGGATGAACTCGATGAGCGCGCCTTCCTATTTTGGATCCAGATTGGCACTGATGCTAAACTGCTGAGATGAGTCACCTGGAACGAAGTCAACAAGTTTAGTCTCATCAGCTGACTTAAATTTCATGGCCGGCTCATGCTCCGTGGTCGGCTTTTTCAAAGATGTCATATCTGCCGGGTCAACATTATCCTTATAAAACTTCAACTCCTCTGCTGCACAAACAGATTCTGCATAAGTCGCGTCACATTCCTCACACTCCAAGGCTATCTTTCGGCTGCCATGAACCGTAATGGTCCCATTGTGACCCGGCATCTTGAGCTGCAAATACACGTAACATGGCCGTGCCATGAACTTGGCGTAAGCCAGCCGCCCAAATATAGCATGATACAGACTTCTTATCTTAACCACCTCGAAGGTTAATTTTTCCGCCCTGTAGTTGTACTCATCTCCAAAGGCTACTTCCAGCTCGATCTTACCAACTGGATATGCTGACGTACCAGGCACACACCATGGAAAATAGTATTGGACTGGCTGAGGTTCTTATCAATCAACCCCATACGACGGAAGGTCTCATAATAGAGGATGTTGATACTGCTGCCTCCGTCCATGAGCACCTTAGTGAATTTATATCCCCCACCTGAGGAGCCACCACGAGAGCCAGGTGACCCGGATTATCAACCCGGGGAGGGTGATCTTCCCTACTCCATACAATAGGCTGCTCAGACCATCTTAAATAGCGTGGAACCGCTGGCTCAACAGAATTCGCAGCCCTTTTGTGAAGCTTCTGATCTCGCTTGCACAGACTGGTGGTAAACACATGATACTGTCCACCATTGAGCTGCTTTGGATTGGTCTGGTATCCCCCTTGCTGCTGCTGCTGATGACCCTGGCCGGACTGTTGATTAAAGCCCCCTTGAACATTCTGAGAATTGGAATTTGAGCCACCGCCCGGGCCATGAAAGCCGCCGGCGCCTGAGCCGCCGCCCGGGCCATTATTGCCATTGACAGTATTGGAATTTTTGAAGGCCTTCATGATTGCGCAGTCCTTCCACAGATGAGTGGCCGGCCATTCCCTAGAGCCATGCCTTGGACAAGGCTCATTCAACAACTGCTCAAGCGTCGGGCCTGACCCGCCGGCGCGGGGAGGTGGTCTCCCCTTGCGCCGGTGGTTGTTACCCTGTGAACTGGTGTTGGCCACAAACTCCATACTGCCATCAGCTTTACGCTTGTTACCTCCCTGGTTCGCCGGGTTATGCTGGGGGACCTTGCCATTGCCATTCCGTTTTCCCTTCCCTGTCCTTTCATCATCCGACGCGGGATCCTTGGTACTATCAGAGTCGGCGTACTTAACCAGAGCCGCCATCAGCGTACCCATATCGTTGCAATCGCGCTTGAGCCGCCCGAGCTTCATCTTCAGGGGCGTAAAGCGACAATTCTGCTCTAACATTAAGACTGCAGAGCCGGCATCCATCTTATCGGATGAATGTATTATCTCTTTGACCCGGCGAACCCAATGGGTTGTAGACTCACCCTCCTGCTGTTTACAGTTAGTCAAATCCACAATTGACATAGATTGCCTACAGGTATCTTTGAAGTTTTGGATGAACCGGGCTTTCAGCTCAGCCCAAGACCCGATAGAATTTGGTGGCAGCCCTTTCAACCAAGTGCGGGCAGTCCCATCTAACATCATGGTGAAGTACTTGGCCATTGCCGCTTCACTGACCTCCAGCAGCTCCATGGCCATCTCGTAACTCTCGATCCAGGCTCTGGGTTGTAAATCAGCCGTGTAATTAGGCACCTTCCTAGGCCCTTTGAAATCCTTGGGCAGACGTTCATTGCGGAGAGCCGGCACCAGACAAGGGACAC
The DNA here is from genome assembly GCF_002575655.3 of Aegilops tauschii subsp. strangulata. NCBI lineage: Eukaryota > Viridiplantae > Streptophyta > Magnoliopsida > Poales > Poaceae > Aegilops > Aegilops tauschii. Next base: position 512,863,569 of record NC_053038.3, on the reverse strand, counting down.
CTCCAGTCCTCGTAGGTATACCCGCATCGATAGAAGCCGTCGGATAAGCCGGGGGTGGCTGGTAAGCCATCAGCTGAGGCGCCTGCTCCGCCTCTTGTCGTGCCCTGTCTTGATCAACCGCATGAAAGGCTCTATTATGAGCCGTCGGATAAGCCGGGCCGTGGCCAGGAGGCAATTCATTGCGTCGGACGTTGCTTGAGCCGGTCGCTGAGACCATGTGTCTGCTATAACTCGGGCTTCGGCCTGGACGAGGGGTTGAATGAATCCGGTCCCGGCTATAAGAATATGCCTCCTGCTGCGCCAGAGCCGTCTGAAGGAGTTCCCTGACCCGGCGGGTTTCAACCGCCGTTGGAGAGTCGCCATCGATTGGGAGAGCCGCCAGTCGCGCCGCCGTGGCGACCATGTTTTCCAACGGGTTGGCATAATGACCTGGTGGTATTGGCACATACTGAGGCGGGGCAGCGTTCACCCGGGGAGGCCCCATCACTTGGGGCTGAATTGACGTTCCAACCCCGGGCGTCATGACCTCTGGCGGGTTACTGGGCCCTGCACCAGGCGTGTTGAAGAGGTTTCGAGGATCGTAAACCGGAGGGAGTCGAGATTGGGCCTTTTGATGCCTCCTTCTCATGACCTCATTGGACGCGTTCTGATCCATCGTGAGCCGGAAAGGCTGTGCCTGAATCAGCTGAGTCTGGGCGTCAAGAGCCGCCCTCTCCGCAGCCATCCTGATCCCTTCCGCCGCTAGATCCTCCTTGGCCTTTGCTAGATCCAGATTTAACTGTGCTACCTCCGTGTCATGCTGAGCTTGATCCGCTGGGGCGACCGTAGCGGTTAACAGGACCGTCATCTTGTCTGTGAGATCCATCAGCACCTGAGCCGGCGAGGGCACAGGGCTTCCTGCCCCGGCGGTGGGGTTTTGAACAGGTTGTGCGCCAGCCATGAAGATTCCAACCCGGCTCGGCGGCTCAAAGGGGTCCGGAATACTGTCGCCATCGGAACAACCCCTGAGCCTGCCATCTTGAAGTTGGTATAACGAATCGGTTTCCTCTGTGGATGACTCGCCGTCAGAGCGGGCTGGCGTCTCATCCCCAGATCCAGATCCTTCAGAGAGCTCTCCATGGACGCATGCCACGAAAGCACGCTTCAAGGCAGGCAAAGTCCGGGCGGGTCGTGCACGTTGAGCCGTCTCGATGAGATCGGCGCCGAGGTCCGGCTCCGGGCCCGGCTCACCAATCTTGCCAATAAAGACATGGATTCTGCCGAAGGGGACCCGGTACCCGTACTCAATTGAGCCGGCGTCGGGGCCCCAATTTGCATCGTCAATGTAGAGCTTGCCGCGACGATTCTTGGTCATCCGGCCCACAGCGTATCCCTTGAGCCCTTCGAAGTTGCCCTTCAAGAACTCAAATCCACCGTGCGCCAGCCCCAAGGTGGGCGCCAACTGTCGCGGAATTATCACGGCAGATGTCCTCGTGTTAGGACTTAGTCATGGAGCCATCGCAGCTAGGAAGCTTAAAGGGGTTAAACGGGACAAGGAACACGAGGGTTATACTGGTTCGGCCCCTTACGGTGAAGGTAAAAGCCTACGTCCAGTTGAGGTGGTATTGCTTAGGGTTTCGATGACTAGGGAGCTTAATCGCTATGCCCGGCTCTCGATCTGTCCTCTCTCGTCCTGAACCGCCGCCGGGTCGTCCCTTTATATAGAGAGGTTGACGCCCGCGGCTCTCAGAGTCCCGGCCGGCTTATAACAATATCCGGCTCGGACTCTTAACTACTCTTGCCTTACATCACAAGTCTTGCCATAACGGCGGGTTATCACTACGGGCCTTAAGCCGCCTCCGGGTCTTAAGCCCATTACTGATCCGCCATCTTCAAGCTTGGTATTGGGCTTCACGTGATGATCATTATGACGTAACCCGGCCCCTCCTGGGCGGGTAACTCTAACGGTTATATCCTCAACAGTGCCGGAATGGGGTCTAGATTGGTTTTCGGTGGGTACAGAGCCTTGAGGCAGCGGAACTTCTGATCTAGGTTAACCCCGAGGGTTTTTGGAACATTTGGGATTTTATAGGGTAAAGAGGGGGTGCGCGAGGCCACCGAGGTGGGCACAACCCACGTGGGTGCGCCTGGCCCCCCAGGCGTGCCCTGGTGGGTTGTACCCCCCTCGGGGCACCCCCCAGGTGCTGCTCTAGCCCATTGGTGGTCTTCTGGTCCATAAAAAATCCACAAAAAAGTTTCGCGGTGTTTGGACTCCGTTTGATATTGATTTCCTGCGATGTAAAAAACTAGCAAAAAATAGCAACTAGCACTGGGCACTGGGTCAACAGGTTAGCCCCAAAAAATGATATAAAATGACTATAAAATGATTATTAAACATCCAAGAATGATAATATAACAGCATGGAACAATCAAAACTTATAGATACGTTGGAGACGTATCACTATATTACGTGCACCATGGCTTAGGGCGGCGCTTATTTGGAGGATGGGTCGGTGATTTGGGTGGAAGGTGTCACGCCGGCTGTCAGGGCATGTGGGATGTAGAAGGAGGAGGAGAGGATGGGGGTTGGGTGTGGATTACCTGCCTAGATCGACGAGGACGAGCAACAGGAATGAGCGTCGCGTGCGAGGAGGTGGCCCCGCCAGCAAGCAGTGAAGGTTTGAACTTGGAAAGGAAGGCGGAAACAGTGGAAATGTGGCTTGGATGGGGAGGTAGATATTTCCGCGGAAGCCAATTTTTTTTGCTTGGTGCAGCGAAAAACTGGTACGCAAAGTGTCATCATACACAATCCCTTATTCAGCACTATGTATGATATGTGAACATCACAAATGATTCATATAGCTTACCCCGTATATGATGAGTTTGAACATGCAAATTTTGGTTCGAATTTCCCCCGTTCAGTGATCATCCACGTTATTGCATAATTTGGGTACACAAAAGAGCCTACAGCATAGACACACTTCTTCATCGAGCAAGTTCACCAATTAAAAAGAGTTAGCTGACCTAAACATTACTCTAACAAAAGACCGGCGCTATAAACAAATACTACTACTCTAGCTGGTGTTCGTCGATCTCCGCCGCATCCTCCATGTCCAGCTCGCGCCCGACGATCTCCTGGGGAAGGGCCTCCATGGCATCCATCACAACATACTCGGCAAGCATCTCCATCCGTGTCCACTATCTCTTTGGAAAAGGCCGCCATGAGCTTGACGTGGGCGTCTGCGAGTTGGGCTTGGATGGGCTCCATCTAGGCAAGGTAAGCCGCGAATGGACTGGCGACTGCTCGAACGCTCTCGGCGATTGCCAACTCTTCGGTCGTAGGTTGCCGAACGTTGTTGGAGAAGCTTCCACCACTAGGGAAAAGCCTAGTAGTAGCGCGGGTTTAATGCCTACTAGTAGCGCGGGGCGCCGCGCTACTAGTAAGGTGCAACAGCTATTCCTTAGCAGTAGGGCGTGTAACACACGCTATTGCTAAGACATATAGCTATAGTGTGTGTTGTTTCCAGCGCTACTACTAATATAACTAGTAGTAGCGTGTTTCCTGTCCAGCGCTACTAGTATTCTTTTTTTCTTTTTTTATGTTTAGTGTATTTATACGCCGTTATACAAATTTTCATACAGTACCAATTCAGAGGTTGTTATATCATTATGTCCATGATGAATTAATATATCATTGTGAGGAAGAAACATGGATTAGATTCATTTGGATGAATCAAAAGTTACATTAGGATGACGATCCTACTAATTCAACTTTTGGTCACTTTTGATCCATCCACATGAATCTAATCCACGTTCCTTCCACCAATGATATAATAACTAATCGTGATCATAATAACAAATCATCATGATAATCATGATCAACATCATCATCATATTAATATAAAAACTCTTGCATCATATCATCACCAACAACACTAGCTAATAATCATCATAGTCATTACCACCAACACATTTAATCATCATAGTCATAGTGTAGCTATCTAATCACCACCAACACTAGCTCATAATAATCATCATCATGTCATTACCACCAACACTAGCTATTTAATCATCATAGTCATAGTGTAGCACATCATCATCTTCAAACTCATTCTAGCTAGCTAATCACTCCTGCTGCTCTCTCTCAAGTAAAATAGCATAGAACATGTGTAGCAGTCCTAATTAATCATACTGGAGCATGCAGATGAACCTTTCTCCTAATTCTGGGATGCACTTCTGATTGCTACCGCCTAGTACTTCTCTGCGATCATTCACAATTCTACTCCAAGACTATTAAGACTTGCTCGCTTTGAGAAATCCTGAATGCACTCATGTGCAATGTAGGATGTCTTGGCCCTAAGCTAACCATTGCCATGTGACCTTTAGGCTCGATCCAATGAGGCACAACATTCATCGGGAGCCCCTGTTGAAGAACATCGTAGTAACATACTTAGCAATGAAGTTTAGCTTAAAAAATAATGTATGCAAAAGATGCACTGAGGACAAATAGTAAAGATCTTACCATCTTTCCTAAATAGATGTGACCGTAGTTCAATACGAACACTATTGGTCGCACGTTTTGAGTACTAAGATTTTCAAGTCCAGGAAAATAATTTCTCTTGATAGCATCAAGATACTCAAGCCATGAAATATAATGACTTATCTCCTCTCAGTTTAGTTCAGCCTCGGGACAGTGGTAGGTCATGTCTACCAAGCGCCGGACATGTTTGCTTGAATGCAAATAAGCTGTCAATAGAAATTAATTGTCAACTATTTTTGAATAAACAATATCGAAGACATAAATATGGTTGAGAAACTCACATAAACGTAGAACTGGAGGCGTCTGCACATCGACCCAAATGTCGATATTGCCTTCAATATCATCTTCCGGACAAATACCAAAGGTGATAAGCATATCAGGCTCAAATGCCACTACTAGGAAAAGGCCTACTAGTGGCGCACTAGTTTTGCCTACTAATGGCGCAACACTGGTGCGCCACTAGTACCACGCCACTAGTATTTTTTACTAATGGCGCACCAGGCAGTGCGCCATTACTATAGGCCACGGTGCGCCATTAGTATGCCTCCCAGGGGGCCATATTTACCCATGTGCCTAGCCATACTAATGGCGCACCGCGGGGTGATGCGCCATTAGTATCCTTTGGCATACTAATGGCGCACTGCGGGGTGATGCGCCATTAGTATCCTTTGGCATACTAATGGCGCACTGCGGTGTGATGCGCCATTAGTATCCTTTGGCATACTAATGGCGCACGTTGGGGTGATGCGCCATTAGTATGTATATTAGGGATTATTATTTTTTTCTTTTCTGATTTTTGCACAGATTACAAAATATATTATGACATAATATAAGCAGCACCACACAGCAACAGCAGATTCATCGAATACAATAGAAGATTAGTCTCCGAATATAATTCATCATATTAGTCTCCGAATTCAAAAGACCGAACAAAGATACAACATTACAAGTCTCGAGACCGCGAGTAGCGAGTTTGTCTTCACATTACAAGTCGATATCGATCATCTAAACTACCATCACATAGAAGAGAGCTGCGGTCATCACGATGAGCATCATCGCGATGAAACTGGTCTTCATCCGGTTCCTCCAACGCTCCCTCCTCTCTCCCGCTAGATAGCGCGCGTATCTAGATTATGCCTCCGCCCTAGTGGTGTACCCTTTGTAACTCTTACCGCTGAAACGGTGAACCTGTCTCCGACACTCCTCCCAGTCGTCGTAGACTCCGGGAACCTTACCCTTGTACACGACATACGACGGCATCTCTATGCACTAGCCAAACAACAGACAATACATAAGCAATATATAAGTATGCAACAAAAGGATCAGAAGAGAAAAGCAAGACATTAATAGCACAATTCATGGTCCTACTAATAAATAGCATCGATTACATCTAAGTTGAACAACTGTCCAAACCAAAGAGACATACAAGTTCATTAAAGTTTAATTACAACAAGAGCTAATCAATGTTTCAGAACTACACATAGCATCACTACTTTCGACTCGACTCATGGGACCGGAGCATGGATGAAGCCGCCGTCTGTCATGATGGTCATGAAGTCGCGGGCGTTGTCAGCCTGCATTTGTAGCGTTGTGTCTATCTCGCTGTTGGACGCTTGAAATTTGAGGTAGAACTGCCCCGAGGTACGAAGGACATCTTGATGGATGATTTCTGCAAACTCCGACTGGATGCGAAAGAATTCTTGTCGGATGTCCGCGTCCTGGATTGCCGCCAAGCTTGCGGCCCAATCTTTGAGATTATTTGGGAGCAGAAGGTGATTATGGTCCCGTACGATCGCCCGCATGTGATGGAGGGTGTAGTAGGCATCCTTCTGACCGCCAGGCGGCTGCTTGACGCAGGGGAACGTCGTATTGTGGGTGAACACGTGCCTGCCGTACCTACGAGATGGCCTCTTAAAGGTGCCTCCAGATGCGGTGTAGCCGGGGAGAGCATCATCAAGAACTTTCTTGATATTTGTGTAGTCTATCTTGGAGTCACGGTCCGGGTCAAAATACGTGGCCATGGAATATTTCGGGCTTAAGAGGATGAGTGTGCAATGTGTGTCACTGCACAGAACACAGAATGTTAGAAAAAAAGAACGATCGAAATCTAAGAAATCATATGTTACGGGGCGGTTAGGAGATGACTTACTCAGGAAAGTAAGGCACGAGGAAGTTGTCCTTATCTGGGTTTGCCAGAATGACGCCTTCGAGGTGTGAACTCGCGACTTGCCGGTCCCCAGCGCTGCCCAAGATCTTGGCACGCATGTAGAAGGGGTCGACTATCACAATGTCTGGGGTCTTGTCTCTAATGATCCGCATCTCCATACTCAGCGAGAACAGCCGAACGAAGGTGTAGTGCAGCGGATGAAGGTTAAGCATAGCAAAGATGTCATCAAACCGTAGGACGATCGTACCCCCGACGGCGCTATCCACAAAGCCCTTGCCCTCTGGCACCTTGGCCACGAAAACTGGGTATGCCACATCATTCTCTCTGAGACGCCGCTTCTCCAATGAAAGAACACTGTCATGGAGACTCCGCATAGCACCGGTTGCAGCATTGAGCATATTTGTCGGTAGCATCGGCCTACCCGCCACATGCACCCTCCTCGAGATATCCTTAGGTGAAGGTGGCCCGTCCTAAGCACGGATCGTACTCGGTGCCGGCTGGCTCGCACTGGCGCCCTTGTTAGTCTTTCGTTTCCGTCCCTTCTTCCTGATCTGCTGTAATGGGATTGAGTTCTGCTCACAGACCGCCTTCTTGAGCGTGTTGGGGCTGATAATATTTGGCACCTCAGCTATCTGAGGCTCGGTGAAGGCGGCAGCTGGAGGCGTCTCCTGAGAACTGAACGCCAGACGACGCCTGTTGCAATTGGGTTTCTCCGCCGTACCAGCTAGATCGCGGTCGTCTTTTTCAGGGTTGGGTTCTTTAGAAGGAGGCCCGCAGAACTCGTCACCGTACCCATGTTCGACAAAGTACTTATCGACGTTGGAAAATGTACCGCCGTCGTTGTCGGCGTCGTCCGGATCCTGTGCCATATGCATGCCCGGATCCTGTGCCATAGGGATGTCCGGCATGTCCGGTAGCGTTGCGGCGTTCTTGCCATGGCTTGGCGCTGGCACGACTAGCGGTCTTGTCTGTGGGGTGCTGTCCCCCGCCCCCAAACGAATCTGGCTCTTCGGCCAAAGCAGGGGCCAGCTTAGACAGGTGCTGAGGGTCATCACATCATCTTCATCGGCCCCAGCTGGTCGAATCGGAGGTAACAACTCGTCGCAGCCTGGCAGCACCCGAACCAGTTCAACCCTATACAAGGTGGGTGGCATCGGATTACCGTGGAACACGCGGTTGCCCGGTTGAACGATTCTGCCCTGGGCGACATCGACCAACTTGCCACCCACGAAGTGCAGGAGAGTGCAAGGAACATCGGTGGCGCCCTGCGAAAACATGTAGGGCGTCAGGGATGCCCAGTCAAAGGCAAGGAGATGAAGTCATCGGCCGAGAGGCTTAGTTACCGTGATGCCGTCGAGCTCGGCTAATGTCGAGGCACCGCCAATGGCGGGCGTGCGCGTGCAACTGACGGAGGGGCCGCTTGCTGGCGAGGTGCCGGCCGGCGTACACCCGGGTGCATTAAGGTCCAATGCCCGTGCCGGCGCCGGAGACACGAATACTGCCTCCGCCGGAGACACCAATGGCGCCACCTGCGCGTTGTGCGAGTTGCTGGCCGTGAAGCTGGGAACCGGGGGAGGCCCCTGTTGGCCGCCCGCAATCCACGTCGTCAGCCCCTGAATCAAGGTAGGCACAATGGCGGTGAGCGTCGTTCCCAGTTGTTGTTGCACTTGCTCTTGGACAATCTTCGGAATCCGCGCCACTTGTGCCTTGAGTTCTTGAACCTTGCGCGACTGGCTTTCCGAGCTGGTCTTTTTCTCCTTTCGCCCACCAGCGTATAGTATGACGACCATTTTGTGGACAAGCCTTTGCCGGCCACATGACCAACTGACGATGGCTTACTGAGCTTATCCTTGTTTTTCATTACGTTCAACGCCCTATTTAAAGGGGTGTCAAAAGGGGAGCTCTGTGACGACCCCGCGCTACTGCTTTCAGCCTCCTGCGGAAGGAATGTGAACCATTTAGAAATTTGGCTTCATTAAGTTGAATGCAACCATATGGAGCTAATTACGCGGGGGTGTATTCCTTACCAGAACAAGCTCAAGCGCCCTGGTCTTCGGATCCGTGGTAAGCTCCTTTGTTACCGGGTCCTCCTTGTACCGGGCCCTGACAAAGTTCCTGGTCTGCTTGTCACGTAATTTCTCGAAGCGGGGCAGTAGGCCTTGCTCGGCACGCTCTGCGTCCTCCTTGTCCAATATAGGCTCCGCCACTCTATAACCGCCGGGACCGAGTTGGTGGACTCCTAAGTTCAACTCCCGCATTTCTTTCCCCCACTGACTTGATTCGGAGGTTGCGCTGCTCTCGCACTTGATCTTGAACTCCTTGTAGTCATCTTCGCTCATCAAAGGAGATTTTGCCTTGATCTTCTCATAACTATCACCTTTTTCAATCATTGCCTTCACCGTGCTTCTCCATGTAGACAGGGCCGTGCTCATCCTCGTGAGGGCGGCACTGTTCACTTTATTCCCTGAGAGGCGTGTGTTTGCAAACTCAGCGGGGAACTTGTATCATTCATCCAGCTTCGTGAAGAGGAGGCTGCGCAAATTCCCTCGGCCCTTATGCCTTAGGTTCTCGGTGTTGATCGAGACGGTGCTCCGGAGAATGCACCCAAGCTGAACCGAGTACCCCTTGACTACATGTTTGGGCGCCGTTGGATGCCCGTCGGAGTTCACTTCAGTAAATTCCTCCTTGACGGTGCCGAGCACGTTCGGGCGCCGGTCCTTCCGTTGCCTCTTTGGTTGGCTGCCATCTGTGCGTGCGCCGCCATCATCAGTGGTGGCATCCTCGGCGGCACCATCAGTGGTGTCATCCCCGACGCCACTAGGGGTTGTGTAGTCCGGATCGGTGTCTTGCGCGGCGGCGTCCTCATAGCGGTGAGGTTCTTCCTCCATCTCCTGGGATAGCTCCCAGAATTGCTTGCCGTCCGAACCGCCGGCCTCATCGTTGTGGGCCATGTTTCGCTCTAAATAGGAAAAAGTTTGGTCAAAAAGTTGGTTATTGTCAAGGAACAAGATCATGGTCTCATCATTTAGGGTTTGTCGACACCGAGGCATCCTAAAAGCTAAGCTTTTATCATTTAGGTTTTGTCGACGCCGAGGCACCCTAAAAGCCTAAGCGTACATCATTTAGGTTCTCATCGACACCGAGGCACCCTAAAAGCTAAGCTGGGAAGGAGAATTCTAAGTTGGGCCTAATCACTTGGCTCTATTGCCACCTATGGTTTAATGCAGCAAGAATAAAGGGGCAGTTGATCCTACTTAATTAAGTACTAAGATACCCCGGCCCATGCATTAGTCGCAAGTACCCCATATGTCCTATTTTTAGCAAAGTCATGCTAAAATTCACGGAAAATTTCAGCATGACCTTTGCTGAAAATAGGACATATGGAGTACCCGAATTTGCCGGAACGGAAGTTAATCGACATTCCGGCAAACTCAAGGGCCTCTCGGGGTACAGCAGCAGCATCACAAGTCCTAGATTATGATGATACAATAGCAAGTTGAAAAAGCTGAAGTTCTCAGCATGAAGAATCACACAACACAACACCTACATTATGATGATACATTTGGAGATTGCACATACAGTTTTCACATAAGCATAATTGTTCTGGAGATTGCACATACAGTTTTTGACAGCACAACACCTATGACAGCACATACAGTTTTTCGCATTTGGAGATTGCACATACAATTTTCACATAAGCATGAAGAATCACACAACACAGCACCTATGGCAGTTTTCACATACATGAAGGTCTCAGCATAAGCATAATTGTTCTGGAGATTGCACATACAGTTTTTGACAGCAAAAATTCAGAAAATGCATTTTTGTCAGGAACACAGAAAACAAAAACCATCAAAAAATTTGGGTACATATTTGGGTACCTCTATACAATTTGGGTACCTCTATACAAGGTGGTGTATACAAGGTGGTACATATTTGGGTACACAGAAAACAAATACAATTTGGGTACATAAGTGTTATACATTTCTCTGAATAGTATACAAGGTGGTGTAGATCTCTAAGGAGCTGCATTAAAAGGGAATGGCGTGCGGCAAGATGCCATCAAGCTCCCAGCAGCAATGGTCACAAGTGACAGGAGCTGTGCCTGCCACTAGAATGAGCACTTTTAATTTTTTGCTTCTTCTTTTTTTGAGATAGAAGCACCTTCAGTCTCAGAAACAAAGATCACACATCTTTATAAAATCAACTTTACAGGAAGTATTCGTGTTAGGAAACATTAATAAGTATCTAAGTGTTTTCAGTTCATTTTATACAAAAGACAAACAACAGCCCTTTTCTTTTGCACCGGAAGAAAATGCTAGTACTATGTGATAAGCTTTAGAAAATGGAGTACTTACAGCAACTGTGTAGGCAATCAATCCATGCTTCTCCTGGTGATCCAAAGCAACAAAGAATAGAAGAAAAGCACCAATATACCAGGGAATTGCAGCCAAGAAGAAACCTAGTAAGAACCTTCAAAACAAAACCAACCTAAAGTCTTTAATATGGATTGATTGTGCTTTCATTTTAAATTTGCAGGTAAGAACAATGAACTTATAGAAACTCCTTAATATGAACATTATACCGATGATAAAAGAAGTGAGACAAGAAGTGTCTGCAGCCTTGAGTAGATTCCCGGGACCTGAAGGTTGTTCACCCTGCTCATATCAAATATTATGTTGTATTAGCAGCAAGTATACAAGCCTCCATACATCAAGCCCTAGTTATCTTATGCCAGTAAATATAAAATAAACAAACTTAATAGGTGGTTTATTTTTACTCTGCTCTCACCCTTCCTATTGCGTAGTTACTGTGTTCCCAATGTCAGTGAATTTGCAGTCTTCAAAGATCAGAAAGTTGTGCTCTTCAGCAATCTTCAGAAAACAATTTAAGAATCGTCAAATAAAAAACAAGCAATATAACAGTAGTTCTTGTGCTCATCCAGTAGCAACATCTTTCAGACATGATCAGTAGTCATGTACCAAATTTTTATTTAAACTAAATTTGCAAATCACCAAGAGCTCTACTAGTTTCATACTAGATTTACAGAAACTAGCTTCCTTAAGATTGATAACAACAGAACCCACTAGCTGCCTTAAGCATCTCATCAAAAAATAACAGGAGGCGATCCCTAACTACAAGTATGCTGATAACTAAAATCAAGCAGAAAACCTTGGATGGCTGCGGCGGCGGTTGCGGTCTGGCGGCGGGTGGGAGGAGACGGGGCGATAGCGGCGAGGCTTTCTGGGCTCTGGGGGAGAGGGCGAGGGGAAACGAAGGCGAGGGATGGGGTGGGTGGGTGCGGCGAAGACGAGGGAGGGGGTGGGTGGGGGCGGCGGAGCCCGGGAGCTAGGTCGGCGTCGGTGCAGCGTCATGCTCGCCGGAGGTAGCCATGGTGGGAGGAGGCAAGAAAAGCTAGGGGGAAGGGGGGAGGGGAGGAGAGGGGAGGAATCACCTGTGGGAGAACGGCAGGCTGCCGTAGGAGAACACCGACGTCGAGGAGGCTGCGGGCAGCGGCGCGTCGAGGAGGCGGCGCAGTGGGTCGGGGGATGGGGGAAGGGAGGGAGGGGACGTACGTGCTGGGGCGGGGCGGCGAAGGAGCGGCGGGGCGCGGGGGCGGCGGCACGGGTGGATCTTGGCGAGGGAGAGGGACGAAGGGGAACTGGCGAGGGAGAGGGAGGAATTAGCTATAGGGGGGAAACATTCTAATGGCACACCACGAAGCGGTGCGCCATTAGAATGTTTTTTTTATATAGCAATGGCGCACCCACGATCGGTGCGCCATTAGTAAACTTTTTTTATGTAGCAATGGCGCACCAGCCAGAGGTGCGCCATTAGTAAACTTTTATTATTATTATTTTTTGTTGCATGTAATAATTTTTTAGAAAATGAATATGAATATGAAACAGTAATAATTTTTTATAAAAACAGTAATAATATTTATGAATATGAAAAAAATCATCAAATTTATTATTTGAAAATATAATCAAATTTGTTTTTTTTTGCAATTTTAGTTGCATTCATTTGTGACGGTGGAGCGGGCCGGGGAGGGTGCGGGGGAGGGTGCGGGGGGTCGGCGGCGGTGGTGGAGCGGGGAGGGTGCGGGGGGTCGGCGGCGGCGATGGAGCGGGGGAGGGTGGGGGGTGCTCGGTGGCGAGGGGGATCTGGCGAGGGGCGATAGCGATCGAGATGGAGGGGGATCGAGATCGAGTGTCGACCTCATGAATATTCAATATTTTTTCATATTGAATATGAAAAAATATCATCAAATTTAAAAAATATTCATGAATTCAAAAAGTGCCCATGAAATTTAAAAATATTCATGAGTTCAAAAAATATTAATAATAAACATAAATAAATATTCATGAGGACACTAGAATAGAAGAAATATCATTTCAATATGTCGAAATACAATCGAGAAATGGAGTTCTTAGCTAGCTATCTGTTCATAATCTTCTTGCCCTTATTTTTCGTAAATGGAGTTCTTCTCTTGAACGGACGTCCTTTAGGTAGGGTGGTCCTGCTTCTTCTTGTGGTGTATGCTGATACTTCATCGTCGTCGTCATGTTCCATCTTCGGGTCGCCGTACTTGTCGAAGTCTTGCTCATTGGCAACTCCATCCATTCCGATGATCTTCCTTTTGCCTCTCCTCACGACAACACGACTGGGCTTTGACGGGTCGGTAATGAAGAAGCATTGGTCCACTTGGGAAGCCAGTACCCATGGCTCATTTTTCGCGGTGACGTTCGCTCCTGCGGTCTTGGATTTGGCTTCGGGTATAACCATGGTGGTGACATACCGGTCTTCTTTTATGACGCTCTTGGCCCATCTGACACGGAACATCGGGACCTTCTCTCCAGCGTAGCTCAGCTCCCAGATCTCCTCGATCCTTCCGTAGTATCTGTCCTTGTCGTTACCGGTGTAGGATTCCATCGTTACCCCAGAGTTCTGATAACCATCGCTCTTCATGTCCTTGTCCTCGGTGTAGAATGTGTAGCCGTTGATATCGTACGCCTCATACGTCATCAGGTTGTGCTCGGCGCCCTGTGACAAGGCGAATATGAGTTGTTCTTCCGCGGAAGAATCCTCATGTAAAGGGTACGACAGAAGCTTCTGTTTGAACCAACACGTGAAACATGAGTTGTGCTCTTTGATTATATCTCCGTCCGTCCTCTGTTGGCCTCGGTCATTGTACGTCTTCTCAATAAACGTTTTGTGCTGTACCACCCAAGGATCGACCATGTCTATGTGTTGTAGCGCGACTAGGTTTGCTCTTTCAAAGTCGGCGAGTCGACCATCGAAGTCGACATGCATTTCGCGGCGACCCTCATGGTGACCCCATCCAGCGAGCCTGCCGAGGTGCCTGTTGACGGGCAGACCAACGGGGTTCTCGATGCCTAGATAATTCGTGCAGTAGGAGATGCACTCTTCGGTCAGAAAGCCCCTGGCTATGCTTCCCTCTGGACGTGACATGTTGCGAACGTATCCTTTGATGATACCATTCATCCTTTCGAACGGCATCATGCTGTGCAGGAACGTCGGCCCGAGTTGGATGATATCCTCCACGATATGGACCAGCAGATGCACCATAACGTCGAAGAATGCGGGAGGGAAGTACATCTCAAGCTCGCATAGTATCACCACGATCTCTTCCGGTAGCCTTCTGAGTTGCCTCACGCCAACCGACTTCCAAGAGATGACGTCGAAAAAGTTGCATAGGCCAAATAGCGTTTCACGGACGTGCGCGTCCATGATCCCACAGATTGCAACTGGAAGTATCTGCGTCATCAGCACGTGACAGTCGTGAGACTTCATCCCGCTGAACTTCTGCTTCGCTATGTCTAGGTATCTGCTTATCTTCCCCGCGTAACTGTAAGGAAGTTTTACTCCTACGAGGCAGGTGAAAAACTTATCGATCTCCTCCTGACCTAGAGTGAAGCACGTGGGAGGGAAGTCATTTCCGGTCTTCTTGGCCTTTTTGCCTTTGCGACGACTTTCCGTGTCCTGCTTCGCCTCATCATCATCATCATTAGCGTGAAGCTCCTCCCTGATGCCCATTGATTTCAAGTCTGCCCTTGCTTTCGGCCCATCTTTGGTCCTCTCTGGCATGTTGAGCAAGGTACCAAGCAGACTCTCGCACACGTTCTTCGTGATATGCATGACATCAAGGCTGTGAGGCACACGGTGGATCCAGTACGGCAAGTCCCAGAAAACAGACCTTGTTTTCCATACCTTCAACAGTAGCTCTGGCGCCTTTCGCTTCTTTCCCGGCTCTGGCGCCTTTTGCTTCTTTCCCGGCAGTGGGCAATCTTTCCAATTTTTCAACAGCTCGTCTATTTCCTCGCCGCTCCTCGTACGCGGGCGTCTTCGGGGTTCGGTTTCACCATCGAACAGATCCTTGCGTTTCCTCCACGGGTCATCGTCGCGAAGCCACCTTCGATGTGCCATGAACACGGTTTTCGAAGGCCCGGGATCTCTATCTAGCTGGCGATACGTTGTGTCATCCATGCACCTGACGCATCCAGAAAATCCGTGGACCACCTGCCCCGCGAGATATCCGTAACCGAGATAGTCATGCACCGTCGTGAGTAGTGCGGCTCTCATAGGGAAATATTCTTTCTCTGCGGCGTCCCACGTATGGCTGGCATTTTCCACAGCGTGTCTAGTTCCTCTTTCAGCAGCCCCAGATACAGATTGATGTCATTCCCTAGTTGTTTCGGCCCTTCAATTAGCATACTCATGTGAATGTACTTCCTCTTCATTCACAACCAGGGGGGAAGGTTGTACATCCACGCAAACACAGGCCACGTGCTATGTGTGCTTCTCTGGCTGCCAAACGGATTGACTCCATCGGTGCTCGCTCCCAGCACGATGTTCCTTGGATCCTTCCCAAATTCTGGTTGTTCGAAGTTCAACGCTTGCCACTGGCTCCCATCCTTAGGGTGACTCAGCATCTTGTCTTTTTTATTTATCTCCGGATCATTTGCGTCATCTTCTCGCTTCTTCTCCTCCCTATCTGCGTGCCAACGCAGGAGCTTTGCTACCTTAGGGTCCGCGAAATACCGCTGCAGACGAGGAGTGATCGGAAAGTACCACACCACTTTTCGTGGAGCTTTCTTCCTCTTCTTGTATCGAGTGACGCCGCACACCGGACATATGGTAGACTCCGCGTGCTCGTCCCGATAAATGATGCAATTGTTCATGCACACATGGTATTTCACGTGCGGTAAATCCAGAGGACACACGATTTTCTTCGCCTCCTCGAAACTGGTCGGGCACTTGTTCCCCTTGGGAAGACGTTCGTGCCAGAATGACATGTTCTCGTCGAAGCATGCGTCGGTCATTTTGTGTTTTACCTTCATCTCCAGAGCCATGAGCGTTACTTTCAGGCGGGTATCCTCGGGCCTGCATCCTTCATACAATGGAGTAACCGCACTATCTCCAGTTGATCCAGCTTGGCTTTGTCTCGGGCGGCAGCTCTTGCGTTATCCGTCTGCTTGAGAAGCAGCTCTTGAATATGAGGGTCCTGCACCCAGCCCATCGATGGTCCATCGTCGTCTGCTCCGCCGGCATCTTCATCTTCATGATCATGCCCTTCGTCTGCTCCCGCATCTTCCTCATCATCATGTTCGACATCTTCTACATGATAACTGTGTACAGCATCACCGTCGTGATCATGTCCTGGAGATTCTTCGTCTTCTCGCCCGCCCGAGCCGCGGTGGTTGTCTTGCTGCCCATCCTCATTTCTTGCCCGACCCCCATGGACGACTTCATAGTCATCTTCATCACCTTGCCACCGATAGCCATCCATGAAACCACGCAAGAGCAGGTGGTCCCGCACCTGCCCGGAATCCGGGTCCGCAATAAGGCTCTTCAGCTTGCATCTTCGACACGGACATCTTATCTCCGTCTCGTTCTTTTCAAGCATCTCGGCCTTCGCGGAGCTCAAAAACCTATTCACGATGCCTTCGGTCATCGTGCGAACCATGGTCGCCTGCGGGGTAGAGCAAAACGATATTTTAGAACCAAGAAAAAATTTGGCATGACTTTCCCTAAAAATAGGACCAAAAAGAATGCATAGTGCCAAAATTCTCGCCGAAACGGAAATGAATCAACATTCCGGCAAAATATTGGCAACTATCGCATTTCAAATACCGGTACCTGCAAACACAAACATATATGCAACACCACAAACATATGCAACACCACAAACATACATAGATCTAGCTAGGCCATAAAAAGTGCATGTGCACATTGTTCGAGAGGGAGAACAACATAAAGATAGCTTCCCCCTTACTTACCTATCAAAAAAAGGTAATTTAACCACTTAATTTGGATGAATTTATGGTGCAAATGAGGTGAGGAGGAGGAGGCAGCGAGACAAGCTTGGAGTAGGAGGTGGAGAGAATGAAGTGGGGAAAGTGAGTGGGTAGGTGTGGCTGTCCAAAATATCTAGCTCGTCCCAGGTTACTAATGGCGCACCACCACCTAATGCGCCATTAGTAACCCTGGTTACTAATGGCGCACCTGCTGGTGGTGCGTCATTAGTAGTTTTGCAAAAAAAACACTAATGGCGCACCAGGGAACAGTGCGCCATTACTGTTCCCTGGTGCGCCATTAGTAGTTTTGCAAAAGAATAAAAAATAAAAAAAATTAGTAGTGGCGCACTATCTGGCTGGTGCGCCATTACTAGTTAGAACTAGTAATGGCGCACTGTGCCCTGGTGCGCCATTAGTATGTTTGGAAAAATAAAAATAAATTTTTTATTACTAATGGCGCACCGTGTGGCTGGTGCGCCATTAGTGTCTTTCACACTAATGGCGCACCAGCACATGGTGCGCCACTGCTATATAGCAATGGCGCACCACATGTCTGGTGCGCCATTAGTGGCCATTCCATCTATAGCCCTTTTCCTAGTATTGTGCATAAGCCTTGCATAGTGCTCTCCAATTATTGCATTCAAAATAGGTGTAGGTGTCTGCATTGTATAATTTTGCGTCGAAAGTATAACCATGCTCGGTCCTCAAGTGAACTCTCTTTACCTCCATAGTTTTCATAGGACTAAAACCAATCTTATCCAAGACAAAAACTCTTGCATGGCAGGTGATACACTAGTAGAATAGTAAAAAATTAAATTATAAGTTGAAGGAAAAGAAGCAGAAGTCATGCTTAATTACAAAAAGAGACTTGTCGTTGTGACTTAGTGTATCCACTTCGAAGGTCTCATCCAGCTTGATGCTGAAGCGCCTATCATCAACTAGGAAATGTCTGTCGCAAAGGCCGCACTCGTCTTCGCAGTATTCGCACATACCGAAATCCTTTTCGTCGTCAGACTTTTCCTATGTTCATAGTTGAAACATTAATTTAAAACCGGGGCGCTCGATATTTCCTACATATTCTAGCACAAGTTATGCCTAAATTCACGGAAAAATCTGGCATGACCTTTGCTAAAATAGGACATAACGAGCGCCTGAAATTTGTCGGGACGGAAATGAATCAACATTCCAACAAAACATAGGCCACTCGCAGGCACATTGCAAACAAGAACACTAAGACATACTCTATATTCAGAACGCATCATCATCGACATCAATGACATCGCAACTATACAGCACTAGCATTTTCATCATCGACATTTACAACACATTATCATTTGGCTATTCTCACCTAGAGGTCTTAAGGGATCGACGATGGGGACGACTGCGGGGATGAGGCAGGGGCAAACTTGATTTCTGCAAAAATAAAATATATTAACCACTAACTATAAATAAACTAATTCTATTAAGCACTTACTATAAATAAACTAATTCTATTAAGCACTTATTATGAATAAACTAATCATGCGGTTTGTGCGGTGTCCACCATGAGGTGGGCATGGCCGGCATCGACATGGGTGTGGGCGGCCTCCGCAGAATGGACAGCTGATGTGCTGCTCTCGCCATTAGCTATCCCTACCGCAGATATTGCTGCCGCCATCTGAGCTGCAGTAGCTACCGTTTTGGTTGTCGCATCCGCCCGGTCGCAGATTACGCTCGCGCTAATGCAAGTTGTGAGCGCGCTCGTGGCGGCTGTGACTGCGCTCTTGCCGGCATGGTCCGCCGAAGTTTCCCTCATGACTCGTGTCCACGTCCCCATCTTTGACCGGTGACGTGATCGCTCTCTCACTATAGCGCCAGAAAAGCTCCTGACTGCTAGGACTACGTCGATACTTCCCCAAAGAGGAAGGGATGATGCAGCACATCGACAATAGGTATTCCCTCAGTGAAGAAACCAAGGTTATCGAACCAGTAGGAGAACCAAACAACACAACGTAAACATCACCTGCACACAAATAACAACACCTCGCAACCCGACGTGTTAAAGGGGTTGTCAATCCCTTTCGGGTAATGATGCCAGAAAATTGTAGTAGATTGAAATAATAGACCGACTCTTGCCTGCATCTACTACTATTGCTCCACACATCGACCGCTATCCAGCATGCATCTAGTGTATTAAGTTCATGGAAAAACGGAGTAATGCAATAAGAACGATGACATGATGTAGACAAGATCAGTTTATCTATATGGCGGTAGATATAGATCTCGTCCTTTTATCCTTAGTAGCAACAATACATACGTGTCGGTTCCCTTTCTATCACTGGAATCAAGCAACGTAAGATCGAACCCACTACCGGGCACCTCTTCCCATTGCAAGATAAATAGATCAAGTTGGCCAAACAAAACCCAAATATCGGAGAAGAAATACGGGGCTATAAGAGATCATGCATATAAGAGATAAAAAACTCAAATAACTTTCATGGATATAAAAAGATATAACTGATCATAAACTCAAAGTTCATCAGTTCCAAAAACACACAGCAAAAGAGTTACATCATATGGATCTCCAAGAGACCATTGTATGGAGAATTCAGCGAGAGAGAGAGAAAGCCATCTAGCTACTAACTACGGACCAAAAGGTCTACAAAGAACTACTCACGCATCATCGGAGAGGCACCAATGGAAGTGGTGAACTCCTCTGTGATGATGTCTAGATTAGATCTGGTGGTTCCGGACTCTGCGGCGGTTGGATGAATATTTCGTCGATGCCTTTAGGGTTTCTGGAATATTGGGGTATTTATAGAGCAAAGAGGCGGTGGGGGGGGCACCCGAGGTGGGCACAACCCACCAGGGTGCGCCAGGGCCTCCTGGCGCGCCCTGGTGGGTTGTGCCCCCCACGGGGCACCCCCCCCAGGTGCAACCAGGGCCCATTGCCTTCCTTCTGGCCCATAAAAAATCATCGTGGAGTTTCGTGGCATTTGGATTCCGTTTGATATTGATTTCCTGGAATGTAAAAAACATGGAAAAAACAACAACTGGCACTTGGCACTATGTTAATAGGTTAGTACCAAAAATGATATAAAATGACTGTAAAATGATTATAAAACATCCAAGATTGATAATAAAACAGCATGGAGCAATCAAAAATTGTAGATACGTTGGAGATGTATCAGCATCCCCAAGCTTAACTCCTACTCGTCCTCGAGTAGGTAAGTGATAAAAACAGAATTTGTGATGTGGAGTGCTGTTCATCAAGTCATATCATATTCTTTTCTTTATAGGATGGACATTTGGACTTTTATGTGATTGAAAGCAATAGTCTAGTTTTGACATGATAATTTAGATACTCAAGCATATCAACAAGCAACCATGTCTTTCAAAATATCAATGCTAAAATAAGTTATCCCTAGCCTATCATGCTCAAACATTGATCCATTCATGAAACACACTCGAATATTAACTACACCCAATACTTAAATCTAAGTGAAGCAAGAGAGTATTTCTTCAAAAATACTAAGCACACCGTTCTCAAAAAGATATAAGTGAAGCACTAGAGCAAGTCCTAGCTCATAAAAGATTTTAGTGATGCACAGAGCGCAATTGTAACAAGTCATGATATAATTTTGGCTCTCTCAAATAGGTGTGTGCTACCTCTTGAGCACTGCGTTGGTTTTCCCTTGAAGAGGAAAGGGTGATGCAGTAAAGCAGCGTAAGTATTTCCCTCCGTTTTTGAGAACCAAGGTATCAATCCAGTAGGAGGCCACACACGAGCCCCTCGCACCTACACAAACAAATAAAATCCTCGCAACCAACGCAATAAAGATAAATCCCTTCATGGTCACTTACGAAAGTGAGATCTGATAGATATGATAAGATAATATTTTTGGTATTTTATGATAAAGATGCAAAGTAAAATAATAGGCAATAAAAATAGCTAAGTGTTGGAAGATTAATATAATGGAAAATAGACCCGGGGGCCATAGGTTTCACTAGTGGCTTCTCTCGAGAGCATAAGTATTACGGTGGGTAAACAAATTATTGTTGAGCAATTGACAGAATTGAGCATAGTTATGAGAATATCTTGGTATGATCATGTATATAGGAATCACATCCGCGACAAGTAGACCGACTCCTGCCTGCATCTACTACTATTACTCCACACATCGACCGCTATCCAGCATGCATCTAGAGTATTAAGTTCAAAAGAACAGAGTAACGCTTTAAGTAAGATGACACGATGTAGAGGGATAAACTCATGCAATATGATATAAACCCCATCTTGTTATCCTCGATGGCAACAATACAATACGTGCCTTGCTGCCCCTATTGTCACTCGGAAAGGACACCGCAAGATTGAACCCAAAGCTAAGCACTTCTCCCATTGCAAGAAAGATCAATCTAGTAGGCCAAACCAAACTGATAATTCGAAGAGACTTGCAAAGATAACCAATCATACATAAAAGAATTCAGAGAAGATTCAAATATTGTTCATAGATAAACTTGATCATAAAGCCACAATTCATCGGTCTCAACAAACACACCGCAAAAGAAGATTACATCGAATAGATCTCCACAAGAGAGGGGGAGAACATTGTATTGAGATCCAAAAAGAGAGAAGAAGCCATCTAGCTAATAACTATGGACCCGAAGGTCTGAGGTAAACTACTCACACATCATCGGAGAGGCTATGATGTTGATGTAGAAGCCCTCCGTGATCAATGCCCCCTCCGGCAGAGCTCCGGAAAAGGCCCCAAGATGGGATCTCATAGGTACAGATGGTTGCGGCGGTGGAATTACGTTTTTGGCTCTGTATCTGGTAGTTTCGGGGTACGTAGGTATATATAGGAGGAAGAAGTACGTCGGTGGAGCAACATGGGCCCCATGAGGGTGGAGGGCGCGCCTGGGGGGGGGGGGGGGGTAGGCGCGCCCCCCCTACCTCGTGCCTTCCTGGTTGCTTTCTTGACGTAGGGTCCAAGTCCTCTGGATCACGTTCGTTCCAAAAATCACGTTCCCGAAGGTTTCATTCCGTTTGGACTCCATTTGATATTCTTTTTCTGTGAAACTCTAAA
Source organism: Aegilops tauschii subsp. strangulata (assembly GCF_002575655.3). Classification (NCBI taxonomy): domain Eukaryota; kingdom Viridiplantae; phylum Streptophyta; class Magnoliopsida; order Poales; family Poaceae; genus Aegilops; species Aegilops tauschii. The sequence goes on along the minus strand of NC_053038.3, from coordinate 512,841,498 downwards.
ATAGGCAAAAAACAGCAATTCTGGGCTGGGCCTCCGGTTAATAGGTTAGTCCCAAAAATAATATAAAAGTGTATAATAAAGCCCAATAATGTCCAAAACAGAATATAATATAGCATGGAACAATCAAAAATTATAGATACGTTGGGGACGTATCAGTGTGTCCAGCAAGGATTGATGACTTAAAACACAAAATAAAACAAGCAAAGACTCATATCATACAAGACGCTCCAAGCAAAAGACATATCATGTGACGAATAAAAATATAGCCTCGAGTAAAATACCGATAGTTGTTGGAAGAAAGCGGGGATGCCACTCGGGGGCATCCCCAAGCTTAGTTGGTTACTCGTTCTTGGATAATAGCTTGGGATGCCGGGGCATCCCCAAGCTTAGGATCTTGCATCCTTCCTTCATCCATCGTAAGATAACCCAAAACTTGAAAACTTCAATCACACAAAACTCAACAAAACCTTTGTGAGATCCGTTAGTATAAGAAAGCAAACTACTACTGTAAGTGTTGTATCAAACCAATTCATATTTTGTTTTTGTATTATATCTACTGTATTCCAACTTTTCTACGGCAAAAAGTCATCAAAGAAAACCATAGAGCCATCAAAATAAGCACACAACACAGAGAAAACAGAATCTGTCAAAACAGAACAGTCTGTAGCATCTGACTTTAGCGAATACTTCTGGAGCTCCAAATATTCTAAAAAATTAGCACGACCAGTGTAATTTGTGTATTAATCTTCTGCAAAAAGAATCAGAGCAAAAGCTCTTTTCTGTGATTTATAAAAATTATTTTCGTGAGCACAAAGTTTTTGTCTTTTTAGCAAGATCAAACAACTATCACCCAAGAAGATCCTAAAGGCTTTACTTGGCACAAACACTAATTAAAACACAAAATACACAATCATACCAGTAGAATAATTTTGTAAACACACAAGAACAGAAAGCAAAAAGTAAAAATAAATTTTATTCATTGGGTTGCCTGCCAACAAGTGCTATAGTTTTACGCCCTTAGATAGGCGTAAGGCAAGGATCTAAGTTTTGTCATCCAAAGTTTTGGCAACTTTTGTAAGGGTTTTCTCAAACCCAGGAGGCCCTTTACGCTTCCCTAAATTCTCCGGAAAAGATACCATCTTAAGATCGAAAATATCCAATCGCTTGTTGCAAAGAGTACTCAAAGTATTCATGCGATTGATACTACCATTGAGGTGCTTTAGGGGTTCATTATATTTCTGTATTTCGACCATATGTTTATGCAAATCACCAAGTTTATCCAACATTTGAACTCCCTCAGGGGTAAAAGAAAACCCCTTCTTTTGAGGAGGAATTCCCTAAATTCCTTCCAAAATTTCATAGGCAGTGTTTGCAGCAAGCTCAATAAAATTCCCTTTAGCGTCAAAATCAAGAAGTTATCTATGATGCAAAGCTAATCCTATGTAAAAATTAGGAACCAAAACCTTACCATACCCCTTTAGATTGCAAACACGATACGATTCCATAAGCCTGTACCAGGCATCTTTCAGATTTTCTCCTTGTCTTTGCTTGAAGTAAAGAACTTCAAAATCTGGTGAGAAAGGAGGAGTAGGGACGCTAGCCATCAAGACTAGAAAGCAAGAAAACGGAGAACGGAAAAAGAGAGGTGAATAAAGCGGCAAATTTTTGTGAAGTGGGGGAGAGGAAAACGAGAGGCAAATGGCAAATAATGTAAATTTCAAGGGGATGAGATTTGTGATTAGGAACCTGGTTATGTTGAAGATCCTCCCCGGCAACGGCGCCAGAAATTCCTTTTGATCGCTCTCTGACTATAGCGCCAGAAAAGCTCCTGTCAGCTAGGACTACGTCGGTATTTCCCCAAAGAGGAAGGGATGATGCAACACAGCAACGGTAGGTTTTTCCCTCAGTGAAGAAACCAAGGCTATCGAACCAGTAGGAGAACCAAGCAGCACAACGTAAACAACACCTGCACACAAATAACAACACCTCACAACCCGACGTGTTAAAGGGGTTGTCAATCCCTTTCGGGAGCCAGAAAATTGTAGTAGATTGAAAAAATAGATGGCAAATAAAATAAAGTGCAGCAAAGTATTTTTGTATTTTTGGTTTGATAGATCTGAATAAAATGAGCAAATAAAATAGATCACAAAGCAAATATATGAGAAAGAAGACCCGGGGGCCGTAGGTTTCACTAGTGGCTTCTCTCGAGAAAGATAGCAAACGGTGGGTAAACAAATTACAGTTGGGCAATTGATAGAACTTCAAATAATTATGATGATATCCAGGCAATGCTCATTACATAGGCATCACGTCCAAGATTAGTAGACCGACTCCTGCCTGCATCTACTACTATTACTCCACACATCGACCGCTATCCAGCATGCATCTAGTGTATTAAGTTCATGGAAAAATGGAGTAAGGCAATAAGAACGATGGCGTCATGTAGACAAGATCCTTTTATCTATATGGCGGTAGATATAGATCTCATCTTTTTATCCTTAGTAGCAATGATACATACGTGTCGGTTCCCTTTCTTTCACTGGGATCAAGCACTGTAAGATCGAACCCACTACCGGGCACCCCTTCCCATTGCAAGATAAATTGATCAAGTTGGCCAAACAAAACCCAAATATCGGAGAAGAAATACGAGGCAATAAGAGACCATGCATATAAGAGATCAAAGAAACTCAAATAACTTTCATGGATATAAAACGATATAACTGATCATAAACTCAAAGTTCATCAGATCCCAAAAAACACACAGCAAAAGATTTACATCATATGGATCTCCAAGAGACCATTGTATTGAGAATTCAGCGAGAGAGAGAGAGAGAGAGAGAGAGAGAGAGAGAGAGAGAGAGAGAGAGAGAGAGAGAGAGAGAGAGAGAGAGAGAGAGAGAGAGAGAGAGAAGCCATCTAGCTACTAACTATGGACCCGAAGGTCTACAAAGAACTACTCACGCATCATCGGAGAGGCACCAATGGAAGTGGTGAACCCCTCCGTGACGGTGTCTAGATTGGATCTGGTGGTTCTGGACTCTGCAGCGGCTGGATGAATAGTTCGTCGATGCCTTTAGGGTTTCTGGAATATTGGGGTATTTATAGAGCAAAGAGGCGGTCCAGGGAGCACCCGAGGTGGGCACAACCCACCAGGGCGCGCCAGGGCCTCCTGGCGCGCCCTGGTGGGTTATGCCCCCTCGGGGCACCCCCCAGGTGCAACCAGGGACCATTGCCTTCCTTCTAGCACAGAAAAAAATCATCATGGAGTTTTGTGGCATTAGGACTCCGTTTGATATTGATTTCCTGCGATGTAAAAAACATGGAAAAAACAGCAACTGGCACTTGGCACTATGTTAATAGGTTAGTACCAAAAAATGATATAAAATGACTATAAAATGATTATAAAACATCCAAGATTGATAATAAAGCAGCATGGAACAATAAAAAAATATAGATACGTTGGAGACGTATCATGACGATTGAACAATAAAATGATATTTGGGGAGCTAGTGTGCTTCACCGCTGCTGTGGACTGTAGCGGACGAACCATATCCCGTAAGCCATATAAGACAATGCTCCGAGATATTTTGTAGTGCATCTCACACAGTTTGTGATAATAAACTACGTGTGATGTACTTGATTTTTCGTTTTGATTTGGAATAGAGAATGGGGTCACAATGGTAGAGGACGGTATTTGAATTGCTTGGACGTTTATCTGCAGTGAACATGCAACTATAGGAGTGTCGTGAAAAAATTGGAATTATTCATGGTTCTTTTGGACATTTTTGTACATCAATTGAGTTTTCTAGGCATTTAAAGTGCATAATTAAAATTTGAACTATAGGCACATGCTTTGGTGCACCAAAATGGGTTTGTAAAATCATATATGTGTCCATGGGTGGAAGCCTAGGTCCCATGCAAGAAATGAGAATGAATTTCAAACACCTTGGCATCATGGCTCGGCTGGAAACATTGAGATACTTGGTTTTGAAATTCTAGTAAGTCCAAAACTCGTCTGAAACTCATGAAACTTGGCATGCAATCATGGAATGGCACCAACATGCTGTGGTAACAAATTTGTCCCATTTGGGGCAGGTTTTGGTATAAGATTCCCACAAACAAAAGCTTCTCACAAGAAGCCTCATGGTTCCGGTAGGGAACGTGTCACCTTTGTGGACGAAACGACATTTGTTGCCTCTTCTTGCCTTGATTTTTTCTAGAGGCAACATAGACCAATAGGAGTGTCGAGTTAAATTTTGGAATTATTCGGGGTTCGTTTGGACATTTTTATACATTAACTGAGTTTTCTAGGCATTTTATGTGCATAATTCAAATTTGAACTTCAGGCACATGCTCGAGTGCACCAAAATGGGTTCAAAAACCACATATGTGTCCTTGAGTGCATGCTTAGGTCCCATGCAAGAAGTGGGTAAATATTGAGATACTTGTTTAGAAATTCTAGTAAATCCAAAACTCGTCTGAAATTCATGAAACTTGGCATGCTATCTTGAAATGGCACCAACATGTTGTGTTAATTTTTTTATCCAATTTGGGGCAGGTTTGGGTATAAGCTTCTCACAAGAAGCCCTCGTGGTTCCGATTGGAAATGTGTCACCTTTGTGGATGAAACGACATATGTTGCCTCTTCTTGCTTTGATTTTTTCTAGAGGCAACATAGACCAATAGGAGTGTCGTGTTAAATTTTGGAATTATTCAAAGTTTGTTTGGACATTTTTATACATTAACTGAGTTTTCTAGGCATTTTTGTGCATAATTGAAATTTGAACTACAAGCACATGCTCTAGTGCACCAAAAAAGGTATAAAAATCATATATGTGTCCTTGTGTGCATGTTTAGGTCCCATGCAAAATGGTAATGAATTTCAAACACCTCGGCTTCGTGGCTCGGCCGCAAACATTAAGAAACTTGTTTTTTAAATTCCTGTAAATCCAAAAATGGTCTGAAATTCATGAAACTTGGCATGCTATCATGAAATGTCACCAACATGCCGTGGTGTATTTTCCCATTTGGGGCAGGTTTGGGTATAGGCTTCTCACAAGAAGCCTCGTGGTTCCGGTAGGGAACGTGTCACTTTTGTGTGGACGAAACGACATTCGTTGCCTTTTCTTGACTCGATTTTTTTCTAGAGGCAACATAAACCAATAGGGGTGTTGTGTGAAAATTTGGAATTATTCGGGGTTCTTTTGGACATTTTTATACATAACCGATTTTTCTAGGCAATTTATGTGCATAATTCAGATTTAAACTATAGGCACATGCTCCAGTGCACCAAAATGGGTTGAAAAATCATATATGTCTCCTTGGGTGCATGCTTAGGTTCCATGCAATAAATGTGAATGAATTTCAAACACCTCGGCTACGTGGCTTGGCCACAAACATTGAGATACTCGATTTCGAAATTCTAGTAAACCCAAAACTCGTCTGAAATTCATGCAACTTGGCATGGTATCATGAAATGGCACTAACATGTTGTGGTAATTTTTAGTCCCATTTGGGGCAGGTTTTGGTATAGTCTTCTTAAATACCAGAGGTTCTCACAAGAAACCCTCGTGGTTCCGGTAGGAATGTCATGTTAAAATTTGAGATTATTCAGGGTTTCTTTGGACATTTTTATACATTAACTGAGTTTTCTAGGAATTTTATATGCATAATTCAAATTTTAACTAGAGGCTACTACTTGTGAGCTGCGTTGGGACTTCCCAGAAGAGGAGAGGATGAAGTGGTACAGTAGAGATAAGTATTTCCTTCAGTTAGGAACCAAGAGTATCAATCCTGTGGGAGAACCACATAGAACCTCGTTAGCAGCAGCTGCACACAAAAGCAAATACTTGCACCCAACGCAAACAAGGGGGTTGTCAATCCCATCGGCGGTTACTTGCAAGGATTAAATCTCGTAGTGATAGGTAAAAAGATAAATTGCAAAATAAAATAAAATAAATAAAAGCTCAGCAAGGTATTTTGCGTTTATATGATAAAAGTAGATCCGGGGGCTATAGTTTTCACTAGAGGCTTCTCTCTCGAGCACATAACATACGGCGGGCGAACAAATTACTATTGGGCAATTGATAGAAAAGCGCATAGTTATAAGCGCATAGTTATAACGATATTGAAGGGAATGAGCATGTATATAGGCATCACGTCCAAGACAAGTAGAACGACTCCTGCCTGCATCTACTACAACTACTCCACTCATCGACCGCTATCCAGCAAGCATTTAGAGTATGAATCGGCAATATTCTCGGACAAAGGGAACCAATAAGGATTTGAGGAAAGTTGACTTAACAATGCTAAAAGTTTGGTTGACGATGTGTTCCCCATTGTTTTTGAAAAGCCTCCTGATAAACATGTATCCCATGATGCAAAAACTAAAGATGACAACACTTGAAACTATGCATTACGCCTAGCTAGGGGTGTAAAACAATAGCGCTTGTTGGGAGGCTACCCAATAGCTATCTTTATTTTTCCTTGTTCATTTTTTGTTTTTGAGTGTTCACACAATTATACTACTATTCTGATTGTGATTTTGTGTTTTACTTAGTGTTTGTGCCAAGAAAAGCCTTTGGGATGATTTGGTTGATAGTTGATTTGATTCTGTGACAGAAACTTTCGCGGCCAGTAGCAGAATTGTTTAAATTCATTGGAACATGACAAAATTCTGAATTTTTTACACATGATTGATATACAACTTTCCCACATTTTCCTAATTTTTTTACAAAAGTATTGTGTTTGTTCAGATCATTACAGACCGTTCTATTTTTGATAGATTATGTTTTCATTGCATAGTTTGCTTGTTTTAATAAATCTATGAATTGTATCGGGGGGGTATAAGTCATGGAGAAGTTAGAATATAGTAGGTATTATGAAATAATAAAATACGAATGGGTTTACAACAGTACCTAAATATTATGATTTTCTTGTTATACTAATGGATCTCACGAGTTTTCTGTTGAGTTTTGTGTGCTGAAGTTTTCAATTTTTAAGTGAGATCGCGATGGATGAAGGAATAAGGAGTGGCAATACCCTAAGCTTGGGGATGCCCAAGGTACCCCAAGGTAATAATCAAGGATACCCAAGCATCTAAGCTTGGGGATGCCCCAGAAGGCATCCCCTCTTTCGTCTACCAACCATCGGTAAATTACTTGGACCTATATTTTTATTCATCACATGATATGAGTTTTGCTTGCGGCATCGTGTATTGTAGTGGTCTTTTGTTTGCTTAATTTTTAGTTTGCCACAATCATCTTTTGCTGGACACGCCTTTGGAGAGGGACGCACGTATATTTGTGATTTGAAAGAATAATCTTTGTGCATCACTTATATCTTTTGAGCTAGGCAGTTGCTCTAGTGCTTCACTTATATCTTTTAGAGAACGGTGGTGGTTATATTTTAAATAAATATTTACACTCTCACGCTTCACTTATATCATTTTGAGAGTTTGGTAATTGTAATGGCAATATGCACATGTTATGAAATTGGTCCTAATATGATAGGTATTCAAGACGGATATAATAAAAACTTTCATGTAGATCACCGAATATGATAAGTTTTATTCCTTTCAATAGTTTTGCGATACTAAGATGGTGATATGTGGGAGGTACTAGTGAATGATTGTGGTTTAGTAAGAATATTGGTGTTAAGGTTTGTGATTCCTGAAGCATGCATGTATAGTCTCCCATTCTGCTAAGAAGTTGGAGCACGATTTATTATTTAGTGTCTTCATTTGTGTGAAGGTTGGGGGCACGCGATGGTTAACTCCAACCAACCTCCCCCCCTGGGGGCATGCGTAGTAGTACTTTGCATCGAGACCTAATATACTTTTGCAATAAGTATGTGAGTTCTTTATGACTAATGTGAGTCCATGGATTATACGAACTATCACCATTCCACAATTTGCTAGCCTCTTCGGTACCGTGCATTGCCCTTTCTCGCCTCGAGAGTTGGTGCAAACTTCACTGGTGCATCCAAACCTCGTGATATGATACGCTCTATTAAACATAAGCCTCCTTATATCTTCCTCAAAATAGCCAGCAAACCTACCTATTATGGCATTTCCATAGCCATTTCGAGATATATTTCCATGCAACTTCCACCGTTCCATTAATATGACACGCATCATCATTGTCATATTGCTTTGCATGATCATGTAGTTGAAATATATTTGTGGCTCAGCCACCATTCATTTTCATACATGTTACGCTAGATCATTGCACATCTTGATGCACTGCCAGGGGAATTCATTTAGAGTCATATTTTGTTATAGTATTGAGTTGTAATTTTGATTTGTAAGTAAATAAATGTGTGATGATCATCATTATGAATTATTAGAGCATTATCCCAGTGAGGAAAAGAAAAGAGGCCAAAAAGATCCCACCAAAAAAGCGAAAAAATGAGAGAAAGAGAGAGAAGGGGCAATCTTACTATCTTTTTTCCACACTTGTGCTTGAAAGTAGCACCATGTTTTTCATAGAGAGTCCCCTATGTAGTCATTTTCATATAGTAGTGGGAATTTTTCATTATAGAACTTGGCTTGTATATTCCGATGATGGGCTTCTTCAAATGCCCGAGGTCTTCTAGACCAAGCAAGTTGGATGGACACCCACTTAGTTTTTAGTTGAGCTTTCATATACTTATAGCTCTTTGTGCATCTGGTGCATGGTAATCCCTACTCCTTGCACTGACATAAATTGATGGGCGTCTCCATAGCCTGTTGATTAGCCGCGTCGATGTGATAATTTCTTCCTTTTTGGCTTCTCCATATTAATCTCTACCACCGTATTCTATTCCACCCATAGCTCTATATCTATGGCTTCCGCTCATGTATTGCGTGGGGGTTGAAAAAGCTGAAGCGCATTAAAAGGTATCAACCAATTGCTTGGCTGACACCGGGGTAGTGCATGATTTATACTTTGTGTTAACAAGATGGAGCTGGACAAGGCTATACGATTTTTAGGCATAGCATTCTTTAGCATATTTATTTTGAAAGACATGATTGTTTGTTAGTATGCCTGAGTTATTAATGTCTTTATGTCAAATTATAGACTATTGCTTCGAATCATTCAGATCTTAATATTCATACTCAAAATAAAGATTACATGATAGTCATGTTAGGTAGCACGATCATTTACCTACTCGAGGACGAGCATGAATTAAGCTTGGGTATGCTCGATACGTCTCCAACGTATCTATAATTTTTTATTATTCCATGCTATTGTAGTATACATCCTAGATGTTTTATATGCAATTATATATCATTTTTTGGGACTAACCTATTTACCCAATGCCAAATGCCAGTTGTTGTTTTTTGTCTGTTTTTTGGTTTTCCAGGAAATTAGTACCAAACGAAGTCCAAACGCTATGAAACTTTTTGATGATTTTTTTGGACAAGAGAAACCCTAGAAGCTTCGGAAGGAGACCATAAGGCAAACAAGGAGACGACAAGGGAACAGGGTGCGCCCAGGGGGTAGGCACCTCTATAAATTCTCTAAAATCGGGAAATCAACAAAGAGCCACCCAAAATACTTTTTCCACCACCGCAAGTTTCTGTTCTTCTGTAATCCCATCTGGAGGCCTTTTTTGGTACTCTGACGGAGGGGAATCGATCACGAAGTGCTTCTACTCAACCTTGTAGCCCTTCTGATGATGTGTGAGTAGTTCACCATAGACCTGCGGGTCCATAGCTTGTAGATAGATGACTTCTTACCTCTCTTTGATCTTCAATACAATGTTCTCCTCGATGTTCATGGAGTTCTATTCGATGTAATCTTCTTTTGCGGTGTGTTTGTTGGGATCCGATGAATTGTGGGTTTATAATCAGATTATTCATGAATTCTAGCTGAGTCTTCTCTGAATTCTTTTATGCATGATTATTATGGCTTTGTATTTCTCTCCGATCTATCAGTTTGGTTTGACCAACTACATTGATTTATCTTGCAATGGGAAAGGTGCTTTGTAATGGGTTCAATCTTGCGGTGCTCTATATCCCAGTGCCAAAGTAGGGGACAAGACACGTATTCGTATTGTAGCTATTAAGGGGAGAACGATGGGGTTTATTCATATTTGTTGGATTTACTTTGTCTACATCATGTCATCTTGCTTAAGGCGTTACTCCGTTTTTATTAACTTAATACCCTAGATGCATGCTGGATGGCGGTTGATGGGTGGAGTAATAGTAGTAGATGCAGGAGGGAGTCGGTCTACTTGTCTCGGACATGATGCCTATATACTTGGTCATTGCCTTGAATATCGTCATAACTATGCGCTTTTCTATCAATTGCCCAACAGTAATTTGTTTACCCATCGTATGCTTTTTGTTCGAGAAAAAACTATGGCCCCCAGGTCTACTTCTATCATATATAAAATCCAAAAATACCTTGCTGCAAGTTTATTTATTTTTATTTTGTTTTGTGATTTATTTATTTGCTTACCACTACGAGATTTGATCCTTGCAAATAACTGTCGAGGGGATTGACAAACCCCTTGTTTGCGTTGGGTGCAAGTATTTTCTTTTATGTGTGCAGGTGCTGCTAACGAACTTCTGTGTGGTTCTCCTACTGGATTGATAACCTTGTTGTCATTGGGATTGAGGACCACAAGATTGAACCCTCACAAAGCACCTCTCACATTGCAAGAAAAATCAATCTAGTTGGCTAAACTAAACAGATAGATCGGAGAGAAATACAATGCTATAATAATCATGCATAAAAGAATTGAGAGATGACTCAATTAATATTAATGAATAATCTGATCATAAATCCACAATTCATCGGATCTCAACAAACACACCGCAAATGAAGATTACATCGAATAGAACTCCAAAAACATCGAGGAGAACATTGTATTGAAGTTCAAGAGAGAGAAGAAACCATCTAACTACTAGCTATGGACCCGTAGGTCTATGGTAAACTACTCACACATCATCTGAAGGGCAGCAAGGATGATGTAGAAGCCCTCCATGGTCGATTCACCCTCCGGCAGGGTGCCAGAAAAGGCCTCCAAATGGGATCACGGAAGAACAGTAACTTGCGGCGGCGAAAAAAGTATTTCGGGTGGCTCTCTGATGTTTTGGAAATATATGAGAATTTATTGTAACATCCCAATTTTCCCCAATTTGGATGTTAATAGATCATTCATATGCATCTCATTTTTTTCATGCATTATTTACTTTTCTGAAATATTCGAATCATTATGCAACTAAAGGCAATTTATTGGAGTGGAGATAACATGACTTCTCCCCTATTTTAAAAATGCTCATAATGTCCAGAATATTATTTCCAGTTTATCTAATATGTTCTGGTATTTTTATTTATCCTCAAAATATTTTATTTGATTGTTTTATTGCTGTTTGTGTGGCCTATCGCATAAAAATTTATTTATTTACAAAATTGCATTAGGTGAGGAACTAGTGTTCCTGTAATTTATATTAGTAGGTTTATTTTTACTGCGTGTCTCTATATTTTTGTTTAGTTTTATTATGGTGATTTTTATTTTAGTTATTTTGGTTCCTGTAGTTTTTGCTAAAAAAGAGAAACCAGCTTGCAAGCCAGCTAGCCAGCAGCGGCGGCCCACCTAACTCCCTCGCCCGCGGCCCAGTGGCCACCTGAACCGGTACGCGCCGCCAGCCCCGCAGCCTCGCCTCCAGCCGCTGACCCAAGGGCCCCGCGCCACTATTCGTCGATCCCGAGCTGGAGACCACTGTCCCGCACCACGCGCGCAGCCACGGCCGAGCCCGAGTTGACCTCGCGCTCCTGGTCCACCCCGTGCACGCACGACCTGCCGTGTGCAAGCCCAAGACCCCAGGAAACCCTACCCCACGCTCCTTCCCCTCTCACTGTGCCGCACGCATGCGCCCGCGCTGATTGGATCTCGCCAGGAGCTCTGCCATCTGCCGGACGTTTTTCTCCGCCGTAAGAGCTCATACAGCCGCGCCGCCTTCTCTCCTTAACCCTCCGTTCCACACCGAACTCACCTGATACGTTTGCATGGCCGGAATCGCAGTGGAGTGAGAGGAACGACCCCGCCCGACTTCGCCGGAGCACGCCGCGTTCCCGTCGCCGCCGTCGCGTGTAGAGGACGAACCAGCCGTTCTGACCACCACCGCCTCCGCCACTCAACGCCACCTCCACCTGTCACCTCTCCTTCGTCGGGGAGCCACCGAAGAGCCGCCGCCACCGACGCCCGAACCGCCGCTGTCATCCTCTGTTTCCTGTGAGCACGCACGAGCAGAGTTCACCTGGGCCAATCGTCATCTGACACGTGGCGCTACAGGAGATGCCACAGTAACCCCAGACGAACAGTGCAGGAGATTTCTGATGTTTTTGTTTTATTATCAGTTTTTTCAATTAAAACTTCAAATTGCTTATGTGAGGATTATATATATAACAACTTGAGTAGTAACTAAGGATTTAATTCACCTCTGGGCAGAAGTGGTATTGCTAGGGTGGTTTCAAGAACATCATGGTTTATACCCTCTGAATGTAAGTGGACGGCCGCCTAGGCTCAAAAAGATCAGATAGACTTAGTGACTAGTAGCTTCCATGTGCGACCACTGGCTAAATGGTCTCTGGCTTAGCTGATCAGTTGTGTAACCCTTACCCGGATGTGCCAGCAGATGTAGATATAATAGTTGGGATGGGCCTCCTGTTGGGACTAGGGGACTGCTTCTGAAAGACTTCGTCTCAATCTTCGGGTTGGCTCTACTGGGAAAGCATACTAAACTCTGCAGAGTATTAAAACTAATCATGATTAGCCGTGTCCCCGGTTATGGGCAAATTTGAGCCACTATGCCATTAGAGTTGTTGGATGATCTTGACAGATGTGACACTTAATAATATTTGTGGCAAAACTTAATAAAGGGTAGGTTGGAGTTGATTTTGCCAACTCAACCTTGTGTATATATAATTGTAGTAATAAAAGAACTAAATAAAAATTTGACTATTAGGTAGTTATGAGGACAAAATCAGCTTTCTGCAAAAATAAACCCTCAAGCCTTCCTTTTGTTGTACTATGCATATACATGTAGGTCTGCTTTATTATTACTCCTGTGTAACTTGCCAATATATTCAAAGTATTGACCTATATGGCTGCAACGTCTCATGTTGCAGGATATTCAGATGAAGAGTAAGGTACTGTTAGGGTCGCGAGTCTGCACTCAGCATCGCCAGTGGGCTATGATGGGACTCATCATTATTTTCTGCTACTTTCCCTGTTTGATTGAATAAAGCTAGCCAAGTGCTATGCAGATTGTTTTATTTTATATACTCTGGATCATATGTTGTAATAAGTGATGCACTTGCTATTCTGGTATTCATCCATATTGTGTGTGCTAGCGAGTTTGATCCAGGGACTAGCACGGTAAGCACAGAGACTCAAATCCTTCGAGGTTTGGTCGTTACAGATGGCATGAGAGCAGTGTGTTGACTGTAGGACGTGGCCCTAGAAAATGGATTAGAAAAGCCATAGGAGTGAAATTTATTTTATAAACTAGCTATACTTCTTACTGTTTATTAGTTAACCTCCTCAAGTATCTTGAACAGTTACGTAGGAACTAGAGCTGAGACCACCATTCATGTTTGTTCTATATTGCAACGTTATCGTGTTAGCGTATCTAATTATGCCCACTTTCGTGGTATGAAGTGATACGTCTCCAACGTATCTATAATTTTTCATTGTTCCATGCTGTTTTATTATCAATCTTGGATGTTTTATAATCATTTTATATCATTTTTTGGTACTAACCTATTGACATAGTGCCAAGTGCCAGTTGCTGTTTTTTCCATGTTTTTTACATCGTAGGAAACCAATATCAAACGGAGTCCAAATGCCACGAAACTTCACGATGATTTTTTATGGGCCAAAAGGAAGCAGATGGGCCCTAGTTGCACCTGGGGGGAGTCCCGAGGAGGGGACAACCCACCAGGGCGCGCCAGGAGGCCCTGGCGTGCCCTGGTGGGTTGTGCCCACCTCGGGTACCCCCTGCACCGCCTCTTTGCTCTATAAATACCCCAAAAATCCAAGAACCCTAGGTGAGTTGACTAAATATTCATCCAGCCACCGCAGAGTTCAGAATCACCAGATCCAATCTAGACACCATCTCGGATGGGGTTCACCACCTCCATTGGTGCCTCTCCGATGATGCATGAGTAGTTCTTTGTAGACCTTCTGGTCCGTAGTTAGTAGCTAGATGGCTTTCTCTCTCTCGCTGAATTCTCAATACAATGGTCTCTTGGAGATTCATATGATGTAAATCTTTTGCGGTGTGTTTGTTGGGATCTGATGAACTTCGAGTTTATGATCAGTTTTATCTTTTTATGTCATGAAAGTTATTTGAGTTTCTTTGATCTCTTATATGAATGATCTCTTATAGCCTAGTATTTCTTCTCCGATATTTGGGTTTTGTTTGGCCAACTAGGTCTATTTATCTTGCAATGCGAAGAGGTGCCCGGTAGTGGGTTCGATAACCTTGGTTTCATATCTGAGGGAAATACCTACCGCCGTTGTGCTGCATCATCCCTTCCTCTTTGGGGAAATACCGACGTAGCTTCGAGCAACATCAAAAGGAATTTCTGGCGCCGTTGCTGGGGAGGATCTTCAACATAACCAGGTTCCTAATCACAAATCTCATCTCCTCGCAATTTACATTATTTGCCATTTTCCTCTCATTTTATCTCCCCCACTTCACAAAAATTTGCCGTTTTTTTTCGCCTCTCTTTTTCCCGTTCGCCGTTTTCTTGCCGGATCTGTTTTTGTGTGTGAGATCTTGTTTGCCGTTATGGATAATTCCTCCTTTATTGCTTCCACTCCCAAGAACGAGGTCCTCAACTTTAAACAAAGGGGAGGAGAAAGTTTAAAAGATGCTTGGTATAGAATTTGCAATGCTCTTAATAGATCTATCCGTAAGCAATCTACCATTGTGCTTTTGCGTTGTTTTTATGCTGGCATCACCACTTGGTATAGATTCGTCCTTGATATGATTACCGGTGAAAACTACTGAATGAGTCCTCCTTTTGATGCTCTTAATGCTATGGGAAATTTAGTGGGCTCACCACCTCTTATGGTTAATGAAACAATTTTGACTCTTGAGCATGTTATGGAAAGACTAGATGCTATCGAAAAGAAAATGCTCACTGAAGATCATATGGAAATTATACATAAAAAGGTGCATAATTTTGCTACTAATCTTGGGTCAAAAGCGGGCGATATATTTAAGTTGTTAAAAGAGAGGGGTACTTTAATCCATGAAAGAATAGAAGAAAGTCCATCTCGGATCGATAAATTGGAAGAAATCTTTAGTAATCTAAGCACGACTTTTACTACCACTAAAATTATTGAGGAAACTCCCGTAAAGAGTAGGAGATCCAGAAACAAGGGTGCAACTTCTAGTGATAGCAATAAATGAGATCTTAAGATGATTAGTATCCACCCAGATTTTGTTGAAGTGATAAGAGATCCTTTTTGCAAGAATGAAATCTTCGAATTTATTCCTAGGAGTGTTGTTATTGAAAATATCTATGCTAAATCTTTGAGCGATTCTAAGTGTTTGATTGAAGAGTTGAACAAAGATGACAAAACTTAGATCCTTGCCTTATGCCTAGCTAAGGGCGTAAAACTATAGCGCTTGTTGGGAGGCAACCCAATGAATAAAATTTATTTTTGTTTTTTGCTTTCTGTTCTTGTGTGTTAGCACAATTATGCTACTGTTATGATTGTGTTTTTTGTGTTTTAATTAGTGTTTGTGCCAATTAGAACCAATAGGATCTTCTTGGGTGATAGTTGTTTGATCTTGCTGAAAAAGACAGAAACTTTGTGCTCATGAAAATAATTGTTAAAATTCACCAGAACGTGATAAAATGCTAATTCGTTTTGCAGAAGATCAATATACAAATTATCCAGGTTGTCCTTGTTTTTTCCCAATTTTTGGAGTTCCAGAAGTATTTGAACAAATCAGATTACTACAGACTGTTCTGTTTTGACAGATTCTGTTTTCTTTGTGTTGTGTGCTTATTTTGATGGCTCTATGGTTTTCTTTGTTGAGTTTTTGCCATAGAAAAGTTGGAATACAGTAGATATAATACAAAAACAAAATATGAATTGGTTTGATACAACACTTATAGTAGTGATTTATTTTTCTTACACTAACGGATCTCACGAAGGTTTTGTTGAGTTTTGTGTGATTGAAGTTTTCAAGTTTTGGGTTATCTTACGATGGATGAAGGAAGGATGTAAGAGCCTAAGCTTGGGGATGCCCCGCATCCCAAGCTATTATCCAAGAATGAGCAACCAACTAAGCTTGGGGATGCCCCCGAGTGGCATCCCCGCTTTCTTCCAACAACTATCGGTATTTTACTCGAGGCTATATTTTTATTCGTCACATGATATGTGTTTTGCTTGGAGCGTATTGTATGATATGTGTCTTTGCTTGTTTTATTTTGTGTTTTAAGTCATCAATCCTTGCTGGACACAACTATTTGAGAGAGCCAAAATTATATCATGACTTGATAGAATTGCTCTCTATGCTTCACTTAAATCTTTTACGAGCTAGGACTTGCTCTAGTGCTTCACTTGTATCTTTTTGAGCACGGCGTGCTTTGTTATTTTTGAAGAAATGCTCTCTTGCTTTACTTAGATTTATTTGAGGGTTAGTAAAATTTTGAAGAAATTCTCTCTTGCCTCACTTAAATTATTTTGAGAGAAAGAAAATTTGTTATGCTCATGATCTTCACTTATATTTGTTTGAGCTTATGAAAAGCAACACATGAAAATTAGTCCCAAAGTGATAGATATACAAGAAGGATAAAGAAAAGAAAATGTCATGAAGATCATGGACAAAATAAACTTGATTCTTAGTAATAGTTTTGAGATATGATGATGTGATATGTGAGTTATGTTGATGAGTAATTGTGCTCTAGTAAGAATATTGGTGTTAAGGTTTGTGATTCCCTATGCATGCACGAAAGTCAATAATCATGCAATGAAAATTATATCCTACTTGTGGTTGATTATTCGGTGTTATTATGCTTAATGCTTGCTTATGAGATTATTCGTTTCTTGGTTGGTCGCTTCTCAACCTTTTTGCTAGCCTTCATTTTGCACTAAGTATGACCTCTACTTGTGCATCCAAAATCCTTTAAACCAGTTTTACCACGTGTGTCCACTATATCTACCTATATTCGGTATTCTTTTGCCATTCTAAGCAAATTTGCATGTGTCATCTCTAATTTTAAAAATAAACTTCTCTTTTGTGTGATTGTTTCGCTCGCGGAACGGTAAAGGGTGGCTAATAATTTCCATGCTAGATGTGTTATTCTCAAGATGAGTTTTTATTCACTTGTCATTGCACGAGAGTAAGGCAAAGGTTTTAGGGATGCCCAGTCCCGAAATGCAAAAAAATATTTACTTTATGTTGTCAAATAATAAATTCCTTGGAAGTGTTGGTATGGAGGGCACCCGTGGATACGCCTAGCCATGGAAAGTGAAAGAATGGTGGAAAAAGAAATAAACTTTATTTTCTTTTTGGGAACCGCCTATGGCATATCTAGCATGGAAAGTGTTCTTAGCTCTGAGTCGTTTCCGTTGGTGGGATGGATACACCTCCCAAAATGTTTTTATCTCTAATTTTTCGCGTTGAGCTCTGGCACCTCTACAAATCCCTACTTCCCTCTGCGAAGGGCCTTTCTTTTAATTTATGCAATTTGTATTTTGGAATTTGAGTCTCCATCTTCTCTTACAAAAGCACCAACTAGGAGGCAATATGATCGTGCTTAAGTATTGGGTGTAGTTAATATTCGAGTGTGTTTCATGAATGGATCAATGTTTGAGCATGACGGGCTAGGGATAACTTATTTTAGCATTGATATTTTGAAAGACATGGTTGCTTGTTGATAAGCTTGAGTATCTAAATTATTATGTCAAAACTAGACTATTGCTTTGAATCACATAAAAGTCCAAATGTCCATGATATAAAGAAAAGAATATGATATGACTTGATGAAAAGCACTCCACATCAAAAATTCTGTTTTTATCACTTGCCTACTCGAGGACGAGCAGGAGTTAAGCTTGGGGATGCTGATACCTCTCCAACGTATCTATAATTTTTGATTGTTCCATGTTGTTTTATTATCAATCTTGGATGTTTTATAATCATGTTGTAGTCATTTTATATCATTTTTTGGTACTAACCTATTGACATAGTGCCAAGTGCCAGTTGCTGTTTTTCCCATGTTTTTTACATCACAGGAAATCAATATCAAACGGAGTCCAAATGCCACGAAACATCACGATGATTTTTTATGGGCGAAAAGGAAGCAGATGGGCCCTGGTTGCACCTGGGGGAGTCCCGAGGAGGGGACAACCCACCAGGGCGCGCCAGGAGGGCCTGGAGCACCCTGGTGGGTTGTGCCCACCTCAGGTGCCCCCTGGACCACCTCTTTGCTTTATAAGCACCCCAAAAATCCTAGAACCCTAAAGGAATGGACGAAATATTCATCTAGCCTCCGCAGAGTCCAGAACCACCAGATCCAATCTAGACACCATCTCGGATGGGGTTCACCACCTCCATTGGTGCCTCTTCGATGATGCGTGAGTAGTTCTTTGTAGACCTTCGGGTCCGTAGATAGTAGATAGATGTCTTTCTCTCTCTCGCTGAATTCTCAATACAATGGTCTCTTGGAGATCCATATGATGTAACTCTTTTGCGTTGTGTTTGTTGGGATCTGATGAACTTCGAGTTTATGATCAGTTATATCTTTTTATATCCATGAAAGTTATTTGAGTTTATTTGATCTCTTATATGCATGATCTCTTATAGCCTCGTATTTCTTCTCCGATACTTGGGTTTTCTTTGGCCAACTTGATCTATTTATCTTGCAATGGGAAGAGGTGCCCGGTAGTGGGTTCGATCTTACGGTTCTTGATCCCAGTGACAGAAAGGGAACCGACACGTATGTATCGTTGCTACTAAGGATAAAAAGACGAGATCTATATCTACCGCCATATAGATAAACGGATCTTGTCTACATCATGTCGTCGTTCTTATTGCATTACTCCATTTTTCCATGAACTTAATACACTAGATGCATGCTGGATAGCGGTCGATGTGTGGAGTGATAGTAGTAGATGCAGGCATGAGTCGGTCTACTGATCTTGGACATGATGCCTATGTAATGATCATTGCTTGGATATCGTCATAATTATTTGAAGTTATATCAATTGCCCAACAGTAATTTTTTACCCACCGTTTGCTATTGTTTCTCGAGAGAAGCCACTAGTGAAACCTACGGCCCCCGGGTCTTATCTCTCATATATTTGCTTTGCGATCTATTTTATTTTCTCTTTTTATTCATATCTATTAAACCAAAAATACAAAAATACTTTGCTTCACTTTATTTTATTTGTGATCTATTTTTTCAATCTATTACAACTTTCTCCCGTCCACGCATCATTTCTGGCGCCGTACCCCGAAAGGGATTGACAACCCCTTTAACACGTCGGGTTGCAGGTGTTGTTATTTGTGTGCAGGGGCTGTTTATGTTGTGTTGCTTGGTTCTCCTACTGGCTCGATAACCTTGGTTTCATATCTGAGGGAAATACCTACCGTCGCTGTGCTGCATCATCCCTTCCTCTTTGGGGAAATACCGACGTAGCTTCAAGCGACATCATGAAGATACTAGATTGTTTGCTTGATTGGTAGTTTGTTTGTTAAATTACATCTTGTCGAAATTATTCGACTATATATATATATATATATAATATTATCATATTGTTTGTTGTTTGTTTGTTGGTGTTATTCGTTGTTGTGTTTTGTTGGCTTGATCATATTATGCATATTAGAATATATATTTATATATACATAGTCTTTGGCCCTATTATATCTATAACTCTTCTATTCTTGCCCAGGAGATGCCGCCGAGGCGTGAGAATAGACGCAATGGTTCAGGAGGAGACAACAATGGCAATGATGTACGGCCATACATGCAGCAGTTGCTTCAGGGGTAGACTCAGTTGATCCAGTTGCTTGTGCAAAACCAGAACAACCAGAATAACAACAACAATCCGCCGCCGCGGCCAGTGGATATGTTTACCAGGTTCTTGAGGTTGAATCCTCAGAGGTTCTCCAGTTCCCCTGAACCTATTGTGGCTGATGATTGGCTCCGTGCAGTCAATAGGAACCTGGAGATGGTTGGATGCACTGAGGCAGAGAGGGTGAGGTTTGCCTCACATTTGTTGGAGGGTCCTGCTGCAGCTTGGTGGGACAATTACTTGGTCACCTATCCCATTGCTACTATCACATGGCCTCAGTTTCAGGATGCTTTCCGTGCTACACATGTGTCTGCTTGTGCTATGAGTCTGAAAAAGAAGGAGTTTTGCTGTTTGCTTATGTGGAGGAATTTAATAATCTTGCACGTTATGCTCCTAATGATGTTAACACTGATGCAGCTAGGCATGAGAAATTCTTGGAGGGCCTAAATGATGATTTGAGCCTTCAGTTGACAGTGGCCACTTTTAGAAACTGCCAGGATCTTATTGATAAGGCTAGTATGCTGGAGGGGAAGCATCAGGCCATAGAGAATCGCAAGGGGAAGTACAACAACAATAACAGGTATAATTCAGGGCCACAGCAGAAGCCACGCACTTCATATCAGGGTAATGGAGGTAATGGGCATCATCATCATGGAGGTAATGGAGCTAATCATCATGGAGGGAATGGCCACAACCATAATGGCCACCATCATCACAATGGGAACAAGAGTAACAATGGCAAAGGTAGAGGTAATGGTAATGGAGGGAATAATAACCAGAGCCACCAGAGTGTGCCTGTGCAGAGGGACATTAGCCAAGTTCAGTGCTACAAGTGTAGACAGATGGGCCACTACTCCAATGCTTGTCCAGAGAGCAAGAACGGTCATGGCAATTCAGGAGTCAGCAAGCCAAACCCCTTCCAAAAGGGTCATGTCAACCATGTCAATGTTGAGGAGGTCTATAATGAACCCGATGCAGTGATTGGTAAGTTCTTGATTAATTCAGTACCTGCACTTGTTCTTTTTTATACTGGTGCATCGCATTCATTCATTTCGAGGGTATTTGTTGATAAACATGGATTGCCAACCAAAACCCTTAGTATGCCTATTAGAGTGAGTTCCCCAGGAGCTGTGATGATAGCAGGTGTTGGTTGCCATCAGTTGACTTTGTCTATTGGGAAGCATGATTTTCCTACGGATTTGATTATATTGAAGTCACAAGGTCTGGATATTATTTTGGGTATGGATTGGTTGAAGTTATATAAATGTCGTATTGATCGTGCCAGTCGATCTATTACTCTCAGTGCACCAGAAGGGAAGAGGATCAAATATGTATGTAAGAATAAGCGTAATTAGGTACACGTGAACTCTCTTAAGGGGGGTATCCTGGAAGAGGTTCTAGTTGTGAGGGATTATCCAGATGTGTTTCCACAGGAATTGCCAGGTATGCCACCAGATAGAGATATTGAATTTCTTATTGATTTAATACTAGACACTGGACCTATTGCAAAGAGACCGTATAGAATGCCTCCTCAAGAGTTGGACGAATTGAAGAAGTAGATAAGAGAATTGCAGGCACAAGGATTTATTCACCCAAGTTCATCACCTTGGGGAGCTCCAGTTTTGTTTATGGAGAAGAAGGATGGGACCTTGAGGATGTGTGTTGATTATCGTTCCCTGAATGAGGTAACCATTAAGAATAAGTATCCTTTGCCTATGATAAATGATCTATTTGACCAGTTAGAGGGAGCTACTGTGTTTTCTAAGATTGACCTTTGTTCTCGTTATCATCAATTAAAGATTCGTGAGCAAGATATTCTCAAGACTGCTTTTACTACGAGGTATGGGTTGTATGAATATACTGTTATGTCATTTGGATTGACTAATGCTCCTGCATACTTCATGAATATGATGAACAAGGTGTTTATGGAGTTCTTGGATAAATTTATGGTTGTTTTCATTGATGATATATTGGTGTTCTCCAAGAATAAGCAAGAGCATGAGGTGCATCTGCGTTTGGTATTGGAGAAATTGAGGGAACATCAGTTGTATGCCAAGTACATCAAATATGAGTTTTGGCTGGATGAGGTAGCTTTCCTTGGACATGTTGTGTCAGGTAATGGATTTGCAGTTGATCCATCTAAGGTTGTGATATGTCTCCAACGTATCTATAATTTTTGATTGCTCCATGCTATATTATCTTCTATTTTGGACATTATTGGGCTTTATTATTCACTTTTATATTATTTTTGGGACTAACCTATTAACCAGAGGCCCAGCCCAGAATTGCTGTTTTTTGCCTATTTCAGAGTTTCGCAGAAAAAGAATATCAAACGGAGTCCAAACGGAATGAAACCTTCGGGAACATGATTTTCGAAACGAACATGATCCAGGAGACTTGGACCCTACGTCAAGGAAGCTTCTAGGCAGCCACGAGGTAGGGGGCGGCCTACCCACCCCAGGGCGCGCCCTCCACCCTCGTGGGCCCCATGTTGCTCCACTGACGTACTCCTTCCTCCTATATATACCTACGTACCCCCAAACGATCAGATACGAAGCCAAAAACCTAATTCCACCGCCGCAACCTTCTGTACCCACGAGATCCCATCTTGGGGCCTGTTCCGGAGCTCCGCCGGATGGGGCATCCATCACGGAGGGCTTCTACATCAACACCATAGCCTCTCCGATGAAGTGTGAGTAGTTTACCTCAGACCTTCAGGTCCATAGTTATTAGCTAGATGGCTTCTTCTCTCTTTTTGGATCTCAATACAATGTTCTCCCCCTCTCTCGTGGAGATCTATTCGATGTAATCTTCTTTTGCGGTGTGTTTGTTGAGACCGATGAATTGTGGGTTTATCATCAAGTTTATCTATGAACAATATTTGAATCTTCTCTGAATTCTTTTATGTTCGATTGGTTATCTTTGCAAGTTATGAGAATATCTAGGTATGATCATAATAGTAGTAGATGCAGGCAGGAGTCGGTCTAGTTGTCTCGGACGTGATGCCTATATACATGATCATACCTGAATATTCTCATAACTATGCTCATTTCTGTCAATTGCTCAACAGTAATTTGTTCACCCACCGTAAAATACTTATGCTCTTGAGAGAAGCCACTAGTGAAACCTATGGCCCCCGGGTCTATTTTCCATCATATAAATCTTTCAACACTAAGTTATTTCCGTTGTTTTTTTACTTTGGTTTTATTTTACTTTGCATCTTTATCATAAAAATACCAAAAATATTATCCTATCATATCTATCAGATCTCACTCTCGTAAGTGACCGTGTAGGGATTGACAACCCCTTATCGTGTTGGTTGCGAGGATTTATTTGTTTGTGTAGGTGCGAGGGACTCGCACGTAGCCTCCTACTGGATTGATACCTTGGTTCTCAAAAACTGAGGGAAATACTTACGCTACTTTGCTGCATCACCATTTCCTCTTCAAGGGAAAACCAACGCAGTGCTCAAGAGGTAGCAAGAAGGATTTCTGGCGCCGTTGCCGGGGAGGTCTACGCAAAAGTCAACATACCAACTACCCATCACAAACCCTTATCTCCCGCATTACATCATTTGCCATTTGCCTCTCGTTTTTCTGTCCCCCACTTCACCCTTCCCGTTTTATTCGCCCTTTTTCCGTTCGTCTTTTCGTTTGCCTTGATGTGTTTCTTGACTCGTTTGCTCGCTTGGTTGAAATAGTTGAGTATTTATTCCTAAACAGAGAAGCTAAGATCTATGGATCCTCATCCACTTGCTAATCTTTTAAAGAGATCCAATTATGATGAACCAATTGCTAGTGAGTTTTGTGCACTAGATTACCTTTATGAAGTTTTGCTTGAAATTTGTGAATCTGAAAATTGTGATGAAGAAATTTATGGAGAGATTCACGATAGCTCCTTGAATAAAAAGCATGATTGCAATAATTTTATTATAAATTCTTTTGATGCCAATTGTGCTAATATTATGCAAAACCCTAAGCTTGGGGATGCTAGTTTTGCTATGTCTACTACTTGTTGCAACGATCATGATTGGGGTGATAGTTCTTCTTATAATCTTGAAAATTTATTTAAGCCCCATGATGAATATGAGATTGATAACAATGTTTGCAATAATATTGAAAGTGGGTTTGGAAGAGTGTCGACTTTAGATCCCACATATTTGGAGAATGTTCAATCTTATGATATTTTTGATAAAAGTGGGTTTGGAGAGGTCATGACTTTAGTTAATGTTAATCCCACTATTTTGGAAGAGTGTCAACTTTGCATGCATGTGGATCATGTTGAGAATATTGTATGTGATAGTTATATTATTGAATTTGATAATGATCCTACATGTAATTATTATGAGAGAGGAAAATATTGTTATAGAAATTTTCATGTTACTAAATTACCTCTCGTTATGTTGAGATTGCTATTGTTCCTTTCTGCTTCCTTGCATATGCTAGTTTTTGCTTGCTATGATAATTTGTTTTTCTATAAGGTTCCTATGCATAGGAAGTATGTTAGACTTAGATGTGTTTGTCACGTATTTCATGATGCTCTCTTCGCGCTTCATTCTTGTCTTTTATGCGAGCATCATTAAAATTATCAATGCCTAGCTAAAAGGCTTTAAAGAAAAGCGCTTGTTGGGAGACAACCCAATATATGTCCTTTCTGTCGTTGAATAAATATTTGTTCTAGCCTCTGGTTAGATGTGTTTTTATGTTTTAATTAGTGTTTGTGCCAAGTTAAACCTATAGGATCTTCTTGGATGATAGTTATTTGATCTTGCAGAAAATTCCAGAAAGTTTCTGTTCACGAAAATAATTGTTAAAAATCACCAGAACGTGATAAAATATTGATTCCAATTACTGCTGATCAATAAACAAATTTCCTATGTCGTCCTATTTTGGCTGATGTTTTGGAGTTCCATAAGTTTGCGTTAGTTACAGATTACTACAGACTGTTCTGTTTTTGACAGATTCTGTTTTTCGTGTGTTGTTTGCTTATTTTGATGAATCTATGGCTAGTAAAAGAGTTTATAAACCATAGAGAAGTTGGAATACAGTAGGTTTAACACCAATATAAATAAAGAATGATTTCATTACAGTACGTTGAAGTGGTCTTTTGTTTTCTTTCGCTAACGGAGCTCACGAGATTTTCTGTTAAGTTTTGTGTTGTAAAGTTTTCAAGTTTTGGGTGAAAGATTTGGTGGATTATGGAACAAGGAGTGGCAAGAGCCTAATCTTGGGGATTCCCATGGCACCCCCAAGATAATCTAAGGACACCAAAAAGCCAAAGCTTGGGGATGCCCCGGAAGGCATCCCCTCTTTCGTCTACTTCCATCGGTAACTTTACTTGGAGCTATATTTTTATTCACCACATGATATGCGTTTTGCTTGGAGCGTCTTGTATGATTTGAGTCTTTGCTTTTTAGTTTACCACAATCATCCTTGCTGTACACACCTTTTGAGAGAGACACACATGATTCGGAAATTATTAGAATACTCTATGTGCTTCACTTATATCTTTTGATTTATATAGTTTTGCTCTAGTACTTCACTTATATCTTTTAGAGTGGATTTGTTTTATAGAAACTATTGATCTCTCATGCTTCACTTATATTATTTTGAGAGCCTTAAAATAGCATGGCAATTTGCTTTAATTAATATCACGAGAAATTTGATGCTTGATAATTGATTTGAGATATAAAGGTGGTAATATCATAGTTGTGCTAGTTGAGTAATTGTGGAATAGAAAAATACGTGTGTTGGAGTTTGTGATTCCCGTAGCATGCACGTATGGTGAACCGTTATGTAACGAAGTCGGAGCATGAAGTATTTGTTGATTGTCTTCCTTTGTGTGGCGGTCGGGATCACGCGATGGTTAACTCCTACCAACCCTTCCCCTAGGAGCATGCGTAGTAGTACTTTGCTCCGAGGGCTAATAAATTTTTGCAATAAGTATATAAGTTCTTTATGACTAATGTGAGTCCATGGATTATACACACACTTACCTTTCCGCAATTTTCTAGCCTCTTCGGTACCGTGCATTGCCCTTTCTCACCTTGAGAGTTGGTGCAAACTTCGCCGGTGCATCCAAACCCCGTGATATGATACGCTCTATCACACATAAACCTCCTTATATCTTCCTCAAAACAGCCACCATACCTACCTATCATGGCATTTCCATAGCCATTCCGAGATATATTGCCATGCAACTTTCCATTGTTTCATTTATCATGACATACTCCATCATTGTCATATTGCTTTGCATGATCATGTATTTGACATTGTATTTGTGGCAAAGCCACCGTTCATAATTCTTCCATACATGTCGCTCTTGATTCATTGCATATCCCGGTACACCACCGGAGGCATTCATATAGAGTCATATTTTGTTCTAAGTATTGAGTTGTAATTCATGAGTTGTAAGTAAATAAAAGTGTGATGATCATCATTATTAGAGCATTGTCCCAAGTGAGGAAAGGATGATGGAGACTATGATTCCCCCACAAGTCGGGATGAGACTCCGGACTAAAAAAAAGAGGCCATAAAAAAGAGAGAAAAGGCCCAAATAAAAAAAAGGAGAGAAAAAGAGAGAAGGGACAATGTTACTATCCTTTTACCACACTTGTGCTTCAAAGTAGCACCGTGATCTTCATAATAGAGAGTCTCTCATTTTGTCACTTTCATATACTAGTGGGAAATTTCATTATAGAACTTGGCTTGTATATTCCAATGATGGGCTTCCTCAAATGCTCGAGGTCTTCGTGAGCAAGCAAGTTGGATGCACACCCACTTAGTTTCTTTTTGAGCTTTCATACACTTATAGCTCTAGTGCATCCGTTGCATGGCAATCCCTACTCCTCGCATTAACATCAATTGATGGGCATCTCCATAGCCCGTTGATTAGCCTCGTTGATGTGAGACTTTCTCCTTTTTTGTCTTCCCATATAACCCCTACCATTATACCTTATTCCACCATAGTGCTATATCCATGGCTTGCGCTCATGTATTGCGTAAGAGTTGAAAAGGCTGAAGCGCGTTAAAAGTATGAACCAATTGCTTGGCTAAAACCGGGGTCGTACATGATATGAATATTTTGTGTGGGGAAGATGGAGCATAGCCAGACTATATGATTTTGTAGGGATAACTTGCTTTGGCTATGTTATTTTGATAAGACATAATTGCTTAGTTAGTATGCTTGAAATATTATTGTTTTTATGTCAACATTAAACTTTTATCTTGAATCATATCAAATCTGAACATTCATGCCACAATAAGAAGAATTACATTGAAATTATGCCAAGTGGCATTCCACATCAAAAATTCTGTTTTTATCATTTACCTACTCGAGGACGAGCAGGAATTAAGCTTGGGGATGCTTGATACGTCTCCAATGTATCTATAATTTTTGATTGCTCCATGCTATATTATCTTCTATTTTGGACATTATTGGGCTTTATTATTCACTTTTATATTATTTTTGGGACTAACCTATTAACCGGAGGCCCAACCCAGAATTGCTGTTTTTTTGCCTATTTCAGAGTTTCGCAGAAAAAGAATATCAAACGGAGTCCAAACGGAATGAAACCTTCGGGAACGTGATTTTCGGAACGAACATGATCCAGGAGACTAGGACCCTACGTCAAGGAAGCTTCCAGGAAGCCACGAGGTAGGGGGCGCGCCTACCCCCCCAGGGCGTGCCCTCCACCCTCGTGGGCCCCACGTTGCTCCACCGACGTACTCCTTCCTCCTATATATACCTACATACCCCCAAACGATCAGATACGGAGCCAAAAACCTAATTCCACCGCCGCAACCTTCTGTACCCACGAGATCCCATCTTGGGGCCTGTTCTGGAGCTCCGCCGGAGGGGGCATCCATCACGGAGGGATTCTACATCAACACCATAGCCTCTTCGATGAAGTGTGAGTAGTTTACCTCAGACCTTCGGGTCCATATTTATTAGCTAGATGGCTTCTTCTCTCTTTTTGGATCTCAATACAATGTTCTCCCCCTCTCTCGTGGAGATCTATTCGATGTAATCTTCTTTTGCGGTGTGTTTGTTGAGACTGATGAATTGTGGGTTTATGATCAAGTTTATCTATGAACAATATTTGAATCTTCTCTGAATTCTTTTATGTATGATTGGTTATCTTTGCAAGTCTCTTCGAATTATCAGTTTGGTTTGGCCTACTAGATTGATCTTTCTTGCAATGGGAGAAGTGCTTAGCTTTGGGTTCAATCTTGCGGTGTCCTTTCCCAGTGACAGTAGGGGCAGCAAGGCACGTATTGTATTGTTGCCATCGAGGATAACAAGATGGGGTTTTTATCATATTGCATGAATTTATCCCTCTACATCATGTCATCTTGATTAAAGCGTTACTCTGTTCTTATGAACTTAATACTCTAGATGCATGCTGAATAGCGGTCGATGTGTGGAGTAATAGTAGTAGATGCAGGCAGGAGTCGGTCTACTTGTCTCGGACGTGATGCCTATATACATGATCATACCTAGATATTCTCATAACTATGCTCAATTCTGTCAGTTGCTCAACAGTAATTTGTTCACCCACTGTAAAATACTTATGCTCTTGAGAGAAGCCACTAGTGAAACCTATGGCCCCGGGTCTATTTTCCATCATATTAATCTTTCAACACTTAGTTATTTCCGTTGTTTTTTTACTTTGCTTTTATTTTACTTTTCATCTTTATCATAAAAATACCAAAAATACTATCCTATCATATATATCAGATCTCACTCTCGTAAGTGACCGTGTAGGGATTGACAACCTCTTATCGCGTTGGTTGCGAGGATTTATTTTTTGTGTAGGTGCGAGGGACTCGCGCGTAGCCTCCTACTGGATTGATGCCTTGGTTCTCAAAAACTGAGGGAAATACTTACGCTACTTTGTTGCATCACCATTTCCTATTCAAGGGAAAACCAACGCAGTGCTCAAGAGGTAGCAGGTTGCCGCAGTTACAGAGTGGGAGACACCCATGACAGTTGGGGAGATTCGAAGCTTTTTGGGCCTTGCAGGTTATTACATGAGGTTTATTGAGAACTTTCCCAAGATTGCAAAGCCTATGACTGAATTGTTGAATAAGGAGAAGAAGTTTGTTTGGACTGATGAATGTGAAGCCAGCTTTCAGGAATTGAAGCAGCGTTTGGTTACAGCACCAGTCTTAACTCTGCCAGATATACATAAGGGCTTCCAGGTATATTGTGATGCTTCTCGTCAAGGACTTGGGAGTGTTCTGATGCAGGAAGGTAAAGTTGTTTCATATGCTTCACGTCAGCTTGAGAATCATGAGCATAATTATCCTACACATGATTTGGAGTTAGCCTCAGTTGTGCATGCATTGAAAACTTGGAGGCCATATCTTATTGGTAATCATTGTGATATATTTACTGATCATAAGAGCTTGAAGTATATTTTTACTCAGAAGGATTTGAACCTCAGGCAGATGAGATGGTTGGAGCTTATTAAGGATTATGATTTGAATGTGCAGTATCATCCTGGTAAGGCTAATGTTGTTGCTGATGCATTGAGTCGTAGGAGCCATGTTAATGCAGTTAATATTGATGATATGCCACCGGAGTTATGTGAGCAGTTCAGGAATCTCAGGTTGGAGATGGTTCCTAAGGGATATTTAGCAACACTAGAGGTAAATCCTACGTTGCTTGACAGGATCAGAGAAGCTCAAAAGGGTGATAAGGAGATTGCTGAGATAAAAGAGAATATGGTTAAAGGTAAGGCAGAAGGTTTCCATGGGGATGAGCATGGAGCCATATGGTTTGAGAAGCGTATTTGTGTACCTCAGGATGCAGATATCGGGAAGTTGATTCTTCAGGAGGCGCATGATTCACCTTATTCTATTCACCCAGTTAATACTAAGATGTATTTGGATTTGAGGGAAAGATTTTAGTCGCCTAGCCTGACGAGGGAAATTGCTGGGTATATTGCAACATGTGATGTGTGCCAGAGAGTTAAAGCAGAACATCAGAGAACATCTGGTTTATTACAGCCATTGCCTATACCTGATTGGAAGTGGGATGAGATTGGCATGGATTTCATCACAGGATTACCCCAGGACTCGGTCAGGTTATGATTCTATTTGGGTAGTTATTGATCGTTTGACTAAAATTGCTCACTTCATCCTGGTAAAGACTACTTATACCAGTGCTCAGCTAGCAAAGATGTATATGTCTAAATTTGTTTGTCTGCATGGAGTTCCAAGGAAGGTAGTGTCTGATAGAGGTACTTAGTTCACATCTAAGTTTTGGCGTCAGTTGCATGAATCCTTGGGCACCAGGCTGGAGTTCAGTACAGCTTTCCATCCACAGACAGATGGGCAGACAGAGAGGGTAAATCAGATTTTGGAGGATATGTTGAGAGCTTGTGCTTTGTACTATGGGTCCAGTTGGGATGATAATTTACCTTATGCAGAGTTCTCATATAATAACAGTTATCAGGCTAGTCTGAAGATGGCACCATTTGAGGTATTGTATGGTAGGAAGTGCAAGACACCATTGATGTGGGATGAGGTTGGAGAGCATCAATTCTTTGGACCAGACTTGATCAGAGATGCTGAGGAGAAGGTCAAGTTGATTCGTGACATGCTGAAGATAGCGCAGTCCAGACAGAAGAGTTATGCAGATGCAAAACGTAAGGAGGTGACATATGAGGTCGGAGACCGTGCATATCTGAGAGTTTCAACACTTCGTGGAATTAAGAGGTTTGGAATCAAGGGTAAGTTAGCACCATGTTTTGTGGGACCTTACAAGATCTTGGAGCATAGAGGAGAGGTAGCTTATCAGCTGGAGTTGCCAGAATCCTTGTGAGGAGTTCACGATGTGTATCATGTATCTCAGTTGAAGAAGTGTCATGCAGAGATGATGGATGTTCCATTGAGGGACACAGTGCCACTTGAGGCAATTTAGTTGGAGAGTGATTTGACATATGAGGAGAAGCCTGTTAAGATTCTGGAGACAGCAGAGAGAGTTACTCGCACCAAGACAATCAAGTTGTGCAAGGTTCAGTAGGATCACCATACAGAGGAGGAAGCTACCTGGGAACGAGAGGAAGATCTCAGGCAGGATCACCCACACCTATTTGCTAGCCAGCCCAAATCTCGAGGGCGAGATTCATCTTAAGGGGGGTAGATTTGTAACATCCCAATTTTCCCCAATTTGGATGTTAATAGATCATTCATATGCATCTCTCTTTTTTCATGCATTATTTGCTTTTCTGAAATATTCGAATCATTATGCAACTAAAGGGAATTTATTGGAGTGGAGATAACATGACTTCTCCCCTGTTTTAAAAATGTTCATAATGTCCAGAATATTATTTCCACTTTATTTGATATGTTCTGGTATTTTTATTTATCCTCGAAATATTTTATTCGATTGTTTTATTGCTGTTTGTGTGGCCTATTGCATAAAAATTATTTACAAAATTGCATTAGGTGAGGAACTAGTGTTCCTGTAATTTATATTAGTAGGGTTATTTTTACTGTGTGTCTCTATATTTTTTTTAGTTTTATTATGGTGATTTTTATTTTAGTTATTTTGGTTCCTGTAGATTTTGTTGAAAAAGAGAAACCAGCCGGCGAGCCAGCAAGCCAGCCAGCAGCGGCGGCCCACCTAACTCCCTCGCCCGCGGCCCAGTGGCCACCTGAACTGGTACGCGCCGCCAAACCCGCAGCCTCGCATCCAGCCGCTGACCCGAGGGCCCCACTCCACTGTTCGTCGTCCCCGATCCGGAGACCGCTGTCCCGCACCGCGCGCGCAGCCACGGCCGAGCCCGAGTTGACCTCGCGCTCCTGGTCCACCCCGTGCACGCACGACCTGCCGTGTGCGAGCCAAAGACCCCAAGAAACCCTACCCCACGCTCATTCCCCTCTCACTGTGCCGCACGCACGCGTCCGCGCCGATTGGATCTCGCCAGGAGCTCCGCCGTCCGCCGAACGTTTTTCTCCGCCGTAAGAGGTCATACAGCCACGCCGCCTTCTCTCCTTGACCCTCCGTTCCACGCCGCACTCACCTGATACGTTTGCGTGGCCAGAATCGCAGCGGGGCGAGAGGAACGACCCCGCCCGACTTCGTCGGAGCACGCCGCGTTCCCGTCGCCGCCGTCGCCTGCAGAGGACGAACCAGTCACCGTTCTCACAACCACCGCCTCCGCCACTCAACGCCACCTCCACCCGTCACCTCTCCTTCGCCGGGGAGTCACCGGAGAGCCGCCGCCACCGACGCCCGAACCGCCGCCGTCATCCTCTGTTTCTGTGAGCACGCGCGAGCAGAGTTCACCTGGGCCAATCGCCATCTGACACATGGCGCTACAGGAGTTGCCACAGTAACCCCACACGAACAGTGCAGGAGATTTCTGATGTTTTTGTTTTATTATCAGTTTTTCAACTAAAACTTCAAATTGCTATATCTTATAGTATGTATGTCAAAACTAGGTGATTCTTTTTCCTATGCACTCACAAAATCCAGCGCTTTACACAGTAGCAAAATCTCACATGTTTGCACTTTTCAAATTTGAATTTGTCCAAATTTGAATTAAACCTTTCGGATGCCATAACTTTAAACCGTTTGACGAAAGTGAGTGATTCTTTTTGCGTTGTGTTTCTGGTGCATTGTAGTTGTTTTGTGCAGGCTTTTGTGCTGCTGTTGTTGAATTTTTTAAAATGGTTTCTTGTTTTTGGTTTTATTTTGGTTCTATTTGTGTTATGATGATTGATTTGTTGATTGTGTGTAACATGTAGATTGTCCGGAGTGCGACGCGCACGAGCTATTGTCAGGAGTGTGACTTTTTGAACTAGAACCAAGGTAAGTTACATGTTGATCATCCTTTACCTATTGTTTTCTATGCATGTAGTATATATCACACTATGAATTTATGCATGTATAGGAGTACTATATGTTTTGCGATATTGTTGAGCTATCTCCCGTCAATGCAGATCGTGGTAGTTATAGTTTTGCTATGCTTGTAGACGGGGTTGGTTCGTGTATACATTGAGCTTATGTGAGGATTATATATATAAAAACTTGAGTAGTAACTAAGGATTCAATTCACCTCTGGGCGGAAGTGGTATTGCTAGGGTGGTTTCAAGAACATCATGGTTTATACCCTCTGAATGTAAGTGGACGGCCGCCCAGGCTCAAAAAGATCAGACGGATTTAGTGACTAGTAGCTTCCATGTGCGACCACTGGCTAAATGGGCTCTGACTTAGTTGATCAGTTGTGGAACCCTTACCCGGATGTGCCAGCAGATGTAGATATAATAGTTGGGATGGGCCTCTTGTTGGGACTAGGGGACTACTTCTGAAAGACTTCGTCTCAATCTTCGGGTTGGGTCCAGTGGGTAAAGCGTACTAAACTCTGCAGAGTATTAAAACTAATCATGATTAGCCGTGTCCCCGGTTATGGGCAAATTTGAGCCACTATGCCATTACAGTTGTTGGATGATCTTGACAGATGTGACACTTAATAATATTTGTGGCAAAACTTGATAAAGGGTAGGTTGGAGTTGATTTTGCCAACTCAACCTTGTGTATATATAATTGTAGTAATAAAAGAACTAAATAAAAATTTGACCATTAGGTAGTTATGAGGACAAAATCAGCTTTTTTCAAAAATGAACCCTCAAGCCTTCCTTTTGTTGTACTATGCATATACATGTAGGTCTGCTTTATTATTACTCATGTGTAACTTGCCAATACATTCAAAGTATTGACCTATATGGCTGCAACGTCTCATGTTGCAGGATATTCAGACGAAGAGTAAGGCCCGTTAGGGTCGCGAGTGTGCACTCAGCATCGCCAGTGGGCTATGATGGGACTCATCGTTATTTTCTGCTACTTTCCGCTGTTTGATTGAATAAAGCTAGCCATGTGCCATGCAGATTGTTTTATTTTATATACTCTGGATCATACGTTGTAATAAATTATGCACTTGCTATTCTGGTATTCATCTATACTATGTGTGCTAGCGAGTTCGATCCAGAGACTAGCACGGTAAGCACAGAGACTCAAATCCTTCGAGGTTTGGTCGTTACATTATAGAGATGGAATTAGGTCAAGAGGTGCCAAGAGGGGCCCAGAAGCCTAGGGCCGCCCCCCTTGGGACATGCCCCCTGAGCTTTGTCGCTTCCTTGTGACTCCTTAGGTCTTCTCCCGAACCTTCATGGGTCCCTTCTGGTCCAGAAAAAATTAATCCAAAGTATTTTATCCGTTTGGACTCTGTTTGATATTGATTTCTGAAAAGCCAAAAACAACAACTGGCACTGGGCACTAGGTTAATAGGTTAGTCCCAAAAACTGACATATAATTGCGTATAATTGCATATAAAACATCGAAGATTGATACTATAATAGCATGGAACAATAAAAAATTGTAGATACGTTGGAGATGTATCAGGACTCCACACCCTTATGATTATTTCTTCCGTTGTGTTATATGAGGTATACTCTGGATCTATGTTATCTTTTTAACATGGGATATCATGGTATTTCATCGATGTACTGTGTGCTAGCATACCGATCCAGGGATAGCTTAGAAAGCACAGAGGCACCGATCCATTTGTGTCGGGTTGCTACAAAGATGGTATCAGTGCACATGTTGACTATAGGACATGAACCTAGAATATGGAAAGCCCTAGGAATGGTTCTCTCTAAAACTTTGTTTTCAAAAGTTCTTTTGCTTCTCATCTTTTCTGAGTTTTATCAAATATTCCCTCTTACCACAAATAGTTAGAAAATACCCCTTTCCTTTTTCACCAGACGGATAACTTTCTCTAGCCATGATATTTTGACAAGACATGATTGCTTTTTAGTATGCTTGAAGTATTATTGTATTTATGTCAATATGAAATTTTTGTTTTGAATCTTACAGATCTGAATATTCATGCCACATAAAGAAAGATTACATGATAAACATGTTAGGTAGCAATCCACATCAAATATTCTGTTTTTATCATTTGCCTACTCGAGGACGAGCAGGAATTAAGCTTGGGGATGTTTGATATGTCTCCAATATATCTATAATTTTTTATTGTTCCATCCTATTATATTATCAATCTTGGATGTTTTATATGCATTATTATGCTATTTTATATCATTTTTTGGGACTAACCTAGTGCCAATTGCCGGTTGCTGTTTTTTCAATGTTTTTGTCATTACAGAAAATCAATACCAAATGGAATCCAAACGGAACGAAACTTTTTGACGATTTTTCTTGGACCACAAGACATCCTAGAAGCTTCGGGAGTAGGCCAGATGGGCCACGAGGTGGCCACAAGCTCAGAGGGCGCGCCCCCAAGCTTGCGAGCCCTCGTGGCTCCTCTAATCCTAATTCTTCTTTGAGTCTTCTCTGAACTCTTTTATACATGATTAAGATAGCTTTTTATTGGGACAATTGCATTTTTACCCCTAGTTGGTTCCTACCCACGGGTTTTGCCCTTACTTTTTGAGCTTGCTCAGTTTTGCCCTTAATTTTTCTGTCGAGGTCCCTCGAATGCCCTTTGACCGTTTGACCAAAACTTTGAAAATTCATAACTAATTCTTATGAACCCAGAAAAATGCAAATAAGATATCAAAATGTTCAGATAAACATTACCTTTATGTGCACATCATTTGCATTCAGGACAAAAGCATCGTTTAAACTACCTAAGGTAATTAATGTTGTTAACGTTATTAAAAATAAAAAGGTATAAACAATATTTTTTCATGAATAAAAATTACATGCAAATGTAAGTGATGTTTTCTGAACATCCAGATATCTTATTTGCATTTTTCTGACTTCGTATCATCTTGTTATGAATGTTCTAACGACTTTGACCATTATTTGGAAACTTCATAACAAGTTGATATGAACTCAGAAAAATGCAAATAAGATATCAGGATGTTCAGAAGACATCACCTACATTTGCATGTAATTTTTATTCATGAAAAAAATATTGTTTATACCTTTTTATTTTTAATAATGTTAGTAACATTAATTACCTCAGGTAGTTTAAACGATGCTTTTATCCTGAATGCAAATGATATTCACATAAAGGTAATGTTTATATGAACATTTTGATATCTTATTTGCATTTTTCTGAGTTCATATGAATTAGTTATGAATTTTCAAAGTTTTGGTCAAATGGTCAAAGGGCATTCGAGGGACCTCGACGGAAAAAGTAAGGGCAAAACTGAGCAAGCTCGAAAAGTAAGGGCAAAACCCGTGGGTAGGAACCAACTAGGGGTAAAAATGCAATTGTCCCCTTTTTATTTCTCTCCGATCTATTTATTTGGTTTGGCCAACTAGATTGATTTTTCTTGCCATGGGAGAGTTGCTTTGTAATGGGTTCAATCTTGCGGTGCATATTCCCAGTGACAGAAAGGGACATGACACGTATTTGTATTGTTGCCATTAAGGATAAAAATATGGGGTTTGTTCATATTGATTGGATCTATCCCTCTATATCATGTCATCTTGTTTAAGGCGTTACTCAGTTCTTGTTAACTTAATACACTAGATGCATGCTGGATAGCGGTCGACGTGTGGAGTAATAGTAGTAGATGCAGGCAGGAGTCGGTCTACTTGTCACGGACGTGATGCCTATATTCATGATCGTTGCCTTAGATATCGTCATAACTATGCGCTTTCTATCAATTGCTCAACAGTAATTTGTTTACCCACCGTATGCTTTCTTTCAAGAGAGAAGCCTCTAGTGAAAACTATGGCCCCCGGGTCTATTTTTTCATATTATTTTCAGATCTATAAAATAAAAAACACAAAAATACCTTGCTGCAATTTTTTACTTTTATCTTATTTTGCACTTTTACTTACCTTTTATATCTATCACTATCAGATCTCATCCTTGCAAGTAACCGTGAAGGGATTGACAACCCCTTGCAAGTATTTGTTTGTTTGTGTAGGTGCTATCATTGGAGACTTGTGTGTTCCTCCTACTGGATTGATACCTTGGTTCTCAACTGACGGAAATACTTATCTCTACTTTGCTGCATCACCCTTTCCTCTTCAAGGAAAAAACCAGCGCAAGCTCAAGAAGTAGCATATACTCGCGTTAGATGCGATGATTTGTTAGCTGTCATTTTTTGATTTTTTTTCCAACAGTAACAAATAAAACCTATTTTGGAAACTATATTGTTTGTACGGGTATCTTTCTCCCTCTCTTATCTCATCTCAAAACCCTTGGACCCAATAGATGGTGAACGAGGATGGACTCGTATTTTCTAGATCGGTGACTCGGTGGGAGGCAGAATAATGGATTCAAAACATGGAGGATCACTTGAGGAATAACATTGTTGAAAGAAAGAATATGGTCCAGTATGGTCTTCAGTACTTTACAAAAGGTGCTGCAACATGGTGGAAGATGCATCAAGCTATACAAGGATGGAATGGAGCAAAAACATGGGAGGAATTCGAGATAACTCTGCTAAGGTCTCGTCTTATCCAGAAGCCCTATGATAGTAAAATGAAAGAACCTTGTGCATGCAATATCTATGGTGAGATAGGACACACCCATGAAGAACACGAGGTTGGGTGCCCTCATTGTGAAGAAAATCACCCAGCTGAAGAATACCCAACTAGGCAGGTTACTTGTTTCCTATGTGAAGGAACTACCCACTACCATGCTCAGTGTCACATTTACCCCATGGTACAACAAACTATCTAGCAACAAAAAGAAGAATTGAAAGCAGCACTCAGAGAACATACGGAAGTACCTGTGGCGAAGGAAGATGTTCAAGACCCATTTGAAGATACCTCAATGAAGGTTTACACCAAATCATGCTATGCCCGTGGAGAAGTAGGACCTATCTCCCATAATTGCCTAGAGGAGTGGAAAGAGAATCTGGGAGAATTCCCGACAATGGAACTGGAGTATGACCCACAGGAAATAGAGGCTCTGATCAGTACAGAAAAATATAGGAAGAGAAACATAATGTATCCCCAGAACAACCCAATTTCTGCAAGGAAGGACCTGTGTCATATCACATGTTTCAAGTGCAAGAATTCAAGTCACTATGCTAATAAATGTCCAGAAAATAAGCCAAGAACCCAAGGAGCTTACATAGTCACAAAGAAGCCTCGAGACTTGTCAGAAGTCATCTGTTTTCACTGCAAGGAAACTGGACATTATGCTAGTAAATGTTTTCAGATCAGAAGAAAGCTTGAGCCGAGTAGTTGTTTTTTTGTATATTGGAATAAAGAAAGCCATAAGTGTAGTAGCAAACACTCTTGTTATGAAGATGCTGAGTTAAGTTATGTAATGGAAGTCTTGGAGATTGTAACAATACATGATTCAATAAAATTATTGTGTCTTGATCTCATATGTTGAATTTTATGTATGAGTTGTTACTCTATAAACTAAGATTATGACCATGTTCAAAGATACGAGAAATATAGTCTCTGGATGAACTAGTGCATTTTATTTTAACGGTGGTAGTACCCTATGAGAACACTTGATAAATGGAAAGAAAAATGTTATTCATGACCACCCATAGAGTGAAGTTTGGACAAAATAAGCTTGGGTTTTGTTTGATGATATGATGGTTTACCCCAAGAGTTGCAAGTAAATAAAAGTGTGATGATCATCATTATTACAGTATTGTCCCAGTGAGGAAATGATGATGGAGACAGTGATTCCTCCACAAGTCGGGATGATCCTTTGGACTAAATAAAAAAGAGAGGCCAAAAGAGCCCACCAAAAAATGAGAGAAAAGAGAGAAGGGGCAATGTTACTATCCTTTTACCACACTTGTGCTTCAGAGTAGCACCATGTCCTTCATTTATAGGGTCTCTTGAGTTATCACTTCCATATACTAGTGGGAATTTTTCATTATAGAACTTGGATTGTATATTCCAATGATGCACACCCACTTAGTTTCATTTTGAGCTTTCATACACTTATAACTCAAGTGCATCCGTTGCATGGCAATCCCTACTCCTCGCCTTGATATCGGTTGATGGGCCTCTCCATTTCCCGTTGATCCGCTGAGTTGATGTGAGCCTTTCTTCCCTTTTAACTTCTCCCATATATCTCTACCACCGCACTCTATTCCACCCTAGTGCTAATATCCATAGCTCACGCTCATGTATTGAGTGGAGTAAAAAATTGCTGAAGTGCGTTAAGATGTATGATACGTACAATTGCTTGGTTCAACACCAGGGTGCTCATGATTTCTACTTATGCGGTGAAGGCAGAGTCATGCCATGCTTACATAATTCAATGAGTAGGGATGACATTCGTTAAGCATTGTATATTTTGAAAAGGTAATTCGTTAAGCATTGTATATTTCACAGATTTCACAGATTTCAAATACTTTCACAGATGGTCCTTTCACAAATACGTAGAGGGGGTGTAAATCTGTGGGGGCTTACATAATACTAGCAGTAATATATATGATTTATATAAATTGTCAAATATTGGGAAAACCCCAGAGAGCCACCAGAAACAATTTTTCCATCGCTGCAAGCTTCTGTTCTCCCGCGATCCCATCTGGAGGCATTTTCTAGTACTCTCCTGAAGGGGGAATTGATCATGGAGGGCTTCTACATCAACCTTGCTGCCCTTCCAATGATGTGTGAGTAGTTCACCCTACGGGTCCATATCTAGTAGCTAGATGACTTCTTCTCTCTCTGTGATCTTCAATACCATGTTCTCCATGATCTCTATGGAGTTCTATCTGATGTAATCTTTTTTGCGGTGTGTTTGTTGGGATCCGATGAATTGTGGGTTTATGATCAGATTATTCATTGAAAGTAACTGAGTCTTTTCAAAACTTTGTTATGCATGATTTTTTATAGCTTTGTATCTCTCTCCAATCTATCAATTTGGTTTGGCCAACAAGATTGATTTATCTTCAGAGGAGAGGTGCTTTGTAAATGGTTCAATTTTGCGATGTCCTCACCCAGTGACAGTAGGGGTAGCGATACACATATTTATATTGTTGCCATTACTGGTAAAAACGACAGGGTGTAATCATATTGCTTGGTTTTATTCTATCTACATCATGTCATCTTGCTTAAACCGTTACTCTGTTTGTCATGAAGTTAATACCTTAGATGCAAGCAGGAGTCAGTCGATTGGTGTAGTAATGGTAGTAGATGGAGGCAGGAATCTGTCTACTTGTTATGTACGTGATGCCTATATACATAATCATTGCCATGAATAACGTCATAACTATGCGCTTTTCTACCAATTACCCAACAGTAATTTATCTACCCTCTGTATGCTATGTTTCCAGAGAGAGGTCTCTAGTGTAAACTATGGCCCCGGGGTGTACGTTAATCATATTACTAAAACCTAAAATATCTTGCTATAATTTTACTCTTTTATTTTACTTTTCAATTTATATATCTACCACTACCAGATTTAATCCTTGCAAGTAACAAGTTCATGGGGATTAACAACCCTCTTGCCCGTGTTGGGTGCACGTATTTGCTCTTGTATGTGCAGGTGTTGTTTGACTAGGATTTTCTTGGTTCTCCTATTGGTTTGATAACCTTGGTTTTCACTGAGGGAAATACTGACTGCTACTATATTGCTTCAGCTTTCCTCTTCGGGGAAAATCCCAACGCAGCTCACAAGTAGCATAGCGCACCCCACTTCGTCTGGCCTCTAATATGCCTCCTCGTCACCACCTCCAACACCGGGAGCTCCGTCGAGCTTGTATTCTAGCCATGGGGTGGCTAGGAGGGGAGGATCTTCACTGGATTGGGAGGGGATGTGATCAGGGTCGCTGACTTGGGAGGGGAGAGGGTCGCTGGCTCAGGAGAGAGATCATGGGAGGAGAGGAGAGGAGAGAAGAGACAGGGAGATCGGGAAGAGAGGAAGAAGAAAGAGAAGAGGAGGAGGAAGCTTACCTGTTGGACCCACATGTAAGTTAACGATCAAGCTAAACGGTCAAACAAATGATTATCTTTCGTGTGGGCATCAACTGTCATAATCGTGATCAATTGATAAGGACTAGGAGATTTGACTTTTTTGAAACAGCCGACCCTAAACTTGGTAGTTATCAGCGGGAAAAGAAATCCAGTAGTATTTTGGAACCATAACATGAATTGTAGTAGTTTTATGCTATTTACTCGACAACTGAATATGCCGTTTTTATTCGTATCACTGAGAAGGGCAGTTTAACAAGAATATACTAAAAAATTGGGCCCATTTTAATGCAAGTTGAATACCAACGCTCCAACTTGGTATATTGTGCCTTATTATAGTTGTATTGCGGTTGAACTAATCGCTACAAGGTCTGAGGTTTCCCTGTTCAATTGGGGAGAATTATGTTCAATTCATATGCGACACATGAGATCGGCAGTTTGTAAGCTCACTCTTCATGGTTATTGTGGGAACGACTTAGTCGTGCTTTATGGTCTGTATGTCACAGGCATCAAGAGATTATGACCTTCAGGTACGAAGTTTTGTTCTTGCAGATTTGTAGAATATGCTATTTACTTATCTCTTTTTTGATCATTTAGTTTCTAAAGTAATATACAAAAGCATGTAGTCTTGGGTTAAGTTGTTATAATATTTGCTCTATTCAGGAAAACAAAAGGCATTTAACCAAAAGTTCCGAATTGTATTTGTCTCTTGCAACTACATTGCGGGTTCATGTGAGAATCCATGCTAGACTTGAACTTGGAATTATATGCTCGTTGTATCTTTTCTGAGCTCATGTTCTATTGTTTTGAATCCCAAAGCCATCGTGCTTACTCCTACATTCCAACGAATAATGCGTGCACACTTTCCAAAATTAATCTTTGACCATGAATTAGATCAGTAATATATACTTTTGTAGTTTAAAAATATATATTGAAAACTTATTTTCAATATGAATTCAACAGTATAATTTTTATCACATACAATCCATATTTGATTGGTCTAATTTATGGTCAAAATTGAATTTTGGGGTTCGTGTGTGCCTTATACATTGGAGTAGGTTTCAGAACTAACAAAGGATTCACCTTATGGTGAGTGGGTGAGAAATGTTATTTCTCACTCATATGCTTTTCATATCTTCACTCATTTGAACAAATTTCCATATAATAAAAATTTAGAAGCTTAATTCTTTATCTGGTCATCTCTCATGGCAATGCTTCTATTGCCAATGACCATCTTATCTTATCTTATCTTATATTTACTAATTGGAGGCACCATACGAGCCTCCACGTTAATCCACATAAGCAGAATTAATGTAGCCGTTAGATATAAAATTTAATGGTGAAGATCTATTAGAAAACACTGCCTCATTACAAGAAAGAAACAACACGTACATTAATAGGATGAAGGCCACCCATGCAAAAAAATAAAAAATTCCAATGCCCACGTCAAAGGAATGAAAAAACATGCCTTTTAAAGAGTCCAGATCCCACTCTCCCAACTATAAAAAGGAGACCTCAAGCCTCACGTTTTAAAAAAGGAGTCTTCCTCATGCAAGAAGGAAACAACACGTACATACAAAGGATTTTTTTAATCTACATAAATAAATAGGATTAGGGCCAAGCATACAAGAAAGAGTCTCCAACGCCCATGCCCATATTATGAAAAAAAAACATACCTTTTTCCTTGAAAAGGAAAACAAAGATGTGTAGAAATAGGAAGTTAGGTCTCAGATTTTTTTTCTAAAAAAAAGTCCCACGTAAAAAGAAAGACTCCACATCCCATGGTCCCAGAAAAAGAAAATCCATGCACATACAAAAAAAGACATTGAGCTTCACGTTAGATCACTCAATGTTGTACTCGGGGACCCTACAGTGGGCATTCTCGGTAGCGCAGCTGACCATAACAAAATTTCTGGGTAGATATTGGCCCGTGTTCAAAAGCGTGAGCGTCATTCACGTGGGGCAAGGTTCACACTACACTTAGACGAGTTCACTGATCATGTCAATAGGAGGTCCTAAGGAGTGGATGTGGGGCGTGGTGCTGACACAATTTTCCATAGAATTCTTCAACTATACCAGAGGTACGTCATGGAGTACGTATGCCGCTAGAGTGTGCACACCCTTGATGATAATCCAAGAGTTCATAGTAATACATTTCTTAATTGTCAATAAATCCCCAACCATAAATTACATTGGTCAGGCCTATTCAGTTCTATTCCTCTATTATGTGACCAAAGTATATATGAGCAAAATATGCATACACATATGCGCGCACGCACACCCCTTAAGGTCCCTATTCACTAATGCACATTCCCTTATTTATGTACTACTCCAGGTCGACTAAAGTCAGGGAGTAGCAAGATACATGGTCTTTAATTCCTAATTTCCTCGGAGTTCTTCTCATTTCACCTCTTCCCTCTGAGTTATGTGTATTGATTTCGAGTATATTTGTTCATGCAAGATTTTGTCTTATTTAACCAATTACTTTACTTCTTCTATGTGTCGATGATATACTTTTCTTTCTATAAAGCCTATGTATTATAACAATGAACAACACTTTACAAAAGTACATGTCGATCATCCTTTGGAGCCAAGGTGCAAAGGTAATAGCAATCATACCAATAATTTGATTCACTTTGTTGCATTTGGTGATGCTAAGAGTTCTAAGAGTTGGTAGAGAAAGTGTATTTGGTACCATCAAAGTTTTGAGATATGTCATAGCATGAGGGGATCCAAATGATTTTGTCTCAGTTAAGAGATTTAAGTGCCAAATTTGTTTGTATCCTTAGTGTGATAGGGCATAAAACTTTGGGTCGCACAAATCTCTCTGCAGTAGCAATGGTTACCGGGCACATGTATTTGAGAAAATTAATGCATGTAAATAAAATGCTTTAAGACTAGAACATCATATTTAGGATGTAGGGATAGGAATGTCCGACCATATTTTTGAATCTCTTGAAATTTTGCTTCTCTATTCAAGTTTGTTAATCATTTATATACATATTAATATCTGCAATAAACGAAGTCGGAGAGAACGTACTCATATGTCAGGAAGAGGATCCCCTCCTTTTGAAAACAAATCATTCATTCATACTCTAAAGCATGGAGAATTAATGTTTTTAATTATGAATGCTGAAACAGAATAGTTCCTAGCCCGTGCAGGCGCACGGGTTGATGACTAGTTAAGTATAGGGCAAATGGCCAATACTAATCCATTGTGCCACATGTAGGAGCCAGTCTACTTCTAGGAGCACCTATTCTCAATGTATGTATCTACACGGTTGCCGCTT
Organism: Aegilops tauschii subsp. strangulata; assembly: GCF_002575655.3. Lineage (NCBI taxonomy): Eukaryota > Viridiplantae > Streptophyta > Magnoliopsida > Poales > Poaceae > Aegilops > Aegilops tauschii. The sequence goes on along the minus strand of NC_053038.3, from coordinate 512,797,285 downwards.
CCATACTCCATGGTGGACAACCTGCTGCTCGCCAAATTGTGGTCTTTGAATCCACCCGCTGTTCCTCACGCCAATTTAAGGTCAATGAAAGTGTGGATCAAATAACTCCGTGGGCTTTAAACTGCAGTCCTATATTATTTCGCTGAATCAAAATGATACCATAGTTGGTTTATCCAAGGCTTCCTAGTTGATCGGGCACATGTGTTGGATTGCTATTATGAAACCCCCTTGGCCTTGAACCTCACAAAGTAACTCAGGAGTCTCGAGCTTCCTCTTTTTTTGCGAGAACAGGAGTGTCGAGCTTCAATCAAAATAGTAAATAATTTTAAAATAACCTGTAATGTCAAGCGTTCAGTAACGGATGAATGTGATTTTTAGTATTTTCTGTTATAAAGAGAGACAAGTTCTGAAATTTGGTTATATGTTTTCCATGAGGGTCCACACTTATTAACTTGTCATAAATTTGTGTCCAATTTTATGCTTTCTCCGAAGTATAATTGTTGCTGAAATTTAGCGGCGCGGCAAAGCATCCTTTCGCTTCTAGTAAAAGACCAAGCATCAAAGCTCTCTGATACCCCTAAAAAAAACTGAAGCTCTCTAAGGGTAAACTTGAATCTTCAATTATTTTGGAATGGAGGGAGCGAGGAAGTAGTCTCTAATGCATTAGTAAAATTCAGAAGTACGTATATGATTTGCGTCTGAATTAATACAAGATATCTATGTCTATATCTATATCTATACCTACTAATAAAGTAAGGTGCCTTTCTCCGATTACTTCATCCGTTCACCATTGAAAAGATTTTTTTTCTATTCGAGGTGGTACTAAATTTTTGTCTGTTTGTCTATTAGAAAATGAAAAACGCCAGAATTTTGTACATGGGCTGCCTGCAGTGTGCCCCAGCAAAGCCAGCCCATTTATTTTCATGCCCATGCATGTGGCAAAATCCTATTTATCGCATGCGCGTCAAATAGTCCAGATTCACACAGGGCGAACAAGCTGGGCTCAACCATTTTTTTTTGCTGTGTTATGTTTCTATTTTTCTTTTTCCATTTCTTTCTCTTCTTCATTCCTGTTTCTTTTGTCTTTTTTCCTTTCAAGTTTATTTTTCTTTCTCCCTTTTTTCGGAAATTCTATTTTTTTCAAAAAAATTAACAATTTTAGATTTTTTTTATTTTTTAAATGTTCTGAATTCCAAAAATATCCCCTTCTGAAAAATGTTCAGAACTTTAAATATTTGTTGATTATCCAAAATTGGTTCAAATTTAAAAAATATTGCAGTTTTCCTTCGTATTTTTCAATGTTGTTTGAGATTTTCCAAAAAATTGCATTTTAAAAATGTTTCAAATACGAAAAATATTCTTGTCTTAGTAAACTGTTCGCAAATTAAAAATAATTTATGATTTCAAAGAAACACATTTTCCAAAATTGTTCTGAATGTTCAAAATATATTTTCTTTATCAAAAAAAATCACAAATTTATGTTTCCCAATAAAATTGTGAATTTCAAATGTTTCAAATCTTGCCGTGTATTTCTGAAAATGTAAAGAATTTCAAAAAATGTTTGGGATTTTCCAAATTATTCATGCTTCCAAGAATATTCAGCAATTTTTTTTAAGTTCAAAAATTTTTGTTTCCAATCTAACATTGGGGTAAGTTCTTAAAGGTTTGAGCTTGCCATTGGTTGGTAGGACTCATTTCTTCGAGTGGCTAGCAACACGTAGTCGGGTTTTTGAGGGCAAGATTTTGATCCTTCAACTCATCGTTTTCTGGATTTTTCCGCGCCTTACAAACACAGGTCGTCTTGGGGCCTACCAGTGTGTTGGCCCATACACGAACTTATGTGCGTCCCACGCGCTATTTTACGCAGCTAGCGTCATATATAGCCCCCACGCAGTTGGCCCAAGAAAAAAGTGCTCCATCGCACAAGCAGTATTGGGCCTCAGCCGAACTCCCCTGCTAGGTCATCCGCATCCAGCCCATCGATCCTCAGGCGGATGCCAACTGAACTAGGGCGGCTTTGTTACATAAAAATGGTTGGTCCTCCTTTTAAATTTACATATAAGTTTTGTTCCGCCCGCTCATAGTTCCCGATTTTTTTTATTTGTCCCCCGGGTGGGATAAACTGGACCTACCCACGCATTTCTTTTTCTGTGAGACAGATGAGCAACAAAAATTTAAGCTCTGAGGACTTGAAATATGGACCTTCCCTATTGTGTCGATGGACCAAACCAACTCATCTATCTTGCAATTATGATGAGAATAGTATCGCCTTGGAACTTTATAGTAAATCCCCACTAGTTTGTATATGTCCATAGGTTGTCTGGAAATAAGAAGGTTGTATCAAAATAAGAAAGTTATCTCGAGAACCATGAGCATCAAAAGGGACTCCATAAATTATAGCCGGTGCTAGCTTGCAAGTGCCAATAAAAAAGAATATGTTGGTTGGCCTCGAATAAAAAAATTGTGGGCACGTGAGCGCTAAAACAATCAAAAAGAATAAACCCTAATAAAGAAGGGACATTGATGTCTGGTTATGCGCTAAATATGAATGAAACGGGATTTATGCGCTGCAATTAGTAATCCATCCGGTTACGCCATTGTAAGAGAGAGTGATCGAAGCAACCGTGCCCTGAAGGTCGTTGCATAGCTACCAAATGAGGAGGTAGACACAACCCCAAGAAAGAGGCGGACCGAGAGGAAAAAAGGCATGAGTTGGATGGTTGCCGCCACGCCGATTAACCCTACCACTATCAAGATCTCGTGGGACAAATATGACCCGCGAAAAGACCACAACTCCTCGCTCTATCGCATCGCTGTAGAGATCGTTTTTGATGGACACATCAATTATCTCTCTAATTGCTTCTCGTAAAAGAATATCTCTTCCATTGCAACGTACGGGCATATGGGCTAGTTCACTCTAATGGCGAGAGATGAAGTCCAGGACAGAAATGAAAAAGAGAGAACTGAAAGGGGCACAGCTTAGCGAGTGAACATAAGAACCCAACTACCCAAGACTTCTACTGCCACGAGAACTAGAAGTACGGCGACGTCCCTTCCGAGTAGCAATCGGCGCCGACGTGGAAGATCCCATGGCAGTTCATCTCGTTGTCGTTCGAGCTCAGGACCAGCGCGCCGGTGTTGAGCTGCTCGATGTCCATGCTGGGTAAGGCGGCGAACCCGGCGGCAGTGTAGACACCGCTGGAGGCCTGGGAGCAGGCGAACCAGGAGGAGCTGCTGAATTGCTGGTTGGGAACGAGGTGCTGCTGGGCCACGGAAGGGATTTGCTCTCTTGGACGGACCATCCGGCTGATGTCGATGCTGGAGGGGTTGGCCGGGGACGACAGAAAAGAGAGAGCACAATCGGAGCTGAGCACGTGCGTCAACTGTCCATCGGATAACATCTTGTTGCTGCTGCTGCTCTCTGGCGGTGGCGGGGTGACGGCCTTCAGGAGAGGCTGGCACACGGGGATCTCGAGGGCCGGCGCGCCTGCGCTGAAGCTCATCGGTTCTCCTTCGTGGAGAAAGGGGAAGTGCCAGCCTTCCATAGTGTCGGACGACGTCGACCCGTTGAAGTTCTGCCTGCTTTTGCTAAGAACCTCGTGGGTGTAGTACGAATTGCTATCCTCGTATTTGATGATCCCGGACCAGCTTGGCTCTGCTGCCCTCGGAGCAGAGAACGACGCGAAACTTGTCCCTGCATTTGAATACAAACCTGAATGCCCGTCATGAAACGAGTTCAAGAGTTTAGACTTTAGACTGCTATTCAAATCTAGAAGTATAAAACATTGAAAATGCAGGCATTGTGCCACCAGTCAGTTCATTTGAATATTCAGGTTGCACTATGCTCTTGTGGCCAAGGAAGAATAGTACGAAGGGTAAACGAAAGGTGTATAGTGCCATTTCCTGTTCGCTGTCTGGGGTTGCAGGATGTGTGTAGTGTGGTGTGTAGTGGGACTGTGTAGTGTGGAGTGGACACACCGTTTATCCCATCTTGATATTTTAGGGGAAATGCAGGTGGTCAAGCTTATCATCAGTTAGACAGGAAAAAATATGTCCCGATTAATTAAATTACAAAACCGTAGTTTTGCAGGCTAGATGTATGAACAACTATAGATAACTATAACAGTTTGGCGAGGGTTTACATTTGAATTAATGTACATAATAACTTAAGTTCTGGTTTTGAGATTACTATATATTTTGTTTGTTTCAGCTGTGTCAAAGTAGCAATCAACAAGCTAGCAAAACAGTAGTTAAACAAATAAAATACCTTGTTGGGTTGTCTTGCGGCGCCTGTTGCGCTCGTCAAGGCGCTTTCTACAGCTACGCTTAGCCTCGTCAAACTCCTCAAGTAAGTGAAACCTAAAGAGAAAAAGATTCATGACAAAAGACAAAAGCATTTAAGTTAAATAAAGGAGCCATAAACTCATAATACTAACATATATGAAAGAATAGGTACCCATTGAGGAATATGCACTAATCAATATCACCCTTAATGACATAGTAACACTGTTATGACATTTTTTTCTCCTTCGGAGGAGGGAAAATCCCCCAGTGTTAATGTATATACTCTCCCTCCATTCCATAATTCTTGTCGTGATTTAGTTCAAATAGGAACTAAAACCACAGTAATTATGGAACGGATGGAGTACTGAGCATATGTGATTGTTCTAGCAGGAAGAGAGCAACCAGAACACACTTGAAGACCGTTAGGTATAGAACCTCGCATAACCTTGCTATAAACAAATAAAATATCTCTTAATATCTTGTCACTATCATAATAGAGTTAAGTGTTACAAGGAAATCATATCATAACATCATGGACAAATAAGCCAAGAACCAAGTATGGCATTCGGGATTAGAGAGAATTTGTATGCAAGTGCACCACTTCGATGCTGAAAGCACGCATGAAATTCTAGAACAGACAACTTAGGTTTAGGTTATTCATTCAAAATCATCACTACAGATTTTGATATTGTTTTCTGAGCAGATAATCTGCTCTGATATAATAAAGCACCTGAATAATTAAAAGCTTCAAGGACTAACGAGGTACTCGAACAGAATGGTCTGAATATTTATTTGCTCAGTATTAAAACATCACACACAGATTCTCTAAAGAAAGATTACTACACAGCTGGACCACTCAGATTTCAGTGCATGGGGCTTCCCTTTACAGAAGTTTTCTACTGGGCCCTGTAAAAAGCACAGCAAATTAGTGCAATTCTTGTTGGACATTTGGACCACAGTACGGTTTCTAACCGGAAGTATATGGCACTACGGCACAAGCCTGAAGGAGCACTGATATGAAATCTACCAAACGGTATGGTCATCCAAATTTTCCTCGATTGGGTGCACTATTGCCTGCTATATGCTTGATAGGTAACCAATCATTGGAAATGTACTCCACTGGATAAACAAAATTTAGAAGAAGAGACCAAATGATCGATGGATAATTTTTGTATTGCTTAATGTTTCAAAGCACATGAGGCAGATTAGTTCCTCACTACATCTCAAAAATATAAAAGACACAAACTCAATTGAGCTAGAGTTGAACCCTAAAAGATTTTAAGCAACGCGGCACAATTGTGAAATGAACCAGGCAAAAAAGTGCATTACAAAAACACGTCAAATTGGAGGCACCCTATTTGATGAAAGGATGTGAATTCCCATATCAAACTAATAGGAGCAGTTTTAACATGGTCCCTCTTACCCAGAAGGGGCGATTCGGTGCCCGAGCTCAGATGCTCCCGAAATCGTCGTCGTACGTTCCTGGCTCGGGATGCGAATAAATCGCACTGGCGCGTCTGACACGAGGTCGTGGAAAAGGGCCGCACGGTTATATACGGTACTCCCTCCATTCCAAAATATAGTGCGCCCGCGCTTCCCGAGGTCCAACTTTGACCATAAATTTAGCTAACGAGACCGATTGCGGCGGGAGAAAAAGTTATATAATTGAAAACTTCTTTTGAATACGAATTCACTGGTATAACTTTTGCTCCCGCCGCAATCGGTGTTGTTTGTTAAATTTTTTGTCAAAGTTGAAGCACGGGGACAGAGGAAGCACTATATTTTGGAACGGAGGGAGTAGGAAACAGTGCTTTGTCTCTGGGCCTGAATCGTATGGGCGAGACGGAGGACGCGCGCGGCCGTCCCGGTCCCTCGTTGCCAGAATTATGAGCCAGGGATCAGATCAGGAGTCAGACTAGGAGAAAAGCTGAGCCGTTTGTCGTTCCTGGGTGTAGCACTCTCTTCCCCTAAGAACACCATTATCGCCTTGCGTGTTGAAGTGAGCGGGTCCTGGCGGCGGCGCTCGCTGTGAACCGGCGGCAACGGGACGGGCCTGGGGGCGTTCGCCATTACCTTCTTTTTTCATGTTCCTGCTGCTAGATGAGTCGCCGACAGCCTCGACCTCCCAGATCCGGTTCCTCTGGTGTTGTTGCCGACAAGCGAGGCCAACCGTACCGAACCTGGATACTCAAATGCTGGGTCTGGTTGCGGTCAGCGAGTCGGCGGCGATGACCTTGACAAAGGACGAGGTGGAGTTCGCCGGCGTGCGGATGCATCTCCGGTCGGTGCAGTCTACCGACAGAGTCCACCCAGAGGCCCCCGGGTGAACAAAAAGGTCTGAACCCAAATCCTACCCGCTAAATAACTATACTGTTTTCCGTTCAGCTGTAGAAATTATTTTGTTATGTCCATATGCGCTAGTTGGCTTAGACATTCTTGCATCTGTCCTTAGTGGTAACTGGTTTCACTGTCAGAACGCCCAGTCATTATACTGTTAGATTTGTTGAGGCTGGAACAATATACTGAATATGTATGATTGGGAAAAATTCAGATTATGGCTGGGAAGTGCACCTCCAGACCGGACACCGTGCCCATCGCGGATGAGTGCTGAGGAGCAGTCAATTCGCAAGTATGCAGAGGAGCCTACAAAGAGTGTTATACATCCGGCACTTGGTTTCAGTTTTGATTCACTTGGTGAGGTGTATGACTTCTACAATTTGTATTCCTGGGAGACCAGCTTTGGAATTAGAGATATGGTAAGAGCAGACTCAATGCCAAGAGGACAAAGTGCATGCAGGAGATAGTCAGCGGTTGCTCGGTTGATTTTCTCTTTGTTCTGGATAGCATTCCTTGAATATCTAAGTTGCGAGCAGATGTTTCTGGAAGTATCTGTTTATCACTCTTTTTGTACCTTTTTAGAGTTGGGAGAAGACAGTGGATTGCTACAGTCCTGGTCAGGGGTTGATGCCTGCTAGTTTTAAAGTCAAGATCCGTGCCTTTAGATGGAAACTATGAAGCATTTGAGGAGATTATTGACCCTGATTTTGGAGAATCAGCCATTGAGCGGGTAGCACCTGTCGACTCTGGTGAGTATGTTGGGTGGGTGTGCTTGTGTTATACCTTTGACGGCAAGTTTTGTTTTCACTGATTTTCATACCAAATTATATATTTTCTCAGGGATTTGGTGGATAATTCTCCTGAGGGCATATGGTAACATTACCGGAGACTATGCACTACAAGAAAGGGTTGATGCGCAGACAGGCATCAGACTAATCCTGAATTTATGCTTGTCTGATGGATTTGACAGTTCCCTGCGTTGTTGGTCACCGACGGATCATGCATGATTGGTTGGAGGATGGGAATCCATGGACATCCTCTTGAGATCCAGGTAAGCTAATCTTGGACACTTGATCTTAATATAACCAAGTATCACATGGTATTTATGGCCTTATGGGGTAAAAGGATATTTGTTCTGTTCTAATAAAAAATCTGAACTGACAACTCAAATGGAATGACCATCTTTGTTTGACAATTCACGCTGTAGATGCGAGGCTCACAAGTTAAAAAAACCAGTAAATTAGAAGCAGCACAGCGCAAAGCACTAGTCCTGTTAGGTTCCCTACGAGAACACTCTCTTTATACTTTTGGTCGACAGCCAAGACCCGCAGTGCTGCTTCTAATTTACTGGTTTTTTTAAGACACAGAAGTTGGCATTTCTAATCTCACCAGGGTAGCCACTTCATCAGATGCCGGTTATTTCGGCAAGTTTGTGGTCCCTTAATCCATCGATACAAGAGTACACTGTTGTATAGATTTCACGTAATCGCAACTGTGTACACGAGTCCAATTAACTCAAAGTTGATTGGCAGTTGTATATACATATATCATGTAAATATTGGCCACTTGACTATCAAGACTGATAGTCAAGATCTCTGAAATAAGCTTTCTAAGGCCTTTTACAATGGAAGATGCTTAGAGAGATGCTTAGAAAAATAAACCGAGATTTTCTGAAGCACCGGTTCTTATTTCTACAGGAAAGACGCTTAGTTAAGCGTCTATCTGTCCAAATAAGCACCGGTGCTTAAAAAAAGTCTGGTTTATTTTTCTAAGCATCTCCCCCTAAGCATTTCCCATTATACAAGTCCTAACTGCGCCCTTTTAACACGCCGCTGGTTGGTCCATGCATGCAATCCCCGGCACCTAACAGAGCAGGTAAATTTTCATCTCTGGAGTAGTACCTGGTTCTAGGGGCGAGAGGCTGGGAGGTGCATTTTTTAATACGGTCTCAGACCGGTGGCAGTTTGTGAGTCAGGCGCCATGCACGGCTCAGGCGGGCACAGAAATGAGGCTGAGCCGTGAAACGACTACCTCATCCGCGTATACAGTACGACCTGCCATCGCATTCATTGCTCGCCTGCGCCGGGGATATACGGTCGTTAAATACAAAGGGTAGCACAGATCCACATGCCAGCTTGCGGTGTGGATTTCGGGTGCATCTGAGCCCGGGATCAGAAATGAATTTTCGCCTCTTACCCCCTCTTTTCACATGAGAGGTAAGAGTATAAAATAGATCTTAGCCGTTGATCTCATTACTGAGTGACTTGATTAACTCTTACCTTCTTACCTCACATATAAAAAGAGGAGGTAAGAGGGACCATGTTAAAATTTGCCAACAAATAGACATTATTTTAGCAGAGTCAAATTGCAGTGGAAGATCTATTTAAATGATTGTAGGGTATGGGTCACCATCTTCGCCCATGGGTAAGCCCAATGGGTTATCCATGTTGGAGTATAATGTCCGGCCCTCTCCCATAGTTCAGACTTTTGGATGAGTTAGCTGGAGCATGAATTCAATATGGTATCCGAGCCGGGAGGTCTTGAGTTCAAGACCCTGCCAACACAGTATTAAAAAAGGGATTCCACGGCCTACATAAAATCCCATGTCTAAGAGAGCTAAATAAGCCTAGACGTGAGGGGGTATGTTGAAATATATTGCCCACCTCCCTCCATCAGTTCAGACTGATGGGTGGACTGATTAGGTGCATAAACTTACAACCAAGAGGTTTAGGGTTCAAAACCCAGTAAACGCAATAAATAATTGCGGCCTGCCCCCACTCCCATAGTTCGGACTTTTGGATGAGTTGGCTGGAGGGCGAGCTGTGTATATAAACTGTGCTCTTCTTTAGTACCACTCACCTAGGCTAGCATATGGGAGGGCAAGTTGGGTATATAAATGAGATGGTTAGCTTTGCCCACAGAAGAGAGGATCGTGGAGCCGAATTTATTTATTTTTAATAATTTTTATAACAAATTCCGAAAATATATGCCCTAGTTAAAAAAAATTCAATTCTATGACCCCGTTCGCCTTGCTGAAGCCGAAGAGGGATATTTCGGTCATCCTTATGCCGAAGAGGAATTTTTCGATCTTTGCTAAGCCGAATAGATCACTAATCCACTTTTGGGCCTCTATCTGCACCTCTTCGGCCGGCAGTATACCGAAGAGCCGTCTTCAGCCTAGGGAAGACAGAAAGGTGCTTCTTAGACCGAAGGATGACCAAAAAGTATCTCTTCGGCTTCGCAAGGCCGATGGGGTCATAGAATTGATTCTTTTTAAACTAGGGCATACATTTTCGGAATTTTTTATAAACAATAATATAAAAAAACCAAGTTAGCTGAGTTACTAGCAAACTCCCCAAAGCTGTATGTGACAGAGCATTAAAAATTAAATTAAATTTATGCTGGACCCGATGGGTGCCCGATAGGTTGGGTTACCCGATGCATCAGTTTGATTCGACGCCCATGGGTAGGGTCGTGGGCAGAAGATAGGCCTTATTGTGGGTTCGGGCGTGGATCTTGCAGAGGCTAACCCATCTAAACCAGACCTGATTGCCAAGTTGAGCTGGATCTGTGACATCGTTTCTTCTTGTGGGAGTAATTGTGATGATGATGTTCTTAATTTAGATAGTTAGCTATATCGAGAAATTATTACTAGTTATTGTTTAGCCTTAGTTATTATGTAAGTGGATTAGGGATGTTGTTCTTCTAATTCTGAAGTCCTGAACTATTTAACTATGTATAGTGTACCTAGAGCAGAAAATAAATAAGTAACATAAAAAAGTATCAAAAATAAAAAAGTAACATACATGAATAAAAAAAAGATTGAACATTTACGTTAAAAACCTAAATGAAAATAACCTAAATAAAACCTAATTTTAATATAAATTAACTAAAATGTAAATAAAAAGTTACCCAAAAACAAAAGGTTAAATAAAATAATCTATACTAAAAATAAAAAAATACATCGAATAATAAATTAAAGCTTTACCCTAAGTAAAAGTTGACCTACATAAAACCTATTTTAAAATAAATTCAATAAAAAACTTAAAACATACTGATGGTGTGGCCCGCTCAAGCCCACGCCACCATCCAAACACATCCACTCTTTGACCGCCCCGCCCCGCCAATCTATCCCCAATTACTCATTCTCCATGCTCACGCCGCCGCGGCACCCCCAAGCCGCCACACCACCGGCCTGCCGCCATCTATGCCGGCAACACCACCTCCATCCTCTGTCAGCACATCCGCCTTTGTCGCTGCCTCCTTCTGCGCCTGCCCACAGTGAGTACCGACCCCCTCCCCTCATTTATCAGTGTAATTTTAGTGCTGTTGGTGAAGTTTTTAATGTAGATTTAGTGAGGTTTTAGTGTAGGTTCTAGTGTAGTTGTTAGTGTAGATTTCGTGTAGTCTTAGTGTAATTTTAGCTAACTTTTAGTGTACATTTAGTGTAGTTTTAGTGTAACTAGCACAACTGCCCTCACAAATGCTAGAGCATAGTTTTCAAATATGGTTTATGACCACATCAAATGCTATGCTAAATAAATTATCATGCGGGAAACATCTTTGGTTAAATTTAATTATATGTGACAAATAAAGATGTCATTCCACCTCTAGGTACGACGATAGAGTTTTGGTGGCACGACTCCCTGTAGTAGGGTTCAAATCCATCTTTGGTTAAATTTAATTTTATGTGACAAAGAAAGATGTCATTCCACCTCTAGGTACGACGATAGAGTTTTGGTGGCACGACTCCCCCTAGCAGGGTTCAAATCCTTTTACTCACATTTGTCCTCCATAACACTAAGCTCCCTAATTTTGAAGATCCCACATTCAATTGAGGTCTCCAATTAGAATTGGATCATCCGATTTCATGCCGGTCAACAATCCTGTTATACTATGCACTATGATTTCTAATTTTAAGGCCTCACAATAATTGAGGTATTCAATTTAGAATTGGGTCATCCGATTTTGACCGGGTCAATAATTTCTCAGCTCTCCAATTCAATTCTTTTAATTTACCATGTTCCCAGATTTTGAAGCAACGATTTTTCAAATCAATCAGTAGCAACCGACCTATAAAAACATATCAATTCCGCGCACCCTCCCACCATCTAGAAAAAAGAAGCGCCACCATGTGTTATTGTAGCATCAATATAGTACATGCAACCACCGACACCAAAATTTTCCCAATAGATTGGTTAGTGGATAACAAAGAATCACACCACGAAAGGTCCACCAAATCACCACATTATAAAAAAAACACTCTATCATATCCCCCACTTGCGAAACTAATATTCCATCAATTAGAAAATAAGGGGTATTTGTTTTTAGAAAGTCAAGTTTCTCTAACTTTGACTAATCAGAGCAAAAATATCGACATCCACAATATTAAAAAAAGTATGGAAATACATTTTGTGATGAATCTAAAAGTACTGGTTTGAAGTTATGGATTTTGAAATATTTCTCTATAAATTTGATCAAACTTCAAAGATTTGACATTTCAAAAAAGTAATGCGTCTTATATTTCGAAGCAAGGTGATTTTTTAAGAAACTCAACGACACGAACGGTGCAACAAAGCGCGCACAACCCTTCTAGTACTATATGATGCTTCCATCTTTGTCGTATGAAGCTAAGGTTTCCTTGACCATTTTGAAATAGCTCCATAATAATAGTGTTTCTCCAAAAGAAAACTCTAATGTTCTGTTATTTGGACTAACTATCCCTTAGAGGGTATCTTTACGGCATCTCCAACGTGGACCATCAAACCGCCCGCATATGTCCGAACCACGCGATCCAGACGTGTTGTGCCATCCAACACGGTCCTGGAGACAAGGGGTTGCGGACGTCCTGTCAGCTGCCACGTCCACTTCTAACTGCAGGACCCGCCCAAAAATCCCACCGCCTCTCTCGCGGTTTCCATCGAACGCCCGTGTCGCTTGTTAGTCCGCATTCATGCCGGCCCAGAGCATGAAGCGGCTCGCATTGATGCCCGCGATTTGACCAAATCGCGGGCCGCGTTGATGGACGTGACCTCTTGGGCGTCACCGCTTCAATGCGGACGCCGCGTCCTGACAAACCTACTCCGCCCCCTACGCAACCGCGGCCTCGACATCGGAGGCCACGTGAAGGACGAACCCCTATCCCTTCCGTGCAACCGCGGCCTCCACATCGAAGGCCTCGTGAAGGACGAATCGGCGTCCCTCCAGCACCTCCGCAAGGATGAGCCAGTGTTGCCCCCCAGCGCACAGCCGACATGTCCACATTGACAGGCCGTCGCCGCCGCCACGCCGCAACCGCCTCCCAGTCAGGAAGGAGGAGCTGCCGCCCGCGGTCAAGAAGGCGCATAGCCGCATCCTCCAGTACCTCGGAGGAGGTGGGTACGACGGTCCCTCTGGATCGAGGGCCATCATATCCGAGGCGGAGCGCGCAGCGAGGCAGTGGGCCCAGTACAACCAGTGCAATGTTGGTGTAGCCCCACATTCGCCAAGAGGGACATGAAGCAAGAATGGGTCCGCAACGACTCGGATCTCACCGCCGCGTGGGCGCTCAACCGCTCCATCACCACCGTGGAAACGGCCACCAGGCGTCGCCGCCACCTCGACGGTGAGCTCATAAAGGTCGGCGAGAAGTGGTTGCTTGGCGATTGCTCTGCCAGCGCCAGAAGGGGCAAGGCCGCCCCCAGGGCTCTGTCGGTGCCATTAATAGTGGCCAAGGCGGCCCTTCGCACCGCGCAACAGGATGCAGAGCGGCAGGCAGTAGTTGAGAGTCTTTAGTTGATCCAATATATGGGTGGTAAATGGCGGCAATAACTCTAATTGTCCTAAGGTAGCGAAATTCCTTGTCGCTATACAAGCGTTGCCTAGTCTGCCACAAAAGTGAGCGGTTTTCTTCCCAGATTATGAAGATCCGCCACATTTTCTTTCAAGTCGGAGAGTTGAGATAGAATAACTTCGCCTTTGACACCATCCACTATTTGGGAAAATGGAGGAAAACCATTCTGATATCTGATTTCAGAGCTCACTTCGTATGAATGTACGAATCCTGGTCAGCTGGTAAACATAAAAGCACCGCATGAACTTTTATGCAACGATTGGGTTCGGCATTTTCAGAAAAAAAAATTAAGGATGAGGTAGTACCAAGGTATTTTTTTTTCCGTTACCGAATTTTTCCCGGCTCAGGATGGAAAGAACGGTTTCCAAAAAATCTTGGAATTTTCGTATTCTTTCGTCCGGGTTTTTTGAACAAAAATTGAATTAAAAAAATTAGCGTCAAAATATATTTAATTTAACTCTGGGTATGCACAAACTGCTTCCTAGCACGGTGGACATCACATCTCTTCTCAAGCAGAAGGGCGCATGTTGGATTCCTGTCGAGTGCACCACTGCATTGCGTTCAATTTCTCTTTTTTTTTGCGGGGGGCATTGCGTTCAATTTCGATGCCCTCGTTCTGGCATGCGCTTCCTACCAGCAGCCAGCAGGCCAAAAGCCAGTTCTGCACGTGTTTGCATACAATTGCAATGACTATATCATATTTTCGGGGTTGACCAGAATTTCCAAAAACAGGCCGGTTTCCGAAAATCTCGTTTGAAAAAAAACCCCACGGGGAGTACTTAGTTAACTAAGGGTTACAACGCGGACCAACCTGTGGTCAGACGGGCTGTGGTATTCCCAGCCCATCAAGGTTCAAGTCCTGGTGCTCGCATTTATTCCTGGATTTATTTTAGAATTTTCGGCGATGCACATTTAGTGGGAGAAGACGTTCCCGCTGACGACGAGGTGCCTACGGTGACTTCATAAAATTTCAAGATGATATACCGGCTCAGTCTTTCAGAGGTGCTCATAGAGATAGGGTGTGCGTGCATGCATTTATAGAAACGAGTGTATGCGCGTGTATATGAGCACTTGCGTTTGTACCGTGTTAAAAAAAACTAAGGGTCACAACTTACATGCCTCTAAAAAATTACACCAAAAACAATCTAAAGGCACCGCGCTGATTTTTCACGTCTTCGTGTTGGCTAAATTTATCTATTAACAGAGTTAATATATTTATCTAACATGATCGTTACCTGCTGCACTGCTGGCAGAAGCGCATCGCGCGGCCAGCGACGATGGCGAGGGGCATCTTGGAGTGCGCCTCGCAGACCTTGTGCCGCATGTAGTAGTGGCGGCACTTGCTCAGGTCGGCCTTGCAGCCCTCCACCGCGCACGACGGACAGTGCCCCGCCCTCCCGCTGGAAACCAGGCGCGGCCGCTTCAGCGGGCTCGGCGACGGCACCACCGCCGCCGCTGTCGACCAAGCCGGCGGCGCCAGCGCCGGAGTAGGCCTGGCAGGAACTGCGTAGTGCTCCAGCTCGGCAAGGTCCCAAGAACCCGGCATCGTGAGATCTCGAGATCGCTCGCTCACTGACCAGCCAGAGCTAGCAAGCAGCCCCACACTGCTTCCGGTGACGCTTCTTGGCCACCACAGACCTTTCGGTCTGTCAAGATCAGGACACTGCTCGCCGGTTTTCCGCTCCTCCGGCTGGTCCCTGACACTATACATGCATGCCGCGACGCGGGCACTAGCAATCCAGCAAGAATCATTCCGCGGTGATCACCATCCTAGACCAAGATTTTTTTCTACGAAATCTTAGACCAAGATACAGAGGCGAACAAATGGAAAGAAGTGCAAGAAGAGCTCAAACGCGCAGAGGGGTATGCAGCAGCAGATAAGCTGGGGGTCGGGCCGTCGGGAGCTAGAAGGCGATAAAGAAATGGAGAAATAGGGGCGGCGAGCACACACGCGCACTAACAGGGAGTAGCAAGACAACATAACCCAGGTGACTGGGAGGCAGTCAGTGCTTGCTCGCAGAGGCAAGTGCAGCAGGTGTGCGGGATGGAGCAGGGACAGCCATGGCTGGAAGAGGTAGCTTGTGGGACTGTGGGGAGGGATGGACTTCTACCAGTAGGGGGAGGAGTAGTGTATATAATACTAGCTTCTCTCAAATAACACTAATGCAGAACTGACCATTAGTCCCGATTCGTAAGGGGTCCAGGTTCACCAACCTGGACTAAAGGGTCAGGACTAAAGGCCCTCCTTTAGTCAAGGTTTGTCACGACCCGGGACCAAAGGCACATCACGTGGCATGAGCCCGCGCCGGGGGCTTGGGGTCCTTTAGTCCCGGTTGGTATATATAGTAAAATTTCTCGTACAACCATATGCGCGCGCGCGCACACACACATATATATATATACACACACACACACAATTTGGTACATACAATTTCTCATACAATTTGCAGATCATTACATGTAGGTACTAGGTGTAATGGTATTCTTCTTCGGGATCTATGACCTGATCAAGCAAAAATCCTGCATCTCCTTCATTTTCAAAGAAGGAGATCAATATGAATATATTAGTTATGTGTATATATATTAGATCATGATAAAAGGAATTGTGAATTGTGTTTACGTACTGCCAGATTTCTTCCACTTTTGCTCCTTTATGTCATAAAGCGAATGTTCTCGCAAGTATGCACATAAATTTTCCCCGACACCTGCCTCATGCATTTTACGATAATAGAATTCAACCAGATAATAATTAATAAAGCATGATAACGGTATTGAAATTAGAATTAAAGAGAGACGCGTGGACGTAGCTAATACTACTTAATTACGTACCCTGGGTTGCACCCATGTCAGCTCTTGTTTCCATGGGCCGGTAACCTCTTTGATGAACCTTTGCCAAACTCTGCGCGGCGAAGAAAATGAATAAAAGAGTTATTAATTAGTTGATATCAGGAAATGAACTAAAGAGGCTGACATAGTGCGATAATGATTGAAATTACCTGTCGAACATTTCCTTCATGAATAATTAATCTTTAGTATTTTTAAGTAGTGAGTCCAGTACTTGAACTTTTCCCTCGTCAACTTCAATGATTGGCAGGATCCAGTAAAAACTGCATGGGCATACGTTTGTATAATTAAGCGGGCATGTACATAACTCGTCAACTACACTTATTAACATCTAGTAAACAAAATATAATTTGTAGTACAAGACAGTAACACTCACCCGAAGTTGTAAGGAAGTACTATTTCTAGTTGGGTATTTAGTTGCTTCAAAAACTCTAGCAAGCTCTTCTGTGTCTCTTTTTTGCTGATTTCCCACACACCTTCATTAACGGTATTTGGGTCAATGAACCCAATGCCATAGCGTCCAACTCTTTTCATCTCATTAATCTTCATTCTGCATAATATCACAGAAAAGAATATATAGTGAGGATAATTAAAGGCAATGAACGAGCACATCTAAAGACTTAAATTACAGAAAGAAATCACTTACAGATAATAGCAACTGATGAGAGATTTGTCGAGTGCGTCTTGATTGAATAACTGAAACATTTCTTCAAACTCAATCCACAAAACTTTTCGATGGAAGTAATGCTCTTCCTTGACTTTCACCATGAGGGGCTCTCGACCGTTCTTTATTTCTCTCAATTACCAGTCATGCAATTTGCGCATTTTCGTTGATAGAAGCAGGACCTCCTCAGGCCTGACCAGAGGTTGGCCGCGGACATATTTCCATGCTAGTTCCTCCTCTTCAAACCCGGGGCCTAGGAGTTGTTCAACGGTGACACCGGCCTCTTTAGCCATCTGTCTATGAGCATCGGTTATTTCTGGCTTATCGGTGGTACTCACATGTGATTGTACAATGAGCGGGGGGGGGGGGGGGGGGGGGGTCGAGCGCTCATAGTATGAGTCCGTTCTCTTCACAACCGGTTGAGCCATATCCAAAAAGTGTTGTATGACTTCTGCATGTATTTTCTCCTTGGGCGTCGGGGGCGGTTTCTTCGCAAAAAGGGCATTCACTTCGGCATACACTATGGCCTTGTTTTCCTCGTCACTCCTGCCGTAAGCTAACTTCTTTTTTGCAGGAGGAGAGGCTTTCTTGCTTGGTGCTCTCTTCCTCTTTGGAGAAGGCTGACGCGCCCGAGATCGATATGGCAGACTCGCGCTTATGGGCTCCGTCTCGGGGTGGGATCGAGTCGGCTGACGCGGTGGCGGACTAGCGCCGCGCTCCGTCTCGGGCAGGGTTGGAGTCAGCTGACGCGGCGGACTTGGAGGAGGAGTTGGTGGCCTTGGAAAGACGATGCAATCCTTTCTCCATAGAATCATACGACGTATGGCGTCTCCCAGTGTGCGCTCCAGGAATATCAAACTCTAGCTCGTCATATCCCGACATCACTTCATCCACCCCGACACAAGCATAGCCAGATGGAATCAGATTGCCATGGAAGGTTGCTTCAGGGGGATTTGGTAAAGCATAGCCGCCCAACACCTTCATGGATATGTTCTTCACTTTCATGTGTAGCTCACAAGGTGTCGTACCTTTGATATCATCCACGGGGTATCTAGCCAGCAGTGCATCATTAGCCGGGGTGGAACCGATGCTTCCTTTCGGCATAGATGGACGGTGCTATCCAATGCTGGATCTGCTTGCTGCTACCGCTGAGACGCCCTTTCCTGGCTAAGTGAGTCGATCTGCTCTTGTTGCCGCATGAAAGCACATTCCAACTCCGTGTGCTTTGATTCTACCTGTTGAAGGCGGGTTGCTTCCTGCTTCCTCTGCTCCTCCTCCAGCTTCCTCTGCTCCTCCTCCTGCTTCTTTCTCGCACGGTTTCTGTAAGTGGGGTTCCAATCCGCAAACCTCTCAAACCACGTAACAACGTCTTTGCCTCGTGTTCGTCCTGGGTGTTCAGGATTTTTCAGGGCGTGCGTAAGTGAGGGAGTCCTGGATTAGGGGGTCCTCGGACAGCCGGACTATATCCTTTGTCCGGACTGTTGGACTATGAAGGTACAAGATTGAAGACTTCGTCCCGTGTCCGGATGGGACTCTCCTTGGCGTGGAAGGCAAGCTTGGCAATACGGATATGTAGATCTCCTCCCTTGTAACCGACTCTGTGTAACCCTAGCCCCCTCCAGTGTCTATATAAACCGGAGGGTTTAGTCCGTAGGACAACAACAATCATACCATAGGCTAGCTTCTAGGGTTTAGCCTCTATGATATCGTGGTAGATCAACTCTTGTAATACTCATATCATCAAGATCAATCAAGCAGGAAGTAGGGTATTACCTCCATCAAGAGGGCCCGAACCTGGGTAAACATTGTGTCCCCCGCCTCCTGTTACCATCTGCCTTAGACGCACAGTTCGGGACCCCCTACCCGAGATCCGCCGGTTTTGACACCGACATTGGTGCTTTCATTGAAAGTTCCACTGTGCCATCACCGTAAGGCTTGATGGCTCCTTCGATCATCGGACAACTCGATGGCAACGATGCGATCCAGGGTGAGGTTTTCCTCCCCGGACAGATCTTCATGTTCGGCGGCTTCGTACTGCGGGCTAACTCGCTTCGCCATCTAGAGCAGATCGATAGCTACGCCCCTGGCCATCAGGTCAGATTTGGAAACTTGAACTATACTGCCGACATCCGTGGAGACTTGATCTTCGACGGATTCGAGCCCATTTGCGCTCAATCTCGACGAGCATGATTTAGCTCTGCTGTCGGACTGTGTTCGGGAGATCACACCTGCAACTAATCCGGCCCTCAATCCGGAACAAATTGCGCCATCTGTGGACGGGTGGATGGACCCCGCCATGGAGGCCGCACGCTCAGTGGCGATAGCGCCGAATACTGACTTCACCTCCTACGAGACCCGTGTTGCCGAACCGTTGGATTCATCCCCGGCCACGGACTCCGAGCCGCTTGTGTCCGTGCCCATCGAATCTGATTGGGCGCCGGTCATGGAGTTTACCTCCACGGATATCTTTTAGCACTCGTCTTTTGGCGATGTGCTAGATTCATTATGGTCTCTCTCCCTGTCAGGAGACCCTTGGACGAACTATGTTCGGCTAGAATGGGATGCGGACGACGAAGAAATTCGTGACCCACCCACCACCCACTTAGTAGCCACTGTCGACGATTTAACCGACATGCTCGATTTCAACTCCGAAGACATCGACGGCATGGACGACGATGCAGGAGAGGAACAGGAACCATCGCCCACAGGGCGCTGGACAGCCACTTCATCACATGACATATACATGGTTGATACACCCAAAGAAAACAATGACAAGGAACGGAAGGATGCAGCACAGGATTGCTCCCTCGAGAAGCAACCAAAGCGTCGGCGTAGGCGCCGCTCCAAACCCCGCCTCGGCAAAAGCAGCGATAACAGTGCAAAAGAAAATAACACCCCAGTCGACTCCAGACGAAACGATGACCACATTGACCCAGCGGCAGAGCAGGATGAACCAGCAAACGACGAACATAGTACGGATCCGCTGTCCGAACATGGCGACGGCGAGGATAAAGCTCATCAACCTCCCTCCGGAGAGGAAAACAGTCCGGACGAGGATGCACACATCATCCCGGAAAGGCACTTGGAACAAGAGAACCTCCGCAGAAGGCTTATTGCCACCGCGAGGAGTCTGAAGAAGCAGAAGCAAAGGCTTAAGGCCGCGCAGAATACGCTCAACAGTAGATGGAACAAAGTGCTCGACAATGAAGAAAAGTATGGTGGTAGTTACCACACAAAGAGCTATCCAAAGCGCAAGCTGTTGCCGGAATTTGATGATGAGGCCTTAGAGCCCGCACAGCCGAAAAATAAAACGGCCGACCGGTCGGATCAACCACCTCGTGGCCGCGATAGAGCGGCTAACAAGGCCGCACATAAGTCAGCACACGATTCACGTGAGGACTTGCATCAGAAGACCGGCGCGACCAGATCCATCTACGGATCAAGAAAACGCGCTCCAGCGCACAACCAAAACCGAACACTACAACCGTCAGAACGCCATGACACATCCAAATACAGGGCTGCCACACACCCCCTATGTTTCACCGATGAGGTGCTGGACCACGAATTTCCAGAAGGATTCAAACCAGTGAACATAGAGGCGTACGACGGAACCACAGACCCTAGGGTCTGGATTGAGGACTTTATCCTCCATATCCATATGGCTCGCGGAGACGATCTCCACGCCATCAAGTACTTGCCCCTCAAGCTGAAAGGACCAGCTCGACACTGGCTGAAGAGCCTCCCCGAAAACTCAATTGGAAGTTGGGACGAGCTTGAGGATGCTTTTCGGGCTAATTGCCAAGGGACCTATGTCCGACCTCCGGATGCAGACAATTTAAGTCATATAATTCAACAGCCCGGAGAGTCAGCCCGAAAGCTTTGGAACAGATTTCTCACTAAGAAGAACCAAATCGTCGACTGCCCGGACGCCGAAGCCTTAGCAGCTTTCAAACACAGCGTCCGAGACGAATGGCTCGCCAGACACCTCGGCCAAGAAAAACCGAGAATAATGGCAGCCCTGGCAAGCCTCATGACCCGCTTTTGCGCGGGCGAAGATAGCTGGCTAGCCCATAGTAGCACCAGCGAACCAGGCACATCCGAAGTCAGGGATGGCAATGGAAAACCACGACGCAGTAAAAGCAAGCGCCGAAATAAAGAAGACAGCCCAGATAACACGGCGGTAAACGCCGGATTCAGGGGCTCTCGACCGGGTCAGCGGAAAAAGCCTTTCAAAGGCAGCAGAGATGGACCGTCCAGCCTAAACAAGATTCTAGACAAACTATGTCAGATTCATGGCACCCCCGATAAACCTGCAAATCACACCCACAGAGAATGCTGGGTCTTCAAGCAGGTCGGTAAGCTAAACGCCGAACACAAGGGGAGGGAGACACCAAGTGAAGACGAGGACAAGCCTCGCCAGCAAAGCACTGGGGGACAGAAAAATTCCCACCAGAGGTCAAAACAGTGAACATGATCCACGTGACGAAGAGGAGAAGCAAACATGCACTCCGAGACACACGCGCCGTAGAGCCCGTCACCCCTAATTTCAACCCCTGGTCGGCCTGCCCGATCACTTTTGATCGCAGGGATCACCTGACAAGTATCCGGCACGGAGGATTGGCTGCCTTGATGTTAGACCCAATAATAAACGGATACCATCTCACACGAGTCCTTATGGACGGCGGCAGTAGTCTTAATTTGATATATCAGGACACAGTCTGCAAAATGGGGATAGACCCGACAAGAATCAGCCACAGTAATACTACCTTTAAGGGGGTAATACCAGGCCCAGAGACCCGCTGCACGGGCTCTCTAGTACTAGAGGTTGTATTCGGTTCTCCCGACAACTTCCGAAGCGAAAAGTTAATCTTCGACATCGCTCCATTCCGAAGTGGCTATCAAGCACTACTCGGAAGAGCAACTTTTGCTCGTTTTAATGCAGTACCGCATTACGCTTACCTTAAGCTTAAGATGCCCGGTCGACGTGGCATCATCACATTTACCGGAAATATCGAGCGTTCCTTATGCGCGAAAGAACGTGTGGCGGCTTTAGCAGCTGAACACTAAACGGCCTCTCCAACCAGAATAAATGATCGGTCGTCAAGACCACGGACACAGCTAGATGAGTCCGGCACATCACTAGCTGTAACAGCTTAGACATACCTAAGATTGGTTTGATGGATTTACCCTCATAGGCGGTACCAGGGGCTTCCCGCATGTAAAAGGACTATAGTTCGGCTCGACCTTACTTATCTCTATTTCTAATGGTTTATTGAGAATAACCAATTTTTTTGCACGACAACTTTCACTTAAGTTCCTCTCTTTTACAGATGGTAATCGTGCTACACCCTTCTAGGATACGGCACAACGGAGACACAGGCGCAGACATGCAGCAGGGCCCTGCTCAAAGGTTTCTTTTTAGATTAAGACCCTGCGTAAACCTTTTTTACTGCCTCTTGTTGTTTAACATCCTCCGGATACTTAGCATAACCGAGAGGGATGCTGACGTTATTGGCACTTCGCCACGTCAAAATAATGCATGTACATGGACACTCAGGGATCATTATAAGGGCGTTATTCAGCCCGGTATATGTTCTAAAGACCGAATACCTTAGGGAGTGTTCGACGTCGCGAGTTTGGCCTTATATGCATCAGCTCCGAATCATGTCTTTGGTCAAATGTTGGGTTTGCCCGGCTCCCGTGTTTTGCTACCTTATGTTCCGCTCTATCGGCTAAGGTGGCACCGGGAGAACTACTGCGATTGTGCCCTGGTTCATCCGGATGAGCACCTCAGTAGAGAAAGCCAAAAACTGACTGTCATGATAAAGCGCGAGACTGGTCAACCACTCGATGACTTAGCGGAATCTTCGGGATTCCTCCGCATTAACGAAGGGCCGTTTCCCGGTCATGTACGTACGCGCCCCGTATTTGGATGAGCGCGGAGGTACCAGGGGCTATATAGTAGTCCCACCGTCAAACTCCTAAGGCTAAGTGAAAGTGTTAAAGCAATATAGTCCGATTGCCTCGTTCGCTGCGCTATCGCCTCCTTAACGGACCAAGACGTTGGATCAAGTGTGAATACGCGTTTTTTGCGAACACCCCCGCATTATATGCGTGGGGGCTGAAGCCGACGACTGCAAACTTTCATATTATATACATATATACATAAACGGCCGCACAGGAGGCATCATAATACTTTCAGGCAAAAGTATAAACACAGCCTTTATAATTTAATAAACATTGTTCTTACAATGGGAATACATGTCACTAGAACATAATATTCTTCGAGCACTGAGCCTCTATTAAACGAGAGCCTTCAAGGACTTCTTCAAAGTAGTGCTCGGCCGATACTCGGCCCACGGTCGAACTTTGGGTTGCAATAGCGGTGGCCTCCATCTCTGCCCAGTATGTCTTGACACGGGCAAGCGCCATCCGCGCACCCTCCACACACGCCGACCTCTTCATAGCGTCGATGCGCGGCACATCACCAAGGAACTGTTTAACTAAACTAAAATAACTATTCGGCCTTGGCCCTTCCGGCCAAAGATGATCCACAACAGACCTCATGGCAAGCCCGGACAACCTATGGAGCTCAGCCCACTCGGCCATTCGCTCATTCAACAGCAGCGGACGCACTGGAACATTGAACTGTGACTAGAACAGCTTTTCCACTTCACAATCTTTTTGATCTTTGAAAAACTTGGCCGCATCAGCAGCACTCGCTGCCAAATCCACGTATGCGTCTGCAGAACTCCATAATTGATCAAGAGGGGCATACTTAGGATCTCCGAACTTCGTCCGCAACAAAAAGGGCTTCCCAGCCGCGATATCCCCGGCTTGACGTAGCTCCTCCTTCGCCGCTTTGATTCTAGAGCGGGCGTCCTTGGCCGCTACCATGGCCTTCTCCAGGTCCGTCATCTTCGTTCGCTTTTCCTTTTCAAGAAGCTCATAATGGTCAGTGACATCTTTCAACTCAACAACCATCTTGGCTATTTTATCCTTGCTTTGGCAATGTGTAGCCTGTTCGGCTCTCAGCTCTTCGACCGCCTCTAGAGCGGCCGCATCACTCCTCCTGGCTTGTTCCTTGGCTCGGGCAAGTTCCGCCCGAAGGGTCTCCATGGCGACAGGTCCATCTGCAGTCACAACATATTACAGATACTAGCATCATGCTCCTCTTAATATGTATTGATCCCAGGAGAATGCATACCCTGTGCCTCGTCAAGCCGCTTGTTTACAAGCACGATGTCGGCATCTGCCACATCAAGTTGCCGCTTCAGCTCGGCAAACTCACCAGTCCGGCTAGCCACTGGACCTCCAGCCACCTGCACATGCAAGGCGGCCTGATTATTACCTGGGACTATGATCCTCTGTTTGCCGCCGTTCTCAACAGCAACCAGAGTCTCAGGGGCTACTATCTGCATAGGGCACACCTAGCGTGCGCGGTACCGTCAAAAACATACACTATTTCACGTACCTCAAAGCCTTTCAGCAGACTCATAAAAGCTTCATGCAACCCGCTTTCGGCGGATGAAATCCTCTCAACCACCGTGCCCATTAGAGCACGATGCGTTTCCGAGACAGCCGCTTGCTCCAGAAGATTCATCAGTGCGTCCGATCGCACACCGGACGATTCCGGACTCTTTCTGTGGCTCTCCTTAGGAGCCGAATACTCCGTACTTCGGGGGGCCGAAGGGTTACCCCCTGGCCTTGGCGGATCAGGAGAAATCCTCCATGACGACACCTCAGGGTCCCCGCTTCACGAGGCAGGGAGGCACGGGAAGGTGTTTCGCTCTCCATCATCTCCGGAAGAAGATCCCCCGAAGACGAACTCTGCCAAGAAGGGCTACGATCCGAACTACAAGATGCACGCTTCGGTTATCGTTCTCGGAAACGAAGCAGGATATATTTACTATAAAGTACATTTGTTTACTTACAGCTCGGTAGAGGGCTGGTCCCCTTGCGGGTACTGTGCGGTAAGGATGCCCACCGGGGTAGGACCCTCCGACAAAGGATTCTTCCCTCGCTTGGAGACCATTACTTCCAAGTCTTCAGAGGCGGTCCTCTTCCTTCCCTGGGGAGAGGGAATTTTGGATTCTTCCCCTCGGTTATCCTCCTTCGAGGAGGCACTAATTCCCCCGGTTTGGATGAATAGTGAGTGAGGCTCGCTCTCGGCCTCTTTATTCCTCCCTTTACCTTCCCCTGATGGCGCTTGATAAGGCGCAAGCTCAAGCATCCTGGCTAGTACAGGATCCGGTGAGCCCTCGGGAAGGGGGGCTGGACACCTGATCATCTTCGCCTTTTTTATCCAGTCCTGGTCAAAAGGTGAATTTTCAGAATGATGTTGTGATAAATTAAAAGACAACGAGTTCGGCCACGGAATTACTTACTTGAGTGTCTGGACGATTGCAGTTCAGACCCGCATCCTCGGAGGTGTTCGGACACTCTATTTTTGACCCGAAGATCAATCTGCACATCTCTTCGAGCATCACGCCGAAGAAGTGCTGAATAGTTCGTGGTCCTTCCGGGTTGAACTCCCACATACGGAGAGGTCGACGTTTGCAAGGCAGGGCTCGACGAACTAGCATAACTTGCATTACCTTAACAAGGCTGACATCTCTCTCGTGGAGATCTCGGATGCAACTCTGCAATGTCGGCACATCATTTACTAGCCCCCAGTCCGGCCCCTTGTTGACCCATGACGCCAGTTGTGTCGGGGGGCCCGAGCGGAAGGCAGGGGCAGCTACCCACTTGGTACCCCGGGGAGCTGTTATATAAAACCACTCCTGTTGCCATAAACTGGACACCTCCGTGAAGGAACCCTTTGGCCATGGAACATCGGCGCCTTTGCTTATTACGGCACCTCCGCACTCTGCATGTCTCCCCTCAATCATCTTCGGCTTCACATTAAAGGTCTTGAGCCATAAGCGAAAGTGTGGGGTAATGCGGAGGAAGACTTCACACATGACGATGAACGACGAGATGTGAAGGATGGAATCCGGAGCCACATCATGGAAATCGAACCCGTAGTAAAACATGAGCCCTCTGACAAAGGGATCTAGACTGAAACCTAGCCCTCGGAGGAAGTGGGAGATGAATACGACACTCTCGCTAGGTTCGGGAGTGGGAATGACCTGCCCTCGAGCAGGCAGCCTGTGCAAGATTTCGCCGGTCAAATACCTAGCCTCTCTTAACTTCTTGATGTCCTCCTCTGTGACGGAGGAGGGCACCCACCGACCTTGAAGGTTGGATCCGGACATGATTGTAGGTCCGAAGCGCCTAGCCTGAGCCTTGGGTGTTGGAACTCGAGGTGGGGGGAGGATTCGATTGAGCGCGAGAGGAAGGAGACAGGCCTAGGCCTCTTTATAAAGGGGACGAATATCAAGCGTGCTCCGCGTGGCCATTTGGGACTTGCCTAAATCGAGGAGCCATACCAACGGGCACGATTGGGTTACCTATACCCGTATTGATGAGAATCCCGTGAAAAGAGGGACATGATCTCTGCTTCAACAGGACGTGCCAATAAAAACCGCCTCGCAACACGTGCAGTGGCAGGCTCAGAAAAACGGTTCGTCTTGACCAGACCACGGCAATACGTCACATTATGAAAAGCGGTCGGCAGATTGGATTTGTGGAAATATTATTCTCTCTACGGTGGTATGTGGAATTTGTTTTGCAGAGCCGGACACTATCCTTGTGTTCAAAATCTTCTATGGAGTATTCGGAGGAGGAACCCGCCTTGCAATGCCGAAGACAATCTGCGCGCCGGACTCATCGTCATTGAAGCCTGGTTCAGGGGCTACTGAGGGAGTCCTGGATTAGGGGGTCCTTGGACAGCCGGACTATATCCTTTGTCCGGACTGTTGGACTATGAAGATACAAGATTGAAGACTTCGTCCCGTGTCCAGATGGGACTCTCCTTGGCATGGAAGGCAAGCTTGGCAATACAGATATGTAGATCTCCTCCCTTGTAACCGACTCTGTGTAACCCTAGCCCCCTCCGGTGTCTATATAAACCAGAGGGTTTCGTCCGTAGGACAACAACAATCATACCATAGGCTAGCTTCTAGGGTTTAGCCTCTACGATCTCGCGGTAGATCAACTCTTGTAATACTCATATCATCAAGATCAATCAAGCAGAAAGTAGGGTATTACCTCCATCAAGAGGGCCCGAACCTGGGTAAACATTGTGTCCCCCGCCTCCTGTTACCATCCGCCTTAGACGCACAGTTCGGGACCCCCTACCCAAGATCCGCCGGTTTTGACACCAACAGTAAGCTCGTCGTGCTCTCTTTCGGGCTTGAAGGCCCCCGTTCGAGCCTCTTCTATTGCAACAAGTAAAGCGTCTGAGGCTTCTTCCAGGCTTGCCACTCCATAACGAGCCCTGTCTTTGGGTCCAACTTCCCCCATTCGCATAAAACCAAGTCCTGCACCTGTCGGGCCAACTCAATGTAACTGGAGTGACCCCTGCAGCAATCATCTGTTCGTCAGCTTCATCCCACTTAGGCCGGCCGACCTGGTAGCCACCTGGACCCAGAGTATGGTGCCGCTTTTTTTCCGCAGCATTAATCTTGTTTATTCTCGACCGTTCCTGAGCTTCCTCCGATTCCTTGAACTTCATCAAAGAGTCCAAGTGATCTTTTTCCTGCAGCAGTGATCCCTTGAATTCTGGAGTCCGCTTTCCTACTTCGACGTAGCCGACCCATAATCTTTTCCTGTGGTTGCAGAATTGTGTGGCCATCTTCTTAAGAGCACTCTTCTTGACTTTCTTCCGTTCTGCATGTCTCAAATGATCTGGTACGGTGAAATGTGCCATGAGCGATTCCCAAAGCAGATCTTTTGCTCTTTCGGAGACAAAAGTAACTCCTCGATCTCCCTTTGCTGGCTTATTCCATTCTTGAACAGAGATCGGGATTTGGTCCCCGACAATAACTCTGCACTGACGTTTAAATTTGTCCGCATTCGCTTTAGGAGCATGCAGTTCGCCGCATGGTTTGACTGCATCGATGTTGTACTTTATGCTAGCCGGCAACCTTTTGGCCGGGCCTCGTACTGCCCTTCTTGTAGAAGATTTGCTCGATCCGGAGGCCTAAAAGAAGAAATATCGATTTGTTAATATATATATGTAATGATCAAATTAATTGAAGATCACTTCCTTCGCCATCATTGTTTGTGTGGCCTTTGTCCATTTGTTCTTCCTGAAATATTCCATCACCAGAATTGTTTAGATATTGTGAGCCGTTATCTTCGAATTTAGGTCCACCCTCAGCTGGGTTTTGGATCATGTCGAACAAGATCTCGTTTTGATCATCATCATCTCTGCCGCTAGTGTCCATAGGTTAACTAATCCAGAAGAAAGATAAAACAATTTAGTATTCAAATTAGAATGCATCTTGGATAATATCACTAATACATGCATCATCGAATATAATCTCGAGTACATCTCAAATATTATCACTAATACATCTCGAATAATCCAATTAATGCATCATCGAATATTATCAAATATAATCTCGAATACATCTCGAGTAATATCACTAATACATATCGAATATTATCATATATATAACATCACTAGCTAATACAGATTGAATATTATCGAATAATCTAGTTCACTCGTGGTTCCTTAGGCGCGGGCGGTGGACAACCAAAGAGAAGGAACCATCACAGGATCATAGCTCGGGTGAGATCCCTGAAGAACCTGCCAGGTATTAGAGAACCTGACGTCCAACGCAACCGTGTTGCTACGAACGTGCTCGCCCTCCTCCCTGACAGGGTGACGTACAACCTCCGCGGGGGGCGGCTGCCTCTGCACGGTGAAGCCGGTCACATCCCAGAGTGGGATCTTGGGGTATAAAACTTCTTCTTCGCGTGTGTCCCTTTGCGTCGTAACCATGGACAATCTTCATCATTTAACATGATGGTTGGGTCAGTGTTCACTGTAAAGGGAGCAATTTCATGAAACTTTTCATAATCTTCTAACATGTCTGTCTTGTCCTCCACTCCCACGCTGTTTCTTTTACCTGAAAGAACTATGTGGCGCTTTGGCTCATTGTATGATGTATTCGCTTCCTTATCTTTTCTTTTTCTCAGCTTGGTAGACATGTCCTTCACATAGAAAACATATGCCACATCATTGGCTAGGACGAATGGTTCGTCTGCGGACCCAAGATTGTTGAGATCCACTGTTGTCATTTCATACTGCGGGTCATCCTTTGCCCCGCCTCCTGTCAGATTGACCCATTTGCATCGAAACAAAGGGACCTTCAATTCATGTCCATAATCAAGTTCCCATATCTCCTCTATGTAACCATAATATGTGTCCTTTGGCCTATTGGTGTTTGCTGCATCAAAGCGGACACCACTGTTTTGGTTGGTGCTTTTTTTATCTTGGGCGATCGCGTAAAATGTATTCCCATTTTATCTCGTACCCTTTGGAGGTCAATATAGTGGAAGATGGTAACTTGGCCAGCAAGTACAACTCATCTGCAATAGTGTCGTCATGCATGAGACATGATCTGCAACCAACTCCTAAAGTCCCCGTGTGTTCACATGTAATCCAGTTGTCAGACTGCTCCGGGTGTTTGGAGCCTAGAATATTCTTGTTCCTCGATATACGGAGCCACCAAGGTGGATTTTTTTGGAAGTGTGTAGTGTGCTGCACCAAGAATGCCCGTCCATACATATTACTCGGACCTTTCCTAGCGTTCCTTTTCCACCCAGTCCGCCCTCATTCCACGATTCAGGAACACCAATCGGCTTAAGGTCAGGAATAAAGTCAACACAAAACTGAATGACCTCTTCTGTTTCATGGCCCTTGGAGATGCTTCCTTCTGGCCTAGCACGGTTATGAACATATTTCTTTAAGACTCCCATGAACCTCTCTAAGGGGAACATATTGTGTAGAAATACAAGACCTAGAATGGCAATCTCGTCGACTAGGTGAACTAGGACGTGCGTCATGATATTGAAGAAGGATGGTGGGAACACCAACTCGAAACTGACAAGACATTGCACCAAATCATTCTGTAACCTTGGTAGGATTTCTGGATTGATTACCTTCTGAGAGATTGCATTGAGGAAGGCACATAGCTTCACAATGGCTAATCGGACATTTTCTGAAAGAAGCCCCCTCAATGCAACCGGAAGAAATTGCATCATAATAACGTGGCAGTCATGAGACTTTAGGTTGTGGAAATTTTTCTCTGGCATATTTATTATTCCCTTTATATTCAAAGAGAAGCCAGACGGGACCTTCATACTGAGCAGGCATTCAAAAAAGATTTCCTTCTCTTCTTTGGTAAGAGCATAGCTGGCATGACCGTGATACTGCTTTGGATGCATGCCGTCTTTTTCGTGCATACCTTGCTGGTCCTCCCGTGCCTCCGATGTATCTTTTGTCTTCCCATACGCACCCAAGAAGCCTGGCAGGTTCACACAAAGATTCTTCGTCACATGCATCACGTCGATTGCAGAGCGGACCTGTAGTTCTTTCCAATAGGATAGGTCCCAAAATATAGATTTCGTCTTCCACATGGGTGCATGTCCGTCAACTTCATTCAGAACAGATTGTTCGCCAGGACCCTTTCCAAAGATTACTTTTAAACCCTTGACCATATCAAGTATATCATGACCAGTACGGTGGCGAGGCTTCTTCCGGTGATCTGCCTCACCTTTGAAATGCTTGCCTTTCTTTCTTAAGAGATGCTTGATCGGAAGAAATTGACGATGTCCCAGGGACACATTCTTCTTACATTTATCCAAATATATACTGTCGGTATCATCTAAGCAGTGCGCGCATGCGTGGTATCCCTTGTTTATCTGTCCTAAAAGGTTACTAAGAGCAGGCCCATCATTGATGGTTACAAACAACAACGCTCATAGGTCAAATTCTTGCTGTTTGTGCTCATCCCACACATGTACACCTTTTTTGTCCCACGGCTGTGAAAGTTCTTCAACAAATGGCCTTACGTACACATCAATGTCGTTGCCGGGTTTCTTGGGGCCTTGGATGAGCACTGGCATCATAATGAACTTCCGCTTCATGCACAACCAAGGAAGAAAGTTATAGATACATAGAGTCACATGCCAGGTGCTATGATTGCTGCTCTGCTCCCCAAAAGGATTAATGCCATCTGCACTTAAACCTAACCATACGTTCCTTGTGACATCTGCAAAGTCCCACCACTTTCTCTTGATTTTCTTCACCGTGAACCGTCAGCGGGTACTCTCAACTTCCCGTTGTCGGTGTCAAAACCGGTGGATCTCAGGTAGGGGGTCCCAAGTTGTGTGTCTGAGGATCGATGGTAACAAGGGACAATAGGGACACGATGTTACCCCAGGTTTGGGCCCTCTTAAAGGAGGTAAAACCCTACGTCCTGCTTGATTATATTCGGTGTGTATAAGGGTTACAAGAGTTGATCTACCTCGAGATCGTAATGGCTAAACCCTAGCTGTCTAGCCTATGAATCTTCCCCCTTCTACGGACCTAACCCTCCGGTTTATATACACACCGGAGGGGCCTAGGGTTGTATAGAGTCGATTTGCAGAGGAAGGTAATAGTACACCCGAACACCAAACTTGTCATCCACGCACATAGGAGTCCTACCCAAAGACGGGGGATAATCTTCTGTTTTGTATTCATGGCCCATCAGTTCAGCCCATATCGAATAGACCAGACACCCGAGGAGCCCCTAATCCAGGACTCCCTTAGTAGCCCCTAAACCAGTCTTCGATGACGAAGTGTTCGGCACGCGGATTGTCTTCGGCATTGCAAGGCGGGTTCCTCCTCCCGAATATTTTAATTAGGCTTCCTCCATAAAGAGATTGTGTCTGGTTCTGCATAATTAATACAACGCTTAGCCACAAAGGCAAGACGTCCAAATAGAAACAGTGCCTTTACTGAGAACTCTTCTGACGAAGCTTCACACTTGACTTTTCAACACTTCAAACCGTTTTCACGCTCCTCGCTTCATGTTTCGAGGCTTAGCCTCCATTGGCACGTCTTGTCAGAACAGAGATCATGCCCGCCCATTACGGGATTCTCATCAATATGGTTTGGGTAATCTAACCGCACCACACGCAGGATCTCGTTGGGAGCAGGCGAGTTTTATGGCTTAAGAGGGGGAAGCTTGGCATTTTCACCGTCCATAAAAGGGTAAAGACCCCTCCTTTTTCTTCACACCTTCCTCTAGCTTCTGTCTCCCAATCTCCAAGCTCCAACACCCACAACTCCGATCTCCTCCACCGCCCCCACCGTTCCCAGCAATGGCCGGGTCCGGCTCCAAGGGCAAGTGGGAGGCCTCCACCATGATGCCCGAGCACCTCCCTTGTGACATTGGCCAGGTCAGAGGCCCTCCAGAGTAGAGCCCCTGATCCCAGCCTGAGAGGGGCGCCGAGCGCGGCTTCCTATGGGAGAGGGGAAGGCGCCCCGTTAGTGGGCGCAGGTCTTCAAGCATCGAAGTTGGATGCCCCATCCTCCTGAGGTCCTAGGCGTAGCAGTTGCTTCTTCGTCTTGTGGACGGCCTTAGGAGGGTAGGCAGCGCCCTCATCATCTGGGTTCTTGACCGCCGCAGCCTAGTAAGCGCGCTCAAGAGAGCACACCGCGTCCTTTTCGTCGCAGGCAACCGTGATGATACTGCAGCTTCCTGGCATCTTGATGACATTGTAGCCATGATGAGACGCAGCCATGAACTTGGTCAGGGCCGGATACCCAATGATGGCGTTGTATGGGAGGAGAATGTGGGCAACGTCGAAGTCGATGAGTTCAGTGTTGTAGTTGTCGCGCTTGCCGAAGGTGACAGGGAGGCGGATCTGCCCTATCGGGGTGGTGGAGCCGTCGGTCACTCCTGAGAAAGGCTTGGTAGGCTGAAGCTGGTCGTACGACACCTGGAGCCTGTCGAATGTCTCGACGAAGAGAACATTGAGCCCCG
This sequence comes from Aegilops tauschii subsp. strangulata, assembly GCF_002575655.3. Classification (NCBI taxonomy): domain Eukaryota; kingdom Viridiplantae; phylum Streptophyta; class Magnoliopsida; order Poales; family Poaceae; genus Aegilops; species Aegilops tauschii. Next base: position 512,764,395 of record NC_053038.3, on the reverse strand, counting down.
CGCCTCCATCGATGAGTGTCTTGGTGACGAGGACATTGCTGATGGTAGGCGAGCAGAGCATCAGTATGGCGCCGACAGAGGCCGCGACTTGAGCTGGTCAGTAGAGTCGAAGGTGATGGAACACTTGGACCACCTGAGCGGACGCGTCGCCTCGGGATTGGGGAGTGCCGCGTTCACCTCGCGAGCGAACTGCTTGAAGATGCGATGGGAGGCAGGGGCCAGAGCGCTGATACGTCTCCAACGTATCTACAATTTTTGATTGTTCCATGCTGTTTTATTATCAATCTTGGATGTTTTATAATTATTTTATAGTCATTTTATATCATTTTTTGGTACTAACCTATTGACATAGTGCCATGTGCCAGTTGCTGTTTTTTCCATGTTTTTTTACATCGCAGGAAATCAATATTAAACGGAGTCCAAATGCCACGAAACTCCATGATGATTTTTTATGGGCCAGAAGGAAGGCAATGGGCCCTGGTTGCACCTGGGGGGTGCCCCGAGGGGGGCACAACCCACGAGGGTGCGCCAGGAGGCCCAGGCGCGCCCTGGTGAGTTGTGCCCACCTCGGGTGCCCCTCGGACCGCCTCTTTTCTCTATAAATACCACAATATTCCAGAAACCCTAGAAGAAGTGTCGAAATATTCATCCAGCCGCCACAGAGTCCTGAACCACCAGATCCAATCTAGACACCATCACGGAGGGGTTCACCACTTCCATTGGTGCCTCTCTGATGATGCGTGAGTAGTTCTTTGTAGACCTTCGGGTCCGTAGATAAACGGATCTTGTCTACATCATGTCATCGTTCTTATTGCATTACTCCGTTTTTTCATGAACTTAATACACTAGATGCATGCTGGATAGCGGTCGATGTGTGGAGTAATAGTAGTAGATGCAGGCAGGAGTCGGTCTACTAATTTTGGACGTGATGCCTATGTAATGATCATTGCCTGGATATCGTCATGATTATTTGAAGTTCTATCAATTGCCCAACAGTAATTTGTTTACCCACCGTTGCTATTTTTCTCGAGAGAAGCCACTAGTGAAACCTACGACCACGGGTCTTTCTCCTCATATATTTGCCTTACGATATACTATTCCTTTGCATTTTTATTTAGTTATATTAAACTAAAAATACAAAAATACCTTGCTGCGTTTTATCTTTATTTATTTTATTTGGCACTCGATCTATCAATCTACTACAATTTACCTCACGTCGACTTGCCTATCTTGAGGCGTCGTACCCCGGAAGGGATTGACAACCCCTTTAACTCGTCGGGTTGCGAGGTGTTGTTATTTGTGTGCAGGCGTTGTTTAAGTTGTGTTGCTTGGTTCTCCTACTGGTTCGATACCTTGGTTTCATAACTGAGGGAAATACTTACCTTCGGTGTGCTACATAATCCCTCCCTCTCCGGGGAAAAACCGATGTAGTTCCAGCTGCCATGAAGCGCCGCCTAGGATGCAAGCAATGGCACGAGGCTCTTGGAAGCCCCCAGCCCCATCATCTTGGTGGTGGTCATCATTCCTTCTTGGCGATGGCGGCAGCGGAGGAAGGCCAGCATTGCCCTGAGGACGGTCCTCACGACGTTGATCCCTCCAGGGACCCTCGCGAGGCTGGCCCTGCCAGCGGTCATCACGAGGCTGATCACGCCAGTCCTGGAGGGGGTCACGGTTGTCCCAACGTCCTCCGCCTCGGCTTCCCCACGGCGGTAGCCTCGATCGTTGCGCTCGGGGCGTCGGCCGATGCGCCCGTCGCAAATGGCCCTAAGCTCTTGGCATTCATTGGTGTTGTGGTTGTGCACGTTGTGGAAGACGCAGAATGGGCGGCTGCCCTTGGATGACTCCGGGTGGTCGCAGCCGCGCTTCATCTCGGGTTCAGCCGCGAGCACATCTGGTCCCTTGGGCTTCACATCCTTGGCTTTGGCTTTCTTGTCTTCTGGGTCGGCTTCCGGAAGCGCCAGGAGGGAGAGGCAACCTTCCTTGGCCCTTGCGCACCTGGTTGCCATGTTGAACATCTCCAGAGCCGAGCATAGGTCCTCGTGTATGGCGAGCTCTTCCTTCACCTTGACGTCCGACACCTTGGGGATCTTGCGGCTAACGTTGGTGAAGCGCTGGATGTATTTGTGCAAGGTCTCTCCTGGCTGCTGCTTGATGCGTCGTAGGTCACCCGCGGCTGGTGCACGGTCGCGAGTGCGCTGGAAGTTGGCAATGAAGCACTCTCGCATCTCATCCCAGGAGGAGATCGATCCCGTGGGGAGGTTCAAGAGCCACGAGCGCGCACCATCCTTGAGGGCCATGGGAAACCAGTTCACCATGACCTTCTCATCACCGTTGGCCGCCTCGATGCTCAGTTCATTGAGTTGTAGGAACTCAGAAGGGTCGGGGGTGCCGTCATAGCATGGAGGCAGGTCTAGCTTGAACTTCCCTGGCCAGACGACGCGGCACAGCTCCGGGGTGAACGCGCGCCTGCCTGCCGAGGTCACGGGAGCCCGCCGTGGAGGTGGATCCTGATCTTGGCGCTTGCGCACCACCGCCTCGGGCGGCATGCGGTCTTGACGTGGCGGTGCTGGGAGCGCGCGCGCATCTCCTTAGGGTCGCTGCACCACCTAACAGCTTTCCTTGTCACGCATCGGCGCCCTGCGCGGTGGGTCGCGCCGTGGAGCCTCATGCCTTGGCTTGGGGACAACGTCTTGCCTGGGAGGTGGAGGAGGCGCACTATGGGCCACGTCACCTGCAAGAGGCGGCGGGGGAGGCAGCGAGCGGGACAGCGCAGGGCCTTCTCCGGCGGCGCCGACGAGCTCGGCGATGCGGTCCAGCCAGTCCTCGTAGAGGTCTCAGTCGCACGATAGCGCAGGAGCTCGCGTGCCATGAGCAACGCAGCCTGCGCGTTCGCCGGCCCGTGACGAGCATGAGAAGACGAAGCAGCCGCCGAAGCCAGCGACGGAGTGGCGGTGCGCCCATCACGCTGCACAGAAGGCTGCGACGACGAAGCCTGGTGCTCGTGGGCCACGGGGCCAGTGGTAGTGTTGGCCGCGGGCGACGGGGAACGACGGGGAGCACCATCACCTGGAGGTACTATCTGGGCGACGAGGGCGGCCCGACGCTCAGCACGAACTCGACGAGCATCAGCCATGGGGACGGCAAAACTGTGGCGGATCGACCGGAGGAAGAGAGGCTCCGATGCACCCCTACCTGGCGCGCCAAATGTCGGATTCGGGGCTCTGCAGACCCTGGATAGATTCAAACTCTGGGGTGCGTGTGAAGAACTCAACCTCCCCAGTATGCCAACTCATCAATCCCACGGCCTAGCTCGATGAACTAGAAGGAAATGGAACAAGGCAATTTACCCAGGTTCGGGCCACCTTGCGGCGTAAAACCCTACTCCTGCTTTGTGGTGGATTAGCCTCGAGGTGGGCTGAGGATGAACTAGTACAGTGGGAGAACAACCTCATGAGGTGTGTTCTTGTGTTTGTGTGAGCTGGTGAGGGTTTGGATGATCTGGATCCGGATCCCCCTCTATGGTGGTGGCTAGGCTATACTTATAGTGGCCCTGGTCCTCTTCCCCCAAAATGGAGGCGGGAAGGGATCCCACAATGGCCAAATTCGAAGGGAGACAACTAGTACATCTTATCCTGATGAAAGGTAGTGTCCGCCTGCAAAGCCTCTGGTCGTGACGCTATGGTGGGCTCGGCGATGACCTCCGTCCTGCCGGTCTTGGTCTTGTTGCATGGAAATGGAAACCTTTGGTTGATGCCTCGGGACTCCGCGCCTGCGCTTGCCTCTTTAGCACCAAAGAGGAAACCTGATGTACTGCGCCCGCTGGCGCCTGCCTGGCCTTGGTCGTCATTGCTTGCGTCATCCGAACCCCGCGAGGTGAAGGCTCGCATGGAAATCTCCGCTGCTCGGGAACCAGCCAAAGGAGGCCGCTCCATCCGGAGGTCTTGGCGTCGCCCACCTCGCGAGGGTCTTGTGTTGTTGGTGCTGAAGATGGCCGTACCAGGCCATCGATGGAGCCACACTGCGGACCGCAGGCAGGCAGTCTAGGCACCCCGGTTCCCAGAACAACGACAACCCCATCTTGTTATCCTTAATGGCAACGATACATACGTGTCGGTTCCCCTTCTGTCACTGGGATCAAGCACCATAAGATCGAACCCATCACAAAGCATATCTTCTCATTGCAAGATAAATAGATCAAGTTGGCCAAACAAAACCCAAATATCGGAGAAGAAATACGAGGCTATAAGCAATCTTGCATATAAGAGATGAAAGAAGACTCAAATCTTTCCCTAATACGAAAGCATGGATTGAGTCCGTGGGTTCACTGTCACAATACGCTTCTTCCCGTGAATTTACGCTTTCAGTTTTTTCTTCAACACGTCTATATTTATTTTCTATATCCAAGGTGGTACTAATCTATCTATATATCTAACCCTCCAATAAATACTGGCTCATGAAAGAGAAGGCAAAAGGTGGGTCCGGCGGTAGAGGCGGACTAGCAGATGGAGCCATCGGACGAGAGGAGGCATACGATGAGGCAAATTCCACAGGGTGCTTCGTCCCTCCTACCAACCTTGAGCAAAAAGGATGGAAGAGGAGGGCTAGGCGGCAAACCTTCGGAACCAGTTGAGAAGCGAGTCCCAGAGCCCCGTCCGGTAACCGTGTCCGGTGAGCGTGAAGTGTGATGCACGCTCATGTGCACCACTCGGGTGACAAAGCATGCTGGCCGGCTGCATGCTTCTCCGTCGCCATGTGCGTGGCCTGTGTCCATCGTGCTGGGCTTGGTGTGCGTAATTATCTGATGGCCTGCTCTATACACAAGCCACGGTCCTTCGGCATCGAGAACAATATGCATCAGGAAGGAAGCATCCCTAGTTTTTTTGTTTGCTTCAGTGCTCTGGTATGCATCTCTAATTGTGTGGTTGCATAGTAGGAGACGAGGGGTGGGCTGTGACTTGAACATATGATCTTGTCATCTTGGTGTCATTTGTGAACTAAATTGGCTATATTTCTTTGAGTTAAAAGAAGCATGGAGTAGATATAGATAATAAACATAGGAAGTAACATGAGGGAGAATTCAGAGTCATAGCTTTAGTTCAGGGTATCGAGCATATATTTTACAAATTCTTTTTTTCCATGGAATATATTTACAGATTCAATTCAAACCCAGGAAGCATCAAACATGTTAATATGAATTCCTCCAAGAAAAGATAAGTGTCTACAATTTTTTTCTGATAAAATACGTTCTGATGCGAGTTCCACACAAAAATATATTTCTTAAGTAAAAAATATGAGCAGATTATGCTTGCTGCATTATTATTTTTGAATAGATGCTTACTGCAACTATCACACTCGATTGGTTAGCTTGCTGCTGCTACTACTTCAGATTTGTTGATATTTCCATTTATTTCAGGTTCTACTTTTAATTTTTAGAATGTACCAATAGTCATCTAAAGAATGAATTAACAATAAAGATACGCTCTTCAGTCAAATTAATTTAATGGTAATCATCCCCATGCATGTCCTGATCAATGATCCATCCATTGTCTCATGGCAAAGTTGCTCAACCTGGCCCATTCATAGGAACCTTTTTTTCCCGTTGCAACGCACGGGCATTTGTGCTAGTAACTTTCATGGATAAAAAGATAGATCTAATCATAAAAATCAAAGTTCATCAGATCCCAACGAACACACCGCAAAAAGAGTTACATCATATGGATCTCCAAGAGACCATTGTATTGAGAATCAACAGAGAGAGAGGAAGCCATCTAGCTACTAACTACGGACCCGCATGTCTACAAAGAACTACTCACGCATCATCGGAGGGGCACCAATGGACATGATGAACCCCTCCGTGATGGTGTCTAGATTTGATCTGGTGCTTCTGGAACTTGCGAAGGCTGGAATTGATTTTCGTCGACTCCCCTAGGGTTTCTGGAATATTGGGGTATTTACAGAGCAAAGAGGCGGTTCGGGAGGCCATCGAGGTGGGCACAACCCACCAGGGCGCGCCTGGGCCTCCAGGCGCGCCCAGGTGGGTTGTGCTCCCCTTGGAGCACCCCAGGTGCTTCTCCGGCCCACTGGATGTCTTCTGGTCCAAAAAATCGACAAAATGTTTCGCTGCGTTTGGACTCCGTTTGGTATTGTTTTCCTGCGATGTAAAAAACATGTAGAAAACAGCAACTGATAGTTGGCACTATGTCAAAGAATGGTAATATAACAGCATGGAACAATAAAAAATTATAGATACATTGGAGACGTATCAGCATCCCCAAGCTTAATTCCTGCTCGTCCTCGAGTAGGTAAATGATAAAAACAGAAATTTTGATGTGGAATGCTGCCTAACATGTTCATCACATATTCTTTTCTTTGTAGCATGGACATTTGGACTTTTATATGGTTCAAAGCAATAGTCTAGTTTTGACATGATAATTTCAATACTCAAGCATATCAATAAGCAACCATGTCTTTCAAAATATCAATGCTAAAATAAGTTATCCCTAGGCCACCATGCTCAATCATTGATCCATTCATGAAACACACTCGCATATTAGCTATACACACAATGCTCAAGTTCCATCATAGTGCCCCTTAGTTGGTACTTTATAAGAGAAATGGAGACTCAAATTAAAAATAAAAATTGCATAAAGTAAAAGAAAGATCCTGCATGGAGGGAAGTGGGGATTTGTAGAGGTGCCAGAGCTCAAAGCAAAAAAGATAGGGATAAAAACAATTTGAGAGGCATGCTTTTCCTGTCAACGAGAACGATCGAGAAGTTCCCAATACTTTCCATGCTAGATATATCATAGGCGGTTCCCAAACAGAAATTGAAGTTTATTCCTTTTTCAACCATGCTTTCACTTTCCATGGCTAGCCACATCCACGGGTGCCTTCCATACCAACACTTTTCAAGGAATTTATTATTTGACAACATAAAGTAAATTCATTTTTCATTTCAGGACTGGGCATCACTAATACCTTTGCCTTACTCTCGTGCAATGACAAGTGAATAAACACTCATCGTGAGAATAACATATCTAGCATGGAATTATATTAGCGACCCCCTACCACTTCATGAGCGGTACGAGCACACAAAAGAGAAGTTTATTTTGAAAATTAGAGATGGCACATACAAATTTGCTTAGAACAGCAAAAGAAAGCCAACCTAATGAATAAAATTTATTTTTACTTTTTGTTTTATGTTCTTGTGTGTTTACACAATTATGCTACTGTTATGATTGTGTTATTTGTGTTTAATTAGTGTTTGTGTCAAGTAAAGCCTTTAGGATCTTCTTGGGTGATAGTTGTTTGATCTTGCTGAAAAAGACAGAAACTTTGTGCTCATGAAAATAATTTTCATAAATCACAGAAAAGGGCTTTTGCTCTGATTCTTTTTGCAGAAGATTAATATACAAATTACCCTGGTCGTCCTAATTTTGTAAAATTTGTGGAGCTCCAGAAGTATTCGCTAAAGTCAGATTGCTACAGACTGTTCTGTTTTGACAGATTCTGTTTTCTTTGTGTTGTGTGCTTATTTTGATGGCTCTATGGTTTTCTTTGATGAGTTTTTGCCATAGAAAAGTTGGAATACAGTAGATATAATACAAAAACAAAATATTAATTTGTTTGATACAACACTCATAGTACTAGTTTGCTTATACTAACGGATCTCACAAAGGTTTTGTTGAGTTTTGTGAGATTGAAGTTTTCAAGTTTTGGGTTATCTTACGATGGATGAAGGAAGGATGCAAGAGCCTAAGCTTGGGGATGCCCCGACATCCCAAAGCTATTATCCAAGAATGAGCAACCAACTAAACTTGGGGATGCCCCCAAGTGGCATCCCCGCTTTCTTCCAACAGCTATCGGTATTTTACTCGCGGCTATATTTTTATTCGTCACATGATATGTGTTTTGCTTGGAGCGTCTTGTATGATATGAGTCTTTGCATGTTTTATTTTGTGTTTTAAGTCATCAATCCTTTCTGGACACACCTATTTGAGAGAACCAAAATTATATCATGACTTGTTAGAATTGCTCTCTATGCTTCACTTAAATCTGTTATGAGCTAGGACTTGCTCTAGTGCTTCACTTATATCTTTTTGAGCATGGTGTGCTTTCTTATTTTTAAAGAAATACTCTCTTGCTTCACTTAGATTTATTTGAGAGTTTGTAAAATTTTGAAGAAATTCTCTAATGCTTCACTTAAATTATTTTGAGAGAAAGAAAATTTGTTATGCTCATGATCTTCACTTATATTTGTTTGAGCTTATGAAAAAGAAACACATGAAAATTAGTCCCAAAGTGAAAGATATCCAAGAAGGATAAAGAAAAATTTTCATGAAGATCATTGGAAAAAATAAACTTGATTCTTAGTAATAGTTTTGAGATATGATGATGTGACATGTGAGTTATGTTGATGAGTAAGTGTGCTCTAGTAAGAATATTGGTGTTAAGGTTTGTGATTCCCTATGCATGCACGGAAGTCAATAATCATGCAATGAAAATTATATCCTACTTGTGGTGCATTATTCGGTGTTAGTTATGCTTAATGCTTGCTTATGAGTTTATTCGTTTCTTGGTTGGTCGCTTCTCAATCTTTTTGCTAGCCTTCATTTTGCACTAAACAAATCCTTTAAACCAGTTTTGCCGCATGAGTCCACTATATCTACCTATATGCGGTATTCTTTTGCCGTTATAAGCAAATTTGCATGTGCCATCTCTAATTTTCAAAATAAACTTCTCTTTTGTGTGTTTGTTTCGCTCACGGAACGGTAACGGGTGGCTAATATTTTCCATGCTAGATCTGTTATTGTCACGATGAGTGTTTATTCACTTGTCATTGCACGAGAGTAAGGCAAAGGTTTTAGGGATGCCCAGTCCCGAAATGCAAAAATGAATTTACTTTATGTTGTCAAATAATAAATTCCCTAGAAAGTGTTGGTATGGAGGGCACCCGTGGATACGGCTAGCCATGGAAAGTGAAAGAATGGTGGAAAAAGGAATAAACTTTATTTTTTGTTTGGCAACCGCCTATGGCATATCTAGCATGGAGTGTTCGTAGCTCTGAGTCGTTTTCGTTGGTGGGATGGATACACCTCCCGAAATGTTTTTATCTCTATTTTTTCGCTTTGAGCTCTGGCACCTCTACAAATCCCTAATTCCCTCTGCGAAGGGCCTTTCTTTTACTTTATGCAATTTTTATTTTTCTTTTGAGTCTCCATCTTCTCTTACAAAAAGCACCAACTAGGAGGCAATATGATCGTGCTTAATTATTGGGAGTAGTTAATATTCGAGTGTGTTTCATGAATGGATCAATGTTTGAGCATGATGGGCTAGGGATAACTTCTTTTCGCATTGATATTTTGAAAGACATGGTTGCTTGTTGATATGCTTGAGTATCTAAATTATCATGTCAAAACTAGACTATTGCTTTGAATCACATAAAAGTCCAAATGTCCATGCTATAAAGAAAAGAATATGATATGACTTGATGAACAACACTCCACATCAAAAATTCTGTTTTTATCACTTACCTACTCGAGGACGAGTAGGAGTTAAGCTTGGCGATGCTGATACGTCTCCAACGTATCTATAATTTTTTATTGTTCCATGCTGTTTTATTATCAATCTTGGATGTTTTATAATCATTTTATAGTCATTTTATATCATTTTTGGTACTAACCTATTAACATACTGCCAAGTGCCAGTTGCTGTTTTTTCCATGTTTTTTACATTGCAGGAAATCAATATCAAATGGAGTCCGAATGCCACTAAACTCCACGATGATTTTTATGGGCTAGAAGGAAGGCAATGAGCCCTGGTTGCACCTGGTGTGCCCCGAGGGGGGCACAACCCACCAGGGCACGCCAGGGCCTCCTTGCGCGCCCTGGTGGGTTGTGCCCACCTCGGGTGACCCCCGGACTACCTCTGTGCTCTATAAATACCCCAAAAATACGAGAACCCTAGGGGAATCGACGAAATATTCATCCAGCCGCCGCAGAGTCCAGAACCACCAGATCCAATCTAGACACCATCACGGAGGGGTTCACCACTTCCATTGGTGCCTCTCCGATGATGCTTGAGTAGTTCTTTGTAGACCTTCGGGTCCGTAGTTAGTAGCTAGATGGCTTTCTCTCTCTTGCTGAATTCTCAATACAATGGTCTCTTGGAGATCCATATGATGTAACTCTTTTGCAGTGTGTTTGTTGAGATCTGATGAACTTCGAGTTTATGATCAGTTATATCTTTTTATATCCATGAAAGTTATTTGAGTTTCTTTGATATCTTATATGCATGATTTCTTATAGCCTCGTATTTCTTTTCCGACATTTGGGTTTTGTTTGGCCAACTTGATCTATTTATCTTGCAATGGGAAGAGGTGCCCGGTAGTGGGTTCGATCTCACGGTGCTTGATCCCAGTGACAGAAAGGGAACCGACACGTATGTATCGTTGCTACTAAGGATAAAAAGACGAGATCTATATCTACCGCAATATAGATAAACGGATCTTGTCTACATCATGTCATCGTTCTTATTGCATTACTCTGTTTTTCCATGAACTTAATACACTAGATGCATGCTGGATAGCGGTCGATGTGTGGAGTAATAGTGGTAGATGCAGGCAGGAGTTGGTCTACTAATTTTGGACATGATGCCTATGTAATGATCATTGCCTGGATATTGTCATAATTATTTGAAGTTCTATCAATTGCCCAACAGTAATTTATTTACCCACCGTTTGCTATATTTTTCGAGAGAATCCACTAGTGAAACCTACGGCCGTCGGGTCTTCTTTCTCATATATTTGCCTTGCGACCTATTTTTCCTTTGCAATTTTATTCAGATCTATTAAACCAAAAATACAAAAATATCTTGCTGTGTTATATTTATATTTATTTTATTTGGCGTTCGATCTATCAATCTACTACATTTTAACTCACGTCCGTTTGCCTATCTTGAGGCGCCGTACCCCGAAAGGGATTGACAACCCCTTTAACACGTCGGGTTACGAGGTGTTTTTATTTGTGTGCAGGTGCTGTTTATGTTGTGTTGCTTGGTTCTTACTGGTTCGATAACCTTGGTTTCCTCCCTGAGGGAAATACCTACTATCGCTGTGTTGCATCATCCCTTCCTCTTTGGGGAAATACCGACATAGTCCTAGCAAACATGAGCTTTTCTGGCGCTATAGTTAGAGAGCGATCACTAACCTATTGACATAGTACCAAGTGCCAGTTGATGTTTTTACATGTTTTTTACATCGCAGGAAATCAGTATCAAACAGAGTCCAAATGCCACGAAACTCCATGATGGTTTTTATGGGCCAGAAGGAAGGCAATTGGCCCTGGTTGCACCTGGGGGGGGGTGCCCCGAGGGGGGCACAACCCACCAGGGCGCGCCAGGAGGCCTAAGCGCGCCCTGGTGGGTTGTTCCCACCTCGGGTGCCCCCAGACCACCTCTTTGCTCTATAAATACCCAAAAAATACCAGAACCCTAGAGGCATCGATGAAATATTCATCCAGCCACCGCAGAGTCCAGAACCACCAGATCCAATCTAAACACCATCACGGAGGGGTTCACCACTTCCATTGGTGCTTCTCCGATGATACGTGAGTAGTTCTTTGTAGACCTTCATGTCCGTAGTTAGTAGCTAGATGGCTTTCTCTCTCTCACTGAATTCTCAATACAATGGTCTCTTGGAGATCCATATGATGTAACTCTTTTGCGGGGTGTATGTTGGGATCTGAGGAACTTCGAGTTTATGATAAGTTATATCTTTTTATATCCATGAAAGTTATTTAAGTTTCTTTGATCTCTTATATGCATGATCTCTCATAGCCTCGTATTTCTTCTCCGATATTTGGGTTTTGTTTGGCCAACTTGATCTATTTATCTTGCAATGGGAAGAGGTGCCCGGTAGTGGGTTCGATCTTACGGTGCTTGATCCCAGTGACAGAAAGGGAACCGACACGTATGTATTGTTTCTACTAAGGATAAAAAGACGGGATCTATATCTACCGCCATAGTAAACGGATCTTGTCTACAACATGTCATCATTCTTATTGCATTACTTCGTTTTCCATGAACTTAATACACTAGATGCATGCTGGATAGCGGTCGATGTGTGGAGTAATAGTAGTAGATGCAGGCATGAGTCGGTCTACTAATCTTGGACGTGATGCCTATGTAATGATCATTGCCTGCATATCGTCATAATTATTTGAAGTTCTATCAATTGCCCAACCGTAATTTCTTTACCCACCGCTTGCTATCTTTATCGAGAGAAGCCACTTGCGAAATCTACGGCCCCCGGGTCTTCTTTCTCATATATTTGCTTTGTGATCTGTTTTATTTGCTCTTTTTGTTCAGATCTATTAAACCAAAAATTCAAAAATACTTTGCTGCACTTTATTTTATTTGCGATCTATTATTTCAATCTATTACGACCTTCTCCCGTCAACACGCAATTTCTGGCGCCGTACCCCGAAAGGGATTGACAACCCCTTTAACACGTCGGGTTGCGAGGTGTTGTGTGCAATGGCTGTTTACGTTGTGTTGCTTGGTTCCCCTACTGGTTCAATAACCTTGGTTTCATATCTGAGGGGAATACCTACCGCCGTTGTGCTGCATCATCCTTTCCTCTTTGGGGAAATACCGACGTAGCTTCAAGCGACATCAATGGGCAAGATGACTAAAACTCTGTTCTCCGGAACAACGGAGCGAGCCACTGACTTATTGGAAATAATACATACTGATGTATGCGGTCCGATGAGTGTTGAGGCTCGCTGCCGGTATCGTTATTTTCTGACCTTAACAGATGATTTGAGCAGATATGGGTATATCTACTTAATGAAACACAAGTATGAAACATTTGAAAAGTTCGAAGAATTTCAAAGTGAAGTGGATAATCACCGTAACAAGACAATAAAGTTTCTATGATATGATCACGGAGGCGAATATTTGAGTTACGAGTTTGGTCTTCATTTAAAACAATGTGGAATAGTTTCGCAACTCACGCCACCTGGAACACCACAGCGTAATGGTGTGTCCGAACGTTGTAACATTACTTTATTAGATATGGTGCGATCTATGATGTCTCTTACCGATTTACCACTATCGTTTTGGGGTTATGTGACACGTCTCCAACGTATCTATAACTTTTGATTGCTCCATGCTATATTATCTTCTGTTTTGGACATTATTGGGCTTTATTATTCACTTTTATATTATTTTTGGGACTAACCTATTAACCGGAGGCCCAGCCCAGAATTGCTGTTGTTTGCCTATTTCAGAGTTTCGCAGAAAAAGAATATCAAACGGAGTCCAAACGGAATGAAACCTTCGGGAACGTGATTTTTGGAACGAACATGATCCAGGAGACTTGGACCCTACGTCAAGAAACAAAGCAGGAAGCCACGAGGTAGGGGGCGCGCCCTCTACCCTCCTGGGCCCCCTGTTGCTCCACCGACATACTCCTTCCTCCTATATATACCTACGTACCCCCATACGATCAGATACGGAGCCGAAAACCTAATTCCACCGCCGCAACCTTCTGTACCCACGAGAACCCATCTTGGGGCCTGTTCCGGAGCTCCGCCGGAGGGGGCATCCATCACGGAGGGCTTCTACATCAATACCATAGCCTCTCCGATGAAGTGTGAGTAGTTTACCTCAGACCTTCGGGTCCATAGTTATTAGCTAGGTGGCTTCTTCTCTCTTTTTGGATCTCAATACAATGTTCTCCCCCTCTCTTGTGGAGATCTATTCGATGTAATCTTCTTTTGCGGTGTGTTTGTTGAGACCGATGAATTGTGGGTTTATGATCAAGTTTATCTATGAACAATATTTGAATCTTCTCTGAATTCTTTTATGTATGATTGGTTATCTTTGCAAGTCTCTTCGAATTATCAGTTTGGTATTGTTGCCATCGAGGATAACAAGATGGGGTTTTTATCATATTGCATGAATTTATCCCTCTACATCATGTCATCTTGATTAAAGCGTTACTCTGTTCTTATGAACTTAATACTCTAGATGCATGCTGGATAGCGGTCGATGTGTGGAGTAATAGTAGTAGATGCAGGCAGGAGTCGGTCTACTTGTCTCGGACGTGCTGCCTATATACATGATCATACCTAGATATTCTCATAATTATGCTCAATTCTGTCAATTGCTCAATAGTAATTTGTTCACCCACCGTAAAAATACTTATGCTCTTGAGAGAAGCCACTAGTGAAACCTATGGCCCCCGGGTCTATCTTCATCATATTAATCCTCCAACACTTAGTTATTTCCGCTGCTTTTTACTTTGCTTTTATTTTACTTTGCATCTTTATCATAAAAATACCAAAAATATTATACTATCATATCTATCAGATCTCACTCTCGTAAGTGACCGTGTAGGGATTGACAACCCCTTATCGCGTTGGTTGCGAGGATTTATTTGTTTGTGTAGGTGCGAGGGACTCGCGCGTAGCCGCCTACTGGATTGATACCTTGGTTCTCAAAAACTGAGGGAAGTACTTACGCTACTGTGCTGCATCACCCTTTCCTCTTCAAGAGAAAACCAACGCAGTGCTCAAGAGGTAGCATTATGCATTAGAGATGGCTGCATTCATGTTAAATAGGGCACCATCTAAATCCGTTGAGACGACACCATATGAACCGTGGTTTGGCAAGAAACCTAAGCTATCGTTTCTTAAATTTTGGGTGTGCGATGCTTATGTGAAAAAGCTTCAGCATGATAAGTTCGAACCCAAATCGGAGAAATGCGTCATCATAGGATACCCAGAAGAAACTGTTGGGTACACCTTCTATCACAGATCCGAAGGCAATATATTTGTTGCTAAGAATGGATCCTTTCTAGAGAAGGAGTTTCTCTCAAAAGAAGTGAGTGGGAGGAAAGTAGAACTTGATGAGTTAGTTGTACCTTCTCTCGAATTGGAAAGTAGTTCATCACAGAAATCAGTTCCAGTGATGACTACACCAATTAGTGAGGAAGTTAATGATGATGATCGTGAAACTTCAGATCAAGTTACTACCGAATCTCATAGGTCAACCAGTGTACGTTCCGCATCAGGGTGGTATGGGAATCATGTTCTGGAAGTCATGTTACTAGACCATGACGAACCTACAAACTATGAGGAAGCGATGATGAGCCCAGATTCTGCGAAATGGCTTGAGGCCATGAAATCTGAGATGGGATCCATGTATGAGAACAAAGTATGGACTTTGGTTGACTTGCCTAATGATCGGCAAGCCATAGAAAATAAATGGATCTTCTAGAAGAAGACTAACACTGGCGGTAATGCTACTGTCTACAAAGATCAACTTGTTGCGAAATTTTTTCGACAAGGAGTTGACTCCGATGAGACCTTCTCACCCGTAGCGATGCTTAAGTCTGTCCGAATCATGTTAGCAATTTCCGCATTTTATGATTATGAAATTTGGCAAATGGATGTCAAAACTGCATTCCTTAATGGATTTCTTAAAGAAGAGTTGTATATGATGCAACCGGAAGGTTTTGCTGATCCTAAAGGTGCTAGCAAAGTGTGCAAGCTCTAGCGATCCATTTATGGACTGGTGCAAGCCTCTTGGAGTTGGAATATATGCTTTGATAGTGTGATCAAAGCATATGGTTTTATACAGACTTTTGGAGAAGCCTGTATTTACAATAAAGTGAGTGGGAGCTCTGTAGCATTTCTAATATTATATGTGGATGACATATTGTTGATTGGAAATAATAAAGAATTTCTGGATAGCATAAAAGGATACTTGAATAAGATTTTTTCAATGAAAGACCTCGGTGAAGCTGCTTATATATTGGGCATCAAGATCTATAGAGATAGATCAAGACGCTTAAGTGGACTTTCACAAAGCACATACCTTGATAAAGTTTTGAAGAAGTTCAAAATGGATCAGTCAAAGAAAGGGTTCTTGCCTATGTTACAAAGTGTGAAGTTGAGTCAGACTCAATGCCCGACCACTGCAGAAGATAGAGAGAAAATGAAATTCATTCCCTATGCCTCAGCCATAGGTTCTATCATGTATGCAATGTTGTGTACCAGACCTGATGTGTGCCTTGCTATAAGTTTAGCAAGGAGGTACGAAAGTAATCCAGGAGTGGATCACTGGACAGCGGTCAAGAACATCCTAAAATACCTAAAAAGGACTATGGATATGTTTCTTGTTTATGGAGGTGACAAAGAGCTCGTCATAAATGGTTACGTTGATGCTAGCTTTGACACTGATCCGGATGACTCTAAGTCCCAAACCGGATACGTATTTATATTGAATGGTGGAGCTGTCAGTTGGTGTAGTTCCAAGCAAAGCGTCGTGGCGGGATCTACGTGTGTAGCAGAGTACATAGCTGCTTCCAAAGCAGCAAATGAAGGAGTCTGGATGAAGGAGTTCATATCCGATCTAGGTGTAATACGTAGTGCATCGGGTCCAATGAAAATATTTTGTGACAATACTGGAGCACTTGCCTTAGCAAAGGAATCCAGATTTCACAAGAGAACGAAACACATCAAGAGACGCTTCAACTCCATCCGCGATCAAGTCAAGGAGGGAGACATATAGATTTGCAAAATACATATGGATCTGAATGTTGCAGACCCGTTGACAAAGCCTCTTCCATGAGCAAAACATGATCAGCACCAAGACTCCATGGGTGTTAGAATCATTACAATTTAATCTAGATTATTGACTCTAGTGCAAGTGGGAGACTGTGACCTGGGAAAGAGAGGAATTTTTAAGGACTGCATACCCACAATAGTTTTCCCAAGCAATCAAATCTCGAGGACGAGATTCATCTTAAGTGGGGGAGGTTTGTGACAGCCTGGATTTTTCCTTCTCTCTTTTTCCGGACTTGCCTTGTCTCTTTTTCCGGACTTGGTTTTCACCGTGGTTTTTGCCCTGATTTGATTTGGGTTTTGAATCATTTTCAAATGGATTTGTCACTTGGGCATATCCTTGACTTTCACCCAAGTGACCTATCTACCTTATTCTTCCAACAAATTCCCAAAATAATCAAATGAATATTTTTCCTAAAAGAAAAATATTCATTTTCCTCTCTGAATCTCACTTCAAAAACTTGTGCTCCAAAGCAACCTCAATTTTTCTTGCTCAGAAAAATCTGAGATAAATCATGAATATTCTTAGAACCCTGGCCCACCTTCCCATGGAAAAAACTTGCATCACTCTTTGTAATATTTTTGCTGTAGAAAATCTTTTCACTTCTGGTCCAGAAATGCACTTTGTATAGCAAGTGCATTTTTCCCTGAGCTTTTGGCCTTGAGCTTTCTTGAGCTTAAACACCTTCCTAAGAAACCCTAAACCCCAGGAGATCAGCCCTAATGGCCTTCTAGAAGGTGGCCAAACTTGGCGACCAAGTTTCTGGTCAGAAACTTGCCAGCTTAGTTGAATCCAATCTGGTCAGCCTGGGTATGAGCCATCACCTCCCCTAGACGTAACACTGCACGGTCAAGCGTGTAGATAAGGTTTGGCCGCTCCTGGGCGTCGTTTTGACCATGCCAACTTGGTGACCGCGCGAGGACATGGCGCTTGGCAGCGTCTGGACGCGCTCTGGCTGTCGCCTTGCCCTCTGTTTCGCGCATGCTCGTTCCAGCGCTCACCGCCGACTGCGGCACCGCGCCGCATGCCTCGACCCATCACCCTTGACCGCTCCCTGGCGCTCGCCGACGCCGGATACGCCGCCGCTGAGCCTTGCCCCCTCGCGTTGGAGCTTCTCGTCGACGTTCGCCGCGTGTCCAGAGCGATCCGGTGGCGACACGTTCCCCCCCTCTGCTCCGGCTATATATAGCATGCCCCTCCTCGTTTTTGAGCCAAGCCACACTCCTCACAACCCCACGAACATGTAGAACAACCGCAACTCGGTCGGGCAGGCCTCTGGCCGTCGCCCCAACCCGAGGACTCCGGCGATCCTGGCAGGCCAGCCACTGCTCTCCAGGGCCTCTCGAGCTCAAGCAGCTGCTTGGGTAGGGCCTTGGTGGTCTGTTGGTGCTGCCTGGACGCCGCAAGCCCTCGGAGCCGCCCCTAGCCGCCGTCTTCAACCTCTCCGGCGAACTCCGTCCGCCACCGAAGCTTGCGAGCTCGAGCGCGAGCCACTCTGTCCACCTCTTGCCAAGCCACGAGTACGGGCAGGTGCGCCTCGAGCCCCGCTTCAATCCTAGCCCTGTAGCCTAGCGCCAAACCCCCTCGTCGCCGGCGTGAGCTCCGGCGAAGCGCCGCCCCCCTCTGATCTCGATCCCCCTCTCTCTCCTGACGGGCGGGGCCCAGTGTCAGCCTCACCACTCGCGCCCGAAGCAGTACGAGTGGAGGCGCACTCCCATTTTACGCCTTCGACGTCACCCCCCAGATTTCTGTTTAATCTTAATTTAATTCAGAAATTTTACTAAACATTGACCAGCCACCATTTCTAAACCATAAGTCCAAATGAATTGATTCTTTTTTGCATTGTCTTTCTTACAGAAAGCTCTAGCAGCACACCAAAGGGTGGATTTTTCCTTGTTGTCTAGAATTTCTTGTGATTTGTAGAATGTGTTTTGACATTTATTTTTGTGGTTTTAAATTATTTTCAGAAGGAGAAGCTTGTCTTGAAGCAACCCAAGAGGAGTGTGATCCTCCTCTACACTAAGGCAAGCCACACCAGCATTTGGATAGTGTTATTTCAATATCTATGATTTCCTATTTGAATATGAGTTCTTTTTTGCATTTAAAAGTTTGATAAATAATTTTGGTAATTTACTAGTTACTTTATTCTGTTAGATATGCTTGTTTTAGCTACTGGTTGAATGCATGAACTTGTTTGGTTAAGTAGAGTAAGATTTTGCACTATGCATATTGCTATGGAAATTAATGGTAGTATTTTTACTAAGTGACATTTTCATTTAAATAAAGAACTAATGAAAATATTTCTTGATGATAAAAATGAGTTATAACCAGAAAGTTTGGATCTTTAGTATTGCAAGATGATTATGTGGTTAAGTTTGATCCATGAATAAGAGTTGTTTGCTTTGCATGATGAGTCGTTGCTTGAAAAAAAATTATATCATGTTTTTATCAAAGTTAAACTGGATTAAGTTCAACTTGAATATGATGTTGATCACATCATGGTGCCAATGAATCGGGTTTTAATTCAGTGCGACCACATTTACCTAATGGGAAGGTCTTGATTCGGTCCTTTGTTGTGGCTCTCACCAGTGCCTCCCGCGAGGGAAGGTTATGGGCGTGCATACCCTGGCCCGGTAGGCAGACATAACCTTGTGTGCTCGTTTTTGTTTTTATGGTACCTTGTCCCCATTTGGGACCGTTTTGCCAGACGGTGGCCGTTGGTGTCTTTGGTAGACACGGGGCCACCCAAGACCTAGCCCTGAGAGGGAGATGGTCGGATTGGCTGTGGAGAGTGCATGACAAAGGGAGGGTTTCGTCGGAATATTTTGGTCCACCCGAATGGGATTGCGTGGCCTGGTATTCCGTAGTGTGTGTAAAGTGTGCTACCTCTGTAGAGTGTATTTAATCTATCGATAGCCGCGTCCTCGGTTATGGGCAAGACTCGGGAGTAAGTCACACCATGGATCAACTTTTATATTAAATCTTGCAAGCTAAGTGATTGTTGCGATGCATTGTTTCGTGGTGAACCTTGAACACTCGAGGTGTTTATGAGTAATGGTTTCAGGTGTGACCCCGGTATGGTCACCATTTGGTTACGAGTTAACCGTCTGGTAAGCGAGTCCGTGTGACTCGGTGCACTGTTTGGCTGCATTGCATCTGTAGTATTTCTTGCATTGATTTAACCTGATCAATTATCATGATATTGTCTGTCATCGTGCTTATGTTTGTTGTGATCTTGCAAGTGCATTCAATGTACTGACCTGGCGTGTTATGCCAGCTTTCAGGCAAGTCGATTCGCATCGGAGCGCATCTCGTGTCTAGGCCGTGTCCACGTCGGTGTCCCTGTGCTATTGAATTCCACTTCGTCGTTCTTGCGCTGCCACGTAGTTCATGTGATCGAGGCCCCAGCCATTTGCATTAAATAATGTACATACTGTCCAGTAGCACCGTGTGTGCCGCTTGGCATCGTATCTCGATGTAATATCAGACCTATGTATTCCACTAGTATCAATAAAGCGGTTGTTTCTATACCATGTTGTTGTGTATTGCCAGAAGACTCGATCTCTGGGCTGGCAATGCAGGGCAAACCGGTTGCTCTGAGCCGGGGTGCCACAACACTTGGTATCAGAGCCACGCTGATTGTAGGACACGCTAGACCGGCAGTGCGTTAGTAAAACGGTAGATAGTTTCGTTTGAGTGTCGGTAGTCATAAAAATTGGTTGTTGCATTGCATGCATGTTTATTTGTTGTTATGGCGAACCGTATGGTTTGTGAGTCTAGATGGCACCAATACCGATCTTGTACCATCCTGAGCCAGCTCCGTGCACATCGCCGCACCTGCTCCAGAACGTGTGGCGACGACTCTACCCAGAGGGCGCTGATCCGGAGTATTGGGTGTATCGTGAGCATCTGGCCAGTGCATTGTATGAGTATTATGCTGAGGTCACTCTACACCACAGTTCCCCATCCGGCGCTTACACTCGTTCGTCTAAGGGTGGTCTTGCTTCCACGGCATCTCAGGCGGTTCAGTTTGCTGCTATCGAGGCTCTTGTAGACTTGCGCTACAATGAGGTTCGCATGCACACCCACCCTGGTCTTTTCTACTACCCATCTCTGCACGAGAATGGGAGTATCTGCTTTCCCTTGATTAATCCGGTGTGCGATCGTCCCACTAGCCACCTTGCACGCTACATCACCGCTAGTTATCTCCTTAACTACGAGTTAGCTCGAGAGCTTTCACGCGCTCGCGCCGCTCTTGCAGCTGGTCGTATAAGGAACCCTCTTCCAGCTGTCATCTATACTTCTGCTCCCGCTCCTCCCACCTCTATTCCTCCGACGACCTCGCAGGGTACCGTTAACCCTCTGACGGTAAACCCTCGCAGCGCTCCTGCTGCATGGTCTTCTCTTGTCGCTACTCCTGCCCCTCCTATGCTTAGATCCCATCCCCCACCTGCTCCTGAGGGAGAGCCCTCGAGGCAGCGCTAGCGTATCTCTCTTCCCCCGGAGGTCTCTACTATCAGTTCAGGATCTGGGTCCGGTTCAGGAGACGAGCCTGCAGCTGCACCATCCGAGTAGTAGATCGTTAGTGTATCGCTGTAGTCATGAGCATGATGTATGGCTGTAATCGCACTTGTCATGATGCGTAGTTTCATGTACGAGGGTAGTAGACCTGTTGTGATGTTTACTTTCATGTTGGACTATGTATAATCGCATTATGTTGGATCTTTTATTCGACTTGGTTTTCATTCGTTGTTTTCTTCCGGGATTTGTCATTGGCTTTTTCCCCCATTTTGGAATTTTCTCATCATGGTTGCTATGTATTGGGAAAAAAGAAAAATAGGATGATGCGTGCAGGCAGCAGCAGTCAAGCTGGTGAGGATGTCCCTGTCCATCGCTCCGCAAGACAGGCGGGACATTCCCCTGAGCCATACCAGCCACCTCCGCCTCCACCGCCACAACCGCCGTCCACCGAGCAAATCCTGCGACTGTTTGAAGAAAGAAGGAGCAACGATCTGCTTGAAATGCTGAAGAGTGTACAAGTTATGGTTGGGCAGAATGGAAACCAGAATGGCCATCACTCCAAGCTGTCAAATTTTCAGCAAACCAAGCCTCCCAGTTTCAGCCACACTACTGATCCTTTGGACGCTGACGACTGGCTAAGGACCATTGAAAGGAAACTGGAGATTGCTCGCACTGAAGAAGGATACAAGGTTCCTTTCGCAATGCATTATCTCGAAGGAGCTGCCGCTATATGGTGGGATAATGCCAAAACAATATGGCCTGCAGACGACGAAATTACTTGGGCCAAATTCAAGGAGCATTTCCGCAAGTATCATATTCCCATCAGAGTCATGAATATCAAGCAACACGAATTTCTCGCTCTCACTCAAGGCATCATGACCGTCAACGAGTACCTGAATAAATTCAACCATCTGGCCCGCTATTCTCTCCACGATGTGGCCACAGAAGAGTGGAAGATTGATCGTTTTCTTGGAGGCCTGAATCAGCATCTCAGGTGCACTCTCGGCATGTTTGATTTCCCAGACTTCCTGACTCTAGTGAACAAGGCCCTCATCGCAAAAAGGAACACAAGCTCCTGCACGACAACAAACCAGTTGTTAATGACCACAAGCGCAAATTCGAGCCAAAGAAGGATATGCAACCAGTGCAAAAGGCTCGCACTTGGCAACAGACTCAGGTGGAGTACAAACCCAATTGGCAGCAGAATGTCAACAAGACTACTACACAAGTCAAGAATGTCGTGACCAGCCTGGTGCGCGACGATTGTCAACGCAACAATTCGTGTTTCAGCTGTGGCCAAACCGGACACTACGCCCACCAGTGTCCCAAGAACGCCAAGCACGTAGCCCCATTTCAGCCGCAAGTCAACTACATGGAGCCGTATCCTGCCCCAGATGTGATCCAAGGGAAAATTCATCACATCTCCGCAGACGAAGCCCAAGAGGACCCGGAAGTCGTCATTGGTATGTTTCTTGTTAATGACATACCTGCCATAATTTTACTTGACTCTGTGGCTTCCCACTCTTTTATTTCGCGGAGTTTTTCTTCGCAAAACAATTTTCCTTGCTCGATTTTGGGAAAACACATGCTGGTTCAATCCCCGGGATCCCTACTCAGAAGCAATCTCGTCTGCCGAAATTTGGACATTGACATCAAGGGCGTCAAGTTTCCAACATCGTTGATAATCATCGATTCCAACAAATTGGATGTCATTCTGGGCATGAATTGGTTAACCCAATACCAAGTCTGCATCAGTTGTGTGACCAGAGAAGTTACCCTGAAAAATATGGAAGGTCGCACTACCAGTTTCTATGCCCGCAAACGCATCCCCACGAAAGATATGGTTTTCGCAGCCGTGGCAGAAGAGGTGGAATTAATCCCAGTGGTCAGTGAGTATCGAGATGTATTTTCTGAAGAATTGCCCGGCATGCCACCAGACCGAGAATTGGAGTTCGCAATTGACCTGGTGCCTGGAACCACTCCGATACATAAGAAATATTATCAGATGCCTTCCTCAGAATTGGTGGAATTGAAGAAACAAATGGATGAGATGCTGCAGAAAGGATACATTCGTCCATGCTCATCACCATGGGGATCACCCGCAATCTTTGTGGACAAAATGGATGGCACTCTACGATTGTGCGTAGACTACAGACAGCTAAATGACATCACCATTAAAAACAAGTATCCACTGCCGAGGATTGATGATCTGTTTGATCAACTCAGTGGGGCCAAAGTATTCTCAAAGATTGATTTGAGGATGGGATATCATCAACTCAAGATAAAGAAGGAGGATGTTCCTAAGACCGCGTTCACCACTCGGTACGGTCTTTATGAATACACCGTTATGTCCTTTGGCCTCACCAACGCTCCTGCATTCTTTATGCATATGATGAACAAGGTGTTTATGGATTTCTTGGACAAATTTGTGGTGGTGTTCATCGATGACATCCTCATTTACTCCAAGAGCAAGGACGAACATAAGGAGCATCTTCGAGCAGTTCTGCAAAGGCTTCGCGATAATCAACTTTATGCCAAATTCAGCAAATGTGAGTTTTGGCTCCAGCAAGTGGGATTCCTCAGGCATATCCTCTCTGCAGAAGGAATCTCGGTGGACCCAAGCAAGGTAAAGGATGTACTTGATTGGTCCGCAACCACCACAGTCTCAGAAATCCAGAGTTTCCTTGGACTAGCTGGATATTATCATCGTTTTATCAAAGGATTTTCCAAGATCGCCAAGCCAATGACCGAGCTTCTCAAGAAGGATAAGAAATTCATATGGAATGAGGACTGCGAACGGATCTTCAATGAGTTAAAAACCAGGCTAACATCGGCACCCGTATTAACTCTTCCAGACATCTACCGCAGTTTTGATGTCTACTGCGACGCATCCAGAAAATGACTAGGGTGTGTACTCATGCAGGATGGCAAAGTGGTGGCCTATGCATCTCGCCAACTGCGGCAACATGAAGGAAACTATCCTACTCATGATTTGGAATCGGCCGCGGTGGTGCACGCTTTGAAAATCTGGAGACATTATCTGATTGGGAAGAAGTGCCAAATATTCACCGACCATAAGAGTCTCAAGTATATTTTCACTTAGCCCGACTTGAACCTTCGATAGCGAAGATGGCTCGAGTTGGTTAAGGACTACGACCTCGGAATAAATTATCACCCGGGCAAAGCTAATGTGGTGGCTGACGCTTTCAGCCGCAAACCAGCCAACCTTAATGCACTAATGGATTCCTTACCTCCGGAGCTTTATGAAGAAATCATGCAGCTAAATTTGGTGATCACCGACGCCCGTCTTACCAATATATTCGAAGTTGCCCCTACTCTCGAAGGAGAAATCTGCAGTGCTCAGGCGGATGACAAGGTGCTACAAATATATGTTCAGAAGATGCACCAAGGGAATGCACCAGATTTCTCTATGGATCAGCAAGGTTCGCTAAGGTTCCGAGGAAGACTTTGGGTACCCAACCAAGAGAGTCTGAAGAAGAAAATATTGGCAGAAGCGCATGAAGCACCATATTCAATTCACCCCGGTGGTACCAAAATGTATGAGGACCTTCGTCAGGTATTTTGGTGGGATGGAACGAAGAAAGACATCGCATACTTTTTGGCCTGTTGCGACGTATGCAATAAGGTAAAGGCGGAACACCAAAAACCCGCCGGACTCCTCCAGCCTCTACGGGTATCCCAATGGAAATGGGATGATATTTGCATGGATTTCATCACTGGATTACTAAGGTCTCATCGAGGAAATGACGCGATATGTGTCATAGTGGACACCCTAACTAAGGTGGCACACTTCCCGCCTATTCGGACTACATACCGTGCAAATCAACTCGCACAGCTGTATGTATCAAGAATCGTCAGTCTGCATGGAGTACCCAAGACTATCACCTCCGAAAGGGGATCTCTATTCACCTCCGCATTTTGGTCCCGACTACATCAAGCTTTGGGGACCGCTCTGAAGTACAACACGGCCTATCATCCTCAGACAGATGGACAGACTGAGCGAGTGAATCAAATACTCGAGGATATGCTCTGGGCATGTACATTGGCCCAAGGAACCAAGTGGGAAGACTGTCTGCCCTACGCCGAGTTTTCCTACAACAACAGTTTCCAGGCCAGCTTAAAGATGTCACCCTATGAAGCCCTGTATGGCCGGAAATGCCGCACTCCATTGAATTGGTCTCAAACCGGAGACAGCCGCATTTTCGGGACTGATTTAATGCTCGAAGCAGAGAAGCAAGTCAAGGAAATCTGGGACAGACTGCAAATGGCCAAATCCCTACAGAACAGCTACTATGATGCCAAACATCGTCAGATCAGCTTCGAACCCGGAGAGCACGTATATCTCCGAGTCACCCCTATGAAAGGAGTCAAGAGGTTTCAGACCCGAGGAAATTTGGCACCGAGATATATCGGTCCATTCCCCGTCATGGCTAGAGTCGGAACAGTTGCATACCAGTTGGAATTGCCACCAGAACTGTCAGAAGTACACAACGTGTTTCACATCTCATAGCTAAGAAGATGTATCTCGCCACCGGAGAAAAGGACTGATATGGTAGAGATAGAATTGGCTAAGGATTTGACTTATGAGGAAAAGCCAATCAGAATATTGGATCAGACAGAAAGGGTCACTCGCAGCAAGGAAATAAGGTTTTACAAGGTTCAGTGGGAGCATCACACCGAAGAAGAAGCATCCCGAGAAAGAGAGGAATTTTTAAGGACTGCATACCCACAATGGTTTTCCCAAGCAATCGAATCTCGAGGATGAGATTCATCTTAAGTGGGGGAGGTTTGTGACAGCCTGGATTTTGCCTTCTCTCTTTTTCCGGACATGCCTTCTCTCTTTTTCCGGACTTGTCACTTGGGCATATCCTTGACTTTCACCCAAGTGACCTATCTACCTTATTCTTCCAACAAATTCCCAAAATAATCAAATGAATATTTTTCCTAAAAGAAAAATATTCATTTTCCTCTCTGAAACTCACTTCAGAAACTTGTGCTCCAAAGCAACCTCAATTTTTCTTGCTCAGAAAAATCTGAGATAAATCATGAATATTCTTAGAACCCTGGCCCACCTTCCCATGCAAAAATATTGCATCACTCTTTGTAATATGTTTGCTGTAGAAAATCTTTTCACTTCTGGTCCAGAAATGCACTTTGTACAGCAAGTGCATTTTTCCCTGAGCTTTTGGCCTTGAGCTTTCTTGAGCTTAAACACCTTCCTAAGAAACCCTAAACGCCAGGAGATCAGCCCTAATGGCATTCTAGAAGGTGGCCAAACTTGGCGACCAAGTTTCTGGTCAGAAACTTGCCAGCTTAGTTGAGTCCAATCTGATCGACCTGGGTATGTGCCATCACCTCCCCTAGACGTAACACTGCACGGTCGAGCGCGTAGACAAGGTTTGGCCGATCCTGGGCGTCGTTTTGACCATGCCAGCTTGGTGACCGCGCGAGGACACGACGCTTTGCAGCGTCTTGACGCGCTCTGGCTGTCGCCTTGCCCTCTGTTTCACGCGTGCTCATTCCAGCGCTTGCCGCCGACTGCCGCACAGCGCCACACGCCTCGATCCCATCACCCTTGACCGCTCCCTGGCGCTCGCCGACACCGGAGCCGCGGGCAGCAAGCACGGGCGCGTCGCGTCCAAAATGCCACAGTGCGCGCGTGCGCTTGTCCTCATCCCCAACCGCCTCCTGTGCGCGTCCGCGAGGGTGGGCAAGTTCCTGCGTTGACGCTGAGCCTTGCCCCCTCGCGTTGGAGCTTCTTGTCGACGTTCGCCGCATGTCCAGAGCGATCCGGCGGTGACACGTCCCCCCTGCTCCGGCTATATATAGCATGCCCCTCCTCGTTTTCGAGCCAAGCCACACTTCTTACAACCCCACGAACACGTAGAACGACCGCAGCTCGGTCGGGCAGGCCTCTGGCCGTCGCCCCGACCCGAGGACTCCGGCGATCCCCGCAGCCCAGCCGCTGCTCTCCAGGGCCTCTCGAGCTCAAGCAGCTGCTTGGGTAGGGCCTTGATGGCCTATTGGTGTGGCCTGGACGCCGCCAAGCCCTCGGAGCCGCCCCTAGCCGCCCTCTTCCACCTCTCCGGCGAACTCCGTCCGCCATCGAAGCTTGCGAACTCGAGCGCGAGCCACTCCGTCCACCTCTCGCCAAGCCACGGGTACCGGCAGGTGCGCCTCGAGCCCCGCTTCAATCCTAGCCCTCTAGCCTAGCCCTAAACCCCCTCGTCGCCGGCGTGAGCTCTGGCAAAGCGCCGCCCCGCTCTGATCTTGATCCCCCCCCTCTCTCTCCTGACGAGCGGGGCCCAGTGTTAGCCTCACCACTCGCGCCCGAAGCGGTACGAGTGGAGGCGCACTCCCGTTTTACGCCTTCGACGTCACCCCCCAGATTTCTGTTTAATTCAAATTTAATTCAGAAATTTGACTAAACTTTGACTAGCCACCATTTCTAAACCATAAGTCCAAATGAATTGATTGTTTTTGCATTGTGTTTGTTACAGAAAGCTCTAGCAGCACACCAAAGGGTGGATTTTTCCTTGCTGTCTAGAATTTCTGGTGATTTTTAGAATGTGTTTTGACATTTATTTTTTTGGTTTTAAATTATTTTCAGAAGGAGAAGCTTGTCTTGAAGCAACCCAAGAGGAGTGTGATCCTCCTCTACACTAAGGCACGCCACACCAGTATTTGGATGGTGTTATTTCAGTATCTATGATTTCCTATTTTAATATGAGTTCTTTTTTGCATTTAAAATTTGATAAATAATTTTGGTAATTTACTAGTTACTTTATTCAGTTAGATATGCTTGTTTTAGCTACTGGTTGAATGCATGAACTTGTTTGGTTAAGTAGAGTAAGATTTTGCACTATGCATATTGCTATGGAAATTAATGGTAGTATTTTTACTAAGTGACATTTTCATTTACATAAAGAACTAATGAAAATATTGCTTGATGATAAAAATGAGTTATAACCAGAAAGTTTGGATCTTTAGTATTGCAAGATGATTATGTGGTTAAGTTTGATCCATGAATAAGAGTTGTTTGCTTTGCATGACGAGTAGTTGCATGAAAAAAAATTATATCATGTTTTTATCAAAGTTAAACTGGATTAAGTTCAACTTGAATATGATGTTGATCACATCATGGTGCCACTGAATCAGGTTTAAATTCAGTGCGACCACATTTACCTAATGGGAAGGTCTTGATTCGGTCCTTTGTTGTGGCTCTCACCGGTGCCTCCCACGAGGGAAGGTTATGGGCGTGCATACCCTAGCCCGGTAGGCAGACATAACCTTGTGTGCTCGTTTTTGTTTTTATGGTACCTTGTCCCCGTTTGGGACCGTTTTGCCATGACGGTGGCCGTTGGTGTCTTTGGTAGACACGGGACCACCCAAGACCTAGCCCTGAGAGGGAGATGGTCGGAGTGGCCGGGGAGAGTGCATGACAAAGGGAGGGTTTCGTCAGAATATTTTGGTCCACCCGAATGGGATTGCGAGGCCAGGTATTCCGTAGTGCGGGTAAAGTGCGCTACCTCTGCAGAGTGTCTTTAATCTATCGATATCCGCGTCCTCGGTTATGGGCAAGACTCGGGAGTAAGTCACACCATGGATCAACTTTTATATTAAATCTTGCAAACTAAGTGATTGTTGTGATGCATTGTTTCGTGGTCAACCTTGAACACTCGAGGTGTTCATGAGTAATTGGTTTCAGGTGTGACCCCGGTATGGTCACCGTTTGGTTACGAGTTAACCGTCTGGTAAGCGAGTCCGTGTGACTCGATGCACTATTTGGCTGCATTGCATCTGTAGTATTTCTTGCATTGATTTAACCTGATTAATTATCATGATATTGTCTGTCATCGTGCTTATGTTTGTTGTGAGCTTGCAAGTACATTCAATGTACTGACCTGTCGTGTTATGCCAGCTTTCAGGCAAGTCGATTCGCATCGGAGCGCATCTCGTGTCTAGCCCATGTCCATGTTGGTGTCCCTGTGCCATGGAATTCCACTTCATCGTTCTTCCGCTGCCACGTAGTTCGTGTGATCGTGGCCCAAGCCATGTTCATTAAATAATGTACATACAGTCCAGCAGCACCGTGTGTGCCTCTTGGCCTCGTATCTTGATATAATATCAGACCTATGTATTCAGCTAGTATCAATAAAGCGGTTGTTTCTGTACCATGTTGTTGTGTATTGCCAGAAGACTTGATCTCTGGGCTGGCAATGCCGGGTAAACCGGTTGCTCTGAGCCGGGGTGCCACAAAGACTGAAGGGAATATGCCGTAGAGGCAATAATAAAGTTGTTATTTATATTTCCTTATATCATGATAAATGTTTATTATTCATGCTAGAATTCTATTAACCGGAAACTTGATACATGTGTGAATACATAGACAAAACAAAGTGTCCCTAGTATGCCTCTACCTGACTAGCTCGTTAATCAAAGATGGTTAAGTTTCCTGACCATAGACATGTGTTGTCATTTGATGAACGAGATAACATCATTAGAGAATGATGTGATGGACAAGACCCATCCGTTAGCTTAGCATAATGATCGTTAAGTTTTATTGCTATTGCTTTATTCGTGACTTATACATATTCCTTTGACGTTGAGATTATGCAACTCCCAAATATCGGAGGAACACCTTGTGTGCTATCAAACGTCACAACGTAACTGGGTGATTATAAAGATGCTCTACAGGTGTCTCCGAAGATGTTTGTTGGGTTGGCATATATCGAGATTAGGATTTGTCACTCCGAGTATCGGAGAGGTATCTCTGGGCCCTCTTGGTAATGCACATCACTATAAGCCTTGCAAGCAATGTGACTAATGAGTTAGTTGTGGGATGAACCATTACGGAACGAGTAAAGAGACTTGCCGTTAACGAGATTGAACTAGGTATGAGGATAACGACGATCGAATCTCGGGCAAGTAACATACCGATGACAAAGGGAATGACGTATGTTGTCATTGCGGTTTGTCCGATAAAAATCATCGTAGAATATGTAGGAACCAATATGAGCATCCAGGTTCCACTGTTGTTTATTGATCAGAGATGTGTCTCGGTCATGTCTACATTGTTCTCGAACCCGTAGGGTCTGCACGCTTAACGTTCGATGACGATTTTTATTATGAGTTATGTGTTTTGGTTACCAAAGGTTGTTCGGGGTCCCGGATGAGATCACGGACATGACGAGGAGTCTCGAAATGGTCGAGAGGTAAAGATTGATATATTGGATGATAGTATTCGGACACCGGAATGGTATCGGGGTGTTTCAGATATTTATCGAAATACCGAGGGGTTACCGGAACCCCCTGGGGAAAGTAATTGGCCAACATTGGCCATATGCGAGATAGAGGGCAGCCCACAAGGGGTGCCCCCCCACTTGGGCAGTCCGAATTGGACAAGGGGAGGGGGCGCGGCCCCCTTTCCTTCTCCCTCTCCCTCTCTTCCCCCCTCCCCCCTCCGAAAGAAGGAAGGGGGCGACTAGGACTAGAAGTCCTAGTGGGTACCCCCCACTTGGCGCGCCCCGTAGGGTCAGCCTCCTCCCCTCTCCTCCCTTATATACGGGGCAGGGGGGCACCCCAGAGCACATCAATTGTTTCTTAGCCGTGTGCGGTGCCCCCTCCACCGTTTACTCCTCCGGTCATATTTGTCGTAGTGCTTAGGTGAAGCCCTGTGCGGACCACATCACCATAACCGTCACCACGCCGTCGTGCTGACGAAACTCTCCCTCGACACTTTGCTGGATCAAGAGTTGGAGGGACGTCATCGAGCTGAACGTGTGCTAATCTCGGAGGTGCCGTACATTCGGTACTTGATCAGTTGGAGCATGAAGACGTTTGACTACATCAACCGCGTTAAACAAACGCTTCCACTTTCGGTCTACGAGGGTACGTGGACACACTCTCCCCCTCTCGTTGCTATGCATCTCCTAGATAGATCTTGCGCGATTGTAGGAAATTTTTTGAAATTGCATGCTACGTTCCCCAACACAACCCACATGTACCAATCTGAGGTTTTAGACAAAGATTGAATACAAGAGATGAACTGGGGTTTGGACATGAGATGGTGCTGGTGAAGATGTTGATGAAGATTGATCCTAACATGATGAGAGGATCGGTGTTGATGTCGATGGCTTCAATTTCCCCCTCCCGTAGGGAAGTATCCTCGGTGGAATCGCTTCGTCAAAGAGCAAAAGTGCTACTGCTCGGGGTCTGCCTCTAGACGACAACACTTCATCATGAAAGTCTTCTCTTGATTATTTCTATTGCACAATGGCTTCATATAGGAGAGCATGGGCGATGGAGGCCTGATGGTGGGCCCACAATCTCAAGTAGCGGGCCCAGGGGGTCGGCGCGCCACTTGAGCTTGTGGCTCACTAGTGGGTCCCCTCGTTGTGATTCTTCTTCCATTATTTTTTATATATCCCCGGAGCTGTAAAATTTTAGGTAACTTGGAGCTCCGGAGAATAGCTATCACTGTTGTACCTTATTTCAGGTCAAAATTCCAGCTGCTGGCGAGCTCTTTCTCTTGTGATGAAACTTGCAAATTAAGAGAGAAATACATTATAATTCATCTAAAATTAAAATATAGCTCGAAAATATAAATAATAGTAGGAAAACATGATGTAAAATGGACATTTCAACTCCCCCAAGCTTAGACCCCGCTTGTCCTGAAGGGAATACCGAACTCAATAATAATGACCACTGATACGTCTCCAACGTATCTATAATTTTTTATTGTTCCATGCTATATTATATTCTGCTTTGGACATTAATGGGCTTTATTATACACTTCTATATTATTTTTGGGACTGACCTATTAACCGGAGGCCCAACCCAGAATTGTTGTTTTTTGCCTATTTCAGAGTTTCGCAGAAAAGGAATATCAAACGGAATGAAACCTTCGGGAACGTGATTTTCGGAACGAACGTGATCCAGAGGACTTGGACCCTACGTCAAGACATCAACTAGGAAGGCACGAGGTAGGGGGGCGCGCCTACCCCCCTGGGCGCGCCCTCCACCCTCGTGGGTCCCATGTTGCTCCACCGACGTACTTCTTCCTCCTATATATACCTACGTACCCCCAAACTACCAGATACGGAGCCAAAAACCTAATTCCACCGCCGCAACCTTCTGTACCCGTGAGATCCCATCTTGGGGCCTTTTTCGGAGCTCCCCCGGAGGGGGCATCAATCACGGAGGGCTTCTACATCAACACCATAGCCTCTCCGATGATGTGTGAGTATTTTACCTCAGACCTTCGGGTCCATAGTTATTAGCTAGATGGCTTCTTCTCTCTTTTTGGATCTCAATACAATGTTCTCCCCCTCTCTTGTGGAGATCTATTCGATGTAATCTTCTTTTGCGGTGTGTTTGTTGAGACCGATGAATTGTGGGTTTATGATCAAGTTTATCTATGAACAATATTTGAATCTGCTCTGAATTCTTTTATGTATGATTGGTTATCTTTGCAAGTCTCTTCGAATTATCAGTTTGGTTTGGCCTACTAGATTGATCTTTCTTGCAATGGGAGAAGTGCTTAGCTTTGGGTTCAATCTTGCGGTGTCCTTTCCTAGTGACAGTAGGGGCAGCAAGGCACGTATTGTATTGTTGCCATCGAGGATAACAAGATGGGGTTTATATCATATTGCATGAGTTTATCCCTCTACATCATGTCATCTTACTTAAAGCGTTACTTTGTTCTTATGAACTTAATACTCTAGATGCATGCTGGATAGTGGTCGATGTGTGGAGTAATAGTAGTAGATGCAGGCAGGAGTCGGTCTACTTGTCTCGGACGTGATGCCTATATACATGATCATACCTAGATATTCTCATAACTATGCTCAATTCTGTCAATTGCTCAACAGTAATTTGTTCACCCACCATAATACTTATGCTCTTCAGAGAAGCCACTAGTGAAACCTATCGCCCCCGGGTCTATTTTCCATCATATTAATCTCATGTCAACAAGTTATTTCTAGCGTCGTCTTTATTTTGCTTTCTTTACTTTGCATCTTTATCATAAAAATACCAAAAATATTATCTTATCATATCTATCAGATCTCACTCTCGTAAGTGACCGTGAAGGGATTGACAACCCCTTTATTGCGTTGGTTGCGAGGATTTATTTGTTTGCGTAGGTGCGAAGAACTCGTGCGCGGCCTCGTACTGGATTGATACCTTGGTTCTCAAAAACTGAGGGAAATACTTACGCTACTTTGCTGCATCACCCTTTCCTCTTCAAGGGAAAACCAACTACACACATATCTTGGTTCATTTATGTACACATTATGAAGCAAGTCACACCCAAAGAGTTTGCTTTTTTCTTGTCTGCATTCCATACATGTTTACAATGCTGATATTAATAACCCATACAATAGTTGCAACAATACGTTGTTTTAATCATGAAAACAAGTCTGGACAAGTGTAAGGAACTAGTGTTACTAGGAGTAGTGTTAATAGTAAGTACAAAAATGGGTCAGCAACTAGTTTTTCAAATGGTTATGGGTACATGGAAAATAAAGGAAAATACCACATTGAAAGAGAAAACACATGTATAATAAATTGTTTGAATCAAGGAGAACATGAGTGCACTAGGTGTATGGAAGTAGTGTTAGTAGGAGGAACAAAAGGGTGTACCATCTAGCCTAGATTTTCAAATGGGGTGTAACCAACCATCAGGACATGTCAAGTGGTAACGTCAGTTCAAATTTCACAGGAACAAAGATCTATTATATGATCTAATCTTAATTACTGCTAGTTTACCATGTACAAGAAAAGAACGGTTCACTGTAAACTTGTTAACTTGAAAAACTAGTACGTAATACATTTGCCATTTTATGTAACAACACTTTTTCTCGTACGTAATACATCCATAATGAGACAACATGCCAAGTTTCACAATTTTCCGAACGTAATGTTAGTTGGATTTTATATATTTTTGATGGAAAATGCAAGAAATGCGTACGTGCACGGGAATTAAGTTCCACCTTGCTTTTACTCATAAAAAAGGTTCCACCTTCCTTTAATATTTTCGTTCGTGGCTGCGCACGCACAACCTATTGCACGGACAAAAGAAAATTGGCACCTTACCGCTGATGACATCCGGGATATGATTTCCATAAGGTCGACGGGATTTTTTTTGGGGGGTGGGGGGGGGGGGGGGGGGAGGGGAAGTTGGACGGTGGGAGGTTAGGGCACCTGCAATGGAGATCCTCAAAGCTACTAGAGATATTTGCATTGTGGTGTCCGGACATCGGTTTTTCCTCTAACAGGAAGCAACTTGAGGGGGCTAAGCCAGAGTTCAAACATCAACTCGACCAATAAAAAGTAATCACATGGTCATCCTCTTTTTTTTCTCTCTCCTCCCTCACGTCTCTCTCCTCTCAACCGCACATCACACACAAATCCAACCAAAAGCAACCACATGCATGGTCCCCCTTTTCCCTGTCTCCTCCCAAGAGAACAAATGAGGATTAACTTGCCATAACCGTTGGTTGCCTCCCTCCCACATCATGTATGTGGATCACGTCCGGCTCGGCCCGATAAAATTTGCAATGTACATTTTGGGGATGCATTGTAGATGCACTTACATTTACTTTGTCCACGGGGCGCTGCCGGACTGTGGTACCCGGGAGCGAGTTGTCTCACTAATTTGCCGGAGAACAAAGGCTCAAGGCGCAAGGGGTTGTTTTAGGGGTAAAAATTTAGATTTTAGATTTATATGTAAATTCCGGTTCTAGGGATTGGGTAGATGATGCCAGTACCCTAAACATAATTTTTCCTCTCAAATATAATCAGTATTTTTTGGAATCTGCTAGAGATGCTTTAGAACAAGAAATATATCTGAAATGTTAATCACGGCAAAGTCGCATGAAAAGCTCGTGCCTTTCCAAGCAGGGCGCACTCTCCAGTAACCTTACGACAAGGATACAGCCCGTGGCAGCATCGCGATGCAGATCAAATATCGGATCTAGTGAACCGTACGACAAACTCGCATGAAAAGCTCGTGCCTTTCCAAGCAGGGCGCAGGAGCTCACAGTTTTGGTAAACAATGTTGTACGGCCTCGGCATCGTGGACGTAGACTGCAATAATTGCTTTCTCCTTAGAGAGGAGATTACCTGCCGCTGGCTCTCCTACTAAATTAGATTACTGCCCAGTTCCCAGAGATTTGCATGTTGGCACCTCAAAACAAAACACGCAACCGGACAAAGGCTTCTTGGTAGAAAAATAGAAAGAGAGGAGATTTCCATTCGCGGGCTCTCCTGCCACTAAATGCGGTTCCTGGAGCACAGCCCAGTGCCAGATATTTGCACGTTGGCGCGTCAAAACATGTCCCGTGACCGGACAAAGCCTTGAAAGCACAAGTTCTGCAGGAAAGCGTGACCACGATCTGCACACGCCAAACAGCGACGGAATGGCAGAAACAGTTAGCTCTGCATTTGGAAAACACAAAAGCAGGACCATGTACAAGTAGCCAGTGTCACATTTATTTGCATGTGCGTCCGTTCTTGTAGCACCTCTGATTTTATGTTCCTGGAAAGCATCAACCACAGTATTTTTCACCTTTTCCCATCACTCGTTATCTGAAATTTGAAGACTACATAATGGATCTTTTTAGAGAAAAAGCATACGCCCGATTTTATAAATAAAGCCACCAGGCAAGGTCAAGACATACAACCAACGAGAACTGGCATGAGACCCAGGACAGGCACGCAGGCCGACTACATATGCCCAAAGGGCAAAACACACACAAAAGATCACGGATAGCCAACATTGGCATGGGCGTTCTGGAGTAGAAAAGACGCCGTAGAATGAACCCGTGCGATCAAGTCTTCAATAGCTCCACGATCCTGGTCCTTCTAATAATTTCCACTCCTGGAGGTAAGAAATCAATTTGAAAAGACAGTCAACAGGTTTAGACGGGAAAATGTTATGAATAGTAAACTTCTTCCTAGTGGTCCACAACACCAAGGACATAGCCGCGAAACCAAACCAGAATAGCCGCCTATTCTGACCAACCAGGGCCCTAGAGCAAGATCGGAGATTGGAAAAAGAAGAGGGAGGCCAACTGACACCCAACCATGATCTGATACAGCTCCACATAAGTTTAGCCAAATGGAAATTCACTACTAGAAAAACGACCTAATGTTCAGACCATTAGTGCCGGTTCCAACGTCTAGGCGGGCGGCACTCATTAGTCCCGGTTTGTTTTGAACCTCTAGTACCGGTTCGTGCCACGAACTGGGACTAAAGTGGTTGTGGCATGCGTGTGTGATGCTGGGGCCCCACCAATATCTTTAGTCCCGGTTCGTGGCACGAACCGGGATAGAGATGCACCTTTAGTTCCGGTTCGTATAACCAACCGGGACTAAAGATCATCCTATATAAACCCTTCGTTGAGCCCAAGCCCATTTCTCTCTGCTTTCCCTTTCACTCCTTCATCTCCTCTGTTCTTCCCCATTGCTCGAGCTCATCCTTCAATTTTGACAAAATTTGTCAAGATTTGAAAGCCCCCCATCCATCCAAGTGATCACAAAGGTTAGCAACTTTGTCCTTTCATCTCTCATTGCTAGATTAGCTCTTGCAATGCTCTATAAGTATAGCGATTTGTGGGTTTTAGTTTAAAAGTAATTATATGTGGTAGTTTATTTGATTTATATGCAATTTGAGCTCAAATTAACTCTTAGTTTGCATATGTAGTGTGGTTTACTTAGTGCCTTCCCGTCCCCATCCTAACCACCGTCGATCGCCCGCACCGTCCCGTCGCCGGCACCACCTTGGTGAGCCTTTTGTTCTTATCTTTTTATATAAAATAATCATGTTTGTGTGATTTAGATATATAGTTACTTGTATAATTTTCTTACCTATATGTTGCTTGTTATACATAGTGCCATGGTTTTCATATCCGTCCCCGTTGGCCCTCGTCCGGTTTATGATTCAGATGTGGTATATTCTCTTTTATAACTATTTGTTGCATTTCGTGTTTATGATAAATTATGCCCATGAAGTTGACATAACTATTTTTATCTAGGAGGTATGTGAACCGGAAATTCCAACCGAGCCTCTTGTCGAGAGGTTAAATTTAGTTGAAAAAGAAAACGAGTATTTGAAAGAAAAATTGAAAAGAATTGAAGAGAAGATGAAACTGGAGTTGTATGTTGCCGATGTCGTCTATGATCATAAGATCAAGATGGAAAAAATGCACTTGAAGATTAGAAAGATTAGAAAATATGCCATTGATAGTGAGGCTTGGTATCATTATTATGTTGGATCAATTGTTACCTTACTTGCGATCTTGATCGCATTTGTTGTTGCATTTAAATGCTTTAGCTAGAGAGTGTGTATGTTGTGTTATGAAAATAAGTGTGTATGAACTTTATGTATGAACTTGTATTAATTTGGCCTTTTCGGTGTTGTGTAATGAAGATGAGTGGCATGGATGTACGATCACTAGTAGAAAAAGGGCCATTTGTCCTGGTTCATAAGGGCCTTTTGTCCCGGTTGTTGAACCGGGACTAAAGTGTCGTTACTAATGCCCTGGGCCTTTAGTCCCAGTTCTTACATGAACCGGGACAGATGGGCCTCCACATGGCCCGTGCGGCGAGCCCAGGCAGGAGGTCCTTTGGTCCCGATTGGTGGCACAAACCGGGACCAATAGGCATTCACGCGTTAGCAGCTGGCAGGAGCTGAGTTTTTTTTAGAAAGGTGGTGGTTTAGGGGTTTTGGGGGGTTAATTTAGGTGTTTCCTATATTGTGTTATCTAGCTAATTAATAGAGAGAAGTGTCCTCTCTTATCTCCGTGCGTGGTCAACGTACGCTACATATTATACGTATAGAGAGGACTCGACACGCTAGCTAGTAAGCAAATGAAGGAAATAGAAGATCGTCATGAACATATGCATATAGAGAGAAGTGATATCGACCACCTCTCCTTCTCCGAGAGATTGGTCGAACAACAAGTTCTCGTATATCTATCCGACGCTACTGGCTACATATATACAATATAATTATCTCTTACAATATAATCTCCTAATTATATATGAACTCAGCGTCCACATGGTATTCTCCGTCTTTAGCGATCACGTGGTCAAGGAAGAATGCCGCCAATTCCTCTTGAATTGCTCGCATACGATCTAGTGGTAGGAGTTCATCCCGCATCCAAAGATCTAATTTGAAGAAGGGGGTCAATACACACACACACACACACACACACACACACACACACACACACACACACACACACATATATATATATATATATATATATATATATATATATATATATGAATAAATGAAACTCAACACAAATGATGATAATAAAATAAAATTGTGAATATTATTGCTTACGCACTTCATATTGTTCGTCAGAGTAGCCGCGCTCACAGGTCGTGTGGCGGCTGGACTTGCAAACGTAGTATCCACAGTAATTATTCCCGGCTTCCTGCCACAACCACTTTACAAAAATAGAGGTCAATTAATCAAACTGGTAAGCAAGCATGCTATCAATGGTATTGATGAAACTAGCGCTTGAATCACTAGGAGATGCGCGGAACATGCTAGTAGTACTTACTTTCGGGTGTCTAAATTGCAGCTTCTTCGGCAGTCCCGGAGCTTTTTTGATGAATTTTCTCCAAACCCTGCCAGACAAAGAAAATAATTACTTGTTGTCAGGAAATGAACAAAGTTGCTGATATGGTGCGGTAATGATTGATTTAACTTACTTCTCGAGCATTTCAGTCATGTCTGCATACTCCTTAGGATCTTTTCGTCTTGAGTCTAAGACGATTACTAGTCCCCGCTCAAGCTTAATCTCTAGGAGAATGTAGTGAAAGCTGCGCATGCATGCATAACGCATCAATTACATTACTATAACCTAGACTAATAAGGGAAACCGAATATGCACAAGACAGTAACACTCACTTGAAGTTGTAAGGAAAGAGTATTATATCTTTGTTTTCATTTATTACCAACGATCGTAGCAAGTTGGCCTCGGTATCTTCGGCATGAAATTTAACCTCATTTGCGTCTATGAGATTTGTGTTAATGAACCCAATATCACCGATTTGTCTTTTCTTCAATTCGGCGATCTTCAATCTGCATAATATAGTGAGGGTAATTAAAAATACATGCAATGAAAGAGCTGACCTATATATAGAGACTTAATGACAGAAATAGTACTACTTACAGACAGTAGCAAGTGACCGTTAATTTATCGAGGGCCATTTGATTGAAAAACTGGAAGAACTCCTCAAATGGAACATGCAAAAGATCAATTCCAACGAGGTCATGCTCCTCTTTAA
This sequence comes from Aegilops tauschii subsp. strangulata, assembly GCF_002575655.3. Lineage (NCBI taxonomy): Eukaryota > Viridiplantae > Streptophyta > Magnoliopsida > Poales > Poaceae > Aegilops > Aegilops tauschii. Next base: position 512,724,912 of record NC_053038.3, on the reverse strand, counting down.
CGAACAGTGTCAAAGTATTCGTCCTCCTAGACTCTCTACAGGTTTTCATGTACCAATCATGGAATCTTCGCATCATCGTTGTTAGAGATTTTTCATCTCTGACGAGAGGCTTCCCGTACTCGTACCTGCGTTCGTCCACCTCCAAGAAATCATAATGTACATCGTCGGGCAGGTAATCTCCAAGATTGCTATAACCGGGCACCATCCTCAGATCATTAGCAACGATGTCGCTAGACACCTTGAGCGGGGGGCACGATTGGTCCGCTTATTCACCGAGCTGGGCAATTTGTTTCCCAGCTCGTCGTTCTGCTAACCTTTGATCACTGATAGTATTTCCCGACCGCTTCGCTTCGAGAAATGACTTTTCAATAATGCGGTCATAGTTGGCTTTCGGCGGAGACTTTGGTGGTTTCTTCAGGGCAGCCAGAGTGCACTTCGCTTTCACCGGATCTATCTTCTCCTCCGGAGGTGGATGTTTCTTTGCTTTCACCCCTTCAAAGAAGTTCGTCACTTCGGCTCGCACTATATTCGCGTTTTCCTCCACGGTCCTCTCGTATGGTAACTTTGGCGGAGTCTTCAGAGAAGGACCATATCTGTATTGCCTCCCGCCTATGGCTGTATTGCTAGACGCCGGAGCAGACGGAGCGGCTGCGGCTGTCTTCCTTCGTGCTTGCTTACGAGGCGGAGGAGAAGGACTACGACGCGCCGGAGCAGCCGGGGCGGCGGCGGGTCTCTTCCGCCCTTGCTGGCGAGGCGGAGAAGGAGGAGGCTGGCTGCTCGGGTGCGCCGGCGCAGGCGGAGAAGGAGGCGGAGTGCCGCCACGCATCGGAGAAAGAGGCTGAGTGCCCTGATCACTCGCTGGAGGAGGAGGCGGTGTGCCCTGACTCGCCGGAGGAGGAGGAGGAGGAGGCGGATGCGTCCAGTTCGGAAGGTTGATGAGCTCCTTCCGCCATAGGCATGGAGTCTTCAGGCAAGAACCCAGCCGAGTATCCCCGTCACCCGTAGGGTGGTCAAGCGCGAGGTCCTCAAATCCTTCTGTGATTTCATCCACCATCACCCTAGCATATCCTTCTGGAATCGGCCAGCAGTGAAAAGCTGCGCCAGGTTCAGGAGGTGCAACAGAGCCAATAGCCGCCTTGACTTTCAAATTCATCCACTGCATCATAAGGTGGCAATGCTGAGACTCCGTGATAGCATCCACGGGGTAGCTAGCAAGAGCCGTGAAGACAGGCTCCTAAAGCAGCTCCGTGGAAGCCACGCTGCTTCTCAGCTGAGATGGCGGGGTACCTTCGGGTGTAGCTTCGGCAGGTCGCGTGCTGCGAACTGCGTCTCGTTCCTCTAGCGCTTGTACCCTTGCGTGCAGCGCCTGTAGTTGGGTCAACTCCTTTTTCTTCTTCCTCTCCCGGCGTTTGTAACTGCCTGCGTCGGGAAATCCAGCCTTCCACGAAAGGGAGCCTGGCATACCTCGTGTCCGTCCGGGGTGCTCAGGATTCCCGAGGGCCTCTGTGAGCTCGTCGTTCTCTCTGTCCGGAACGAACGTCCCTTGCTGCGCTTTTCTGATATACTCCTAAAGCTTCTCGATGGGTGTGTTCAGCTGCTCGTTGGTCCAAACGCACTTCCCTGTTACAGGGTCCAATTTTCCCCCAACCCCGAAGAACCAAGTCCTGCAACGGTCTGGCCAGCGTCGCATCTCTGGTTCGATCCCTTTATCAATGAGGTCATGTTCAGGCTTGTCCCACAATGGCCGAGCTTTCAGGTAGCCACCTGACCCCGTGCAATGGTGTTGCTTCTTCTTTGCATCATTTTTCTTGTTTGTCACTAACATCTTCACTGCTCTCTCAGATTTCTTTTTGGTGACAAATGCGGGCCACTGATCTAGGATCTTCTCAAACCGGCCGATGAATTCTGGAGTCTTGTCTTGTCAACAAACGATGATTTCAGCTCATTCTTCCACCTCCTGAATAGCTCAGCCATCTTCTTAAGAGCATAAGCCTTGATCATTGGCTTTTTAACTGGATTCTCCGGATCCTCCTCTAGCGGGAAGGTGAAATTTTCCTGCAGCGCGGTCCAAAGATCAGCTTTCTGCCTATCGCTGACATAAGACACCTGAGAGTCTTTGTCCTTAGGCTTCAACCATTGCTCAATGCTGATCAGGATCATGTCCCTAACTAGAACCCCGCAATGAGCATTAAATTTTTGCTTGGTCCGGAGGGGTTCAATTGGTTGGCCAGCGCGATCAATTTTGATGATCGTGTACCTTTCATCCGCGCGCAACTTTCTCTTCGGGCCTCGTCTCGTTACCGAAGTGTTGCTCGATCCGGAGGGCTAGAATAAGAAAAAGAAGAGAGTTAATATGTGTACATACCAAAAACAATTAATGCATCAATTAGCTATAGTCAGCACATGCTTAATTAATTAATATATATACCTGGCCGGACTCCGTTCGGTCACCGGAGCCGTCATCACGGTGTCCTTCCTCCTCCATTCGGTCACCGGAGCCATCATCACGGTGTCCTTCCTCCTCCATTGTTTGATCATCGTCGTAGCCTGCTTCTTCATCCTGTCTTTCCAGACCATCTGTGCATGTGTCATTGAGAAACGACAAGCCGGCATCACTTCCGTGTGCGATTATCTTCCCCAACACCGCTTCTTTTGCTTCGTCTCGGGGGTGCGGATCCATAGTTTCTGCAAATATTTACAACATGGCAATTATTATTCAAACATGACAGATGGATATATTAGTGGCAAACGTAGAACTAGCTAGCTAAGCACAATAAGGAATCATATTAGTGGCCTGGCCTCGACGCTTCTCTAGGGTTTGGGGTGGCCTCGGCAACGCTTCAAGGGTTTGGGGTGGCCTCAACAACGCTTCAAGGGTTCGGGGTGGCCTCGATGACAACGCTCTTTTAACCTGGTAAATTTGGGTGGCCTCAAGAGAGTTTGTCGATCGGGTAGGGGCGCGGCGGGAGGGGGTAGGAGACCGACATCTTTTTTTCTATGGTTTGGGTGTCCTCGAGAGTTTTGGTCGAGCGAGAGGGCCGGGGGGTGCTCCCGACGTCCCCCCTCACTTTAACAAAGAACTACCTTAAAAAAAGACTTGCTTCATCACGGGTGCTCGATCGGTGTGACGTGGACTCGGTGGAAACACTTTATGAAAATACGGTGGTGGCCGGGCCGGGCGGTTTTCTTTTCCTTCTTCATTTTTTCCTTTGTTTTTTCTTATATGTTTGTTTTCATTTTCATTCTACATTTTCGTACATATGAAAAAAATAAAGTTTCTATACAAAAGTGCACAATTTTTATGAACAAATTACAACATCTAAATTAACTATACATCTAAATAAATATAACTACACATATGAAATTTTCCTAATCTTCAAACTAAACTAAACATAAACTAAAATAATATAACTACACATCCATCCATACATACATACACATACATATACATCTACATTATATATGAACAAAAAAAATACTAATTTTATGAACATAAAAAGGTCTATGAACAAAAAAAAACATCACATCAATATTTTCATCCATCCATATATACATACATACATCCATATATATATACATGTACATTACATATTAACAAAAAAATACATAAACTTTACTAATAAAAAAATGACAGCGGGCCGGGGCGGCGCAGCTCACTGCGTGGGTGCCGACGGCGAGGGCGATGGAGGGGGCGGGGCAGGGCGCGGGCTCTGGGGCAGGGGCGACGATGACGATGGGGGCGGGCCGGGGCAGGGGCGACGACGATGATGGGGGCGGGACGGGGCAGGGGGTGCGTGCGACGGAGACGGCGGGGGTGGGCCGGGGCAGGGGGCGTGAGCGACGGCGGGGGCGGGCCGGGGCAGGGGCGCCGGCGACGGCGACGGCGGGGGCGGGACGGGGCAGGGGCGCGGGCGACGGCGACGGCGACGACGGGGGTGGGCCGGGGCAGTGGCGCGGGCGACGGCGACGAGAGCGACGGCGACGGCGGGGGCGGGCCGGGGCAGGGGCAGCCTGGCGGCGTCGATGTGCTCGGCGTCGTGGGGGGCAACTGGTGTGATGAACTCTGCAAATTTTCTAAGTGCCACTTATATACCAAGAGCATTGGTCCCGTTTCGTGGCACCAACCGGGACCAATGCCCCCAGCGGCCTTTGGTTCCGGTTGGTGGCACCAACCGGGACTAAAGGGGGGCATTGGTCCCGGTTGGTTCCACGAACCGGTACCAATGCAACCCTTTAGTCTCGGTTGGTGCCACCAACCGAACCGGTACCAATGCAACCCTTTAGTCCCGGTTGGTGCCACCAACCGGGACCAAAGGCCTTGTGCTGCCCCGCATCAAAATTTTAGTACCACCTCGCTAGCTGAGAGAGCTCGAGAGTGGTTTATAAGCGCTGTTGCGCCCACCTCTCGAGCTCCTCTCAATTGCAGGCTTTCGGGCCTAACCGTACGCTGTGTGCCTGTGGGCCAACTGGGCCTCCCGCGGGCCTAAATCCTGGCCCATGTTTGGGTTTCTAGTCGTATTCTGGCCGTGTGGGCCTAGTAGGTGGCGCTTTTTTTTTGTTTTCTTTGTTGCTTTATTTATTTTATTTTGTCTCTACTTACAACAAAATACTTATTGTTGCTATTTTTATTTATTTTATTAAAGTTTATTTTTAATTATTTTTCTTTTAGGTCACAAAAATTGTAAACTTTCTGTTACTGCCATTAGTTTTCAAATTTGAATAGTTAAAATTTGAATTCTTTGAAATTTGTGTGAATCACTAGTTTGTGATTAACTTTACTACAAAAAAAGATTTTGGAGTGATTCTATTTCCTGCTATTTAATATTACTGTGTTTTATGATTCTATTCAAAAACATATTTTGTTATTTTGTTACAAAGGGATTTCATTTTTTTGAACTTTTTGAACTCCATAGTTTTTCTGTGTTCAAAATGCACTACTCAAAGCCACATCATCAATTTTCAACCCTTTCTGACTTCATTTGTTATTTTTCGTGCATTTACTGATTTTTTCCAGCTATAAGACCCTGAAATTGAAAAGAACTACAAATGAACTCTGAAAATGTTGAAAGTTGGCATGGTATCATCATTTTACCCACATAGCATGTGCAATAAAGTAGAGACGCTTACGGCAAAAACTGGATGCACTTCGTGTACAAAACGGACAATCTCTTTCGAAGTATCAGGGTTTCATATGGAAACTCGTCTGTTACAAAGGTATTTCATTTTTTTGAACTTGTTTGAACTCCATAGTTTTTCTGTGTGCAAAATGCACCATTCAAAGCCACATCATCAATTTCCAACCTTTTCTGACTTCATTTGTTATTTTTCGTGCATTTACTAATTTTTCAGCTATCAGATCCTGAAATTGAAAAGCACTACAAATGAACTCTGAAAAGGTTGAAAGTTGGAATGGTATCATCATTTCACCCACATAGCATGTCCAAGAAAGTAGAGAGGCTTACGGCAAAAACTGGTGCACTTCGTGTACAAAACGGACAATCTCTTTCGAAGTATCAGGGTTTCATATGGAAACTCGTCTGTTACAAAGGGATTTCATTTTTTTGAACTTATTTGAACTCCATAGTTTTTCTGTGTAGAAAATGCATCATTCAAAGCCACATCATCAATTTTCAACCCTTTCTGACTTCATTTGTTATTTTTCGTGCATTTACTTATTTTTTTTCAGCTATAAGACCCTGAAATTGAAAAGCACTACAAATGAACTCTGAAAAGGTTGAAAGTTGGCATGGTATCATCATTTCACCCACATAGCATGTGCAAGAAAGTAGAGAGGCTTACGACAAAAACTGGATGCACTTCATGTACAAAACGGACAATCTCTTTCGAAGTATCAAGGTTTCATACGGAAACTCGTCTGTTACAAAGGGATTTCATTTTTTTAACTTATTTGAACCCCATTGTTTTTCTGTGTTCAAAATGCACCATTCAAAGCCACATCATCAATTTTCAACCCTTTATGACTTCATTTGTTATTTTTCATGCATTTACTGATTTTTTTTCAGCTATAAGACCCTGAAATTGAAAAGCACTACAAATGAACTTGGATAGATAAGTGACCAAATTAATAGTAGTTCATCATCACATTAAAACCAAAGTACATACATAGTTCAAATTTAACAACATATAGCTCTCCAGAGCATCTAGTTAAACCATACATTGAAACTATGTAAAACCTTTCAATGCAAAAAGAAATGCGATCATAATCACAACTAAGGTAACAATTGATCCAACGGCATAATGATACCAAGCCTCGGTATGAATGGCATATTTTCTAATCTTCAACCGCATTGCATCCATCTTGATCTTGTGATCATCGACGACATCCGCAACATGCAACTCCAATATCATCTTCTCCTCCTCAATTTTTTATTTTTTCCTTCAAGTAATTGTTTTCTTCTTCAACTAAATTTAACCTCTCGACAATAGGGTCGGTTGGAATTTCCGGTTCAGCCACCTCCTACATAAATAAAATCTATGTCATGTTGGTCGGCATAATTGTCATAAACAATAAATGAACCAAATAGTTATAAAAAGATAATATATACCACATCCGAATCATAGACATGACGAGGGCAGACTGGGGCGGATACCAGAACCATCACACTATATAATAACAAGGAATAATAAAAGTAATAAAATTAGACAAGTATCTATCTCAAGTAAGAATTTTTTCTTTCAGAAAGAAGAGAAGAACAAGAGGCTCACCACGGTGGTGCCGGCGACGAGATCGGCGCGGGCGATCGACGGTGGTGAAGACGGGGACGAGACGTGACGGACCGCTAAACCTAGAAAAATCTCGGGAAAAATGGAGCTCGGAGGTCGAGTTTCGAGAGAAGAAATATTAACTAGTGTGGCCCGGACATTTCATCGAACACCTCATGTGCATAGGAGGTGAGCTAGAGCACCCAAATGCCCTCCCCTCGCCGGCCAGCAAAAAACAGAGCAGTGTGGAGTGCTCTGCTTGCCAGCGATGGGCTATATATAGGCAACTCATTTGTCCCGGTTCGTGGCTGGATCCGGGACTAATGGATGTGGGCCAGGAGCGAGGCCCATTGGTCCCGGTTTGTGCCTAGAACTAGGACCCGGCCGGCCACCTAGGCTCACGAACCGGGACGAATGCCCCCATTGGTCCCGGTTCGTATAAGAATCGGGACTAATGGGCTGGCCAGGCCCGAACGAAAGCCCCTTTTTCTACTAGTGGATGACCGATGCTCTCTCCAGTTCATTAATGGCGTGCATACTTTTCTGCTTGCGGCTGAGGAAAACAAGCGGGCGGATGGTTTTATTATGTGTTGTCCATGTGATGGTTGTAAGAATGATCGGAATTACTCTAAGTCAAAAACCATTCACTGGCACTTGTTTGAGTCCGGTTTCATACCCCACTATAATGTTTGGAACAAGCATGGAGAAAGAGGGGTTATAGTGGAAGACAATGAATAAGAAGAGGACGACGATAGCTATCCTGGCCATGGGTTCCCTGAATACGATGGTACAACAATGGGGGAACAAGCTGAGCTGGCAATGCGGGAAGAAGCTGACAAAGAGGCATTTGATGAGCCCACTGATGATGTAGGTCGGGCCATTGCCGATCCAAAGAGAAACTGCGCAAGTGAGAAGGAGAGGCTGAAGTTGCAGCGCGTGTTAGAGGATCACAAGAAATTGTTGTACCCAAATTGCGAACCTGACAAGAAAAAGCTGGGGACTACACTGGAATTGCTGCAATGGAAGGCAAAGAATGGTGTATTTGACAAGGGATTTGGAAACTTGCTGATAATGTTAAAGAAGATGCTTCCAAAGGACAACGAATTTCCCGAGAGTACGTACGAAGCAAGGAAGGTTTTCTGCCCTCTAGGATTAGGGGTGTCGAAGATACATGCATGCCCTAAGGACTGCATCCTCTACCACGGTGAGTACGAGGATTTGAACGCGTGCCCGGTATGCAGTGCATTGCGCTATAAGATCAGCCGCGATGTCCCTGGTGATGTCGAGGGTGAGCGCCCCAGGAAGAAGATTCACACCAAGATGATGTGGTATGCTCCTATCTATAATACCATGGTTGAAACATTTGTTCCAAAACAAAGAGCATGCCAAGTTGATGCG